>NC_047124.1:37423617-37762898 GCF_902500255.1 Thalassophryne amazonica | reverse complement strand
CACACATATGTACAGATGCAGACACATGCACAAACATTCATACAGACGCACACAAAGATGCACACACACAGACACACACATACATACAGATGCACGCACACACCCATTAATACAGACTTGCACGCAAACACACACACCCATTCATACAGACGTGCACACAGACACACACATATATACATATGCACACACAGACACATTCCATTCATATAGAAGCACACACACACAGACGCGCACACAGATGCACACATACATATGGACGTGCGTGCACAGACACTCACATACACATGCACGCAGACACACACATACAGAAGCACACACAGACACACCCATTCATACAAACGCATGCACACACACCCATTCATACAAACGCATGCACACACACCCATTCATACAGACGCACACACAGACACACACATACATACAGACGAACACACAAAAACACACATACATGCAGGTGCACACACAGTCACACACATTCATACAGACGCCCACACACACATTCATACAGAAGCGAGCACACACACACATTCATACACACCCATTCATACAGACGCACACACACGGACACACAAAGACAGATGCACACACATATTCATACAGACGCGCACACACACAGACACTCACACACATACATTCAGACGCGCACACAGACACACACATACATATGCGCACACAGACACACACATACAGATGCACACACAGACACACACATTCATACAGAAGTGCGCACACATACAGACACACACAGACACAGTCATTCAGACGCACACACGCACACATACAGACACACACAGACACACAGTCATTCAGACGCACACACGCACACATACAGACACACACAGACACACAGTCATTCAGACGCACACACACATACATACAGATGCACACATTCATACAGAAGTGCGCACACACACACACATACAGACACACACAGACACACAGTCATTCAGACGCACACACACATACATACAGATGCACACACAGACACACACATTCATACAGAAGCGCGCACACACATATACATACAGATGCATACGGACGCGTGCACACAGACACACACATACATACAGATGCACACGGAGACACACACGCACACAGACAGTCACATACATACAGATGTGCAAACACACACCCCCATTCATAGAGATGCACGCATACGAAGTCACACACATATTCTCACACACAGACACACACAGAGAGAAGACGTGATAAAGATGCAATTTTCTTGGTTGAAGTTTCACTGGGATATTATTGTTTATATTTTTGATTTTGTTCTTGACATGAATCAGATCAATAAACACACACAGAGGAAAAGAAGAAGCAGATCAGAATCAGAAGGTCTGAGTGAAGACTGAGGACACGGTGTGACTGATGAGCGACAGTTCACCACACGAAGCTCCGCCCAGCTTCCTTTAAGTGCGGCCAGAGTTTGAAGCGGTTCCAGTGGCGGGGTGGGCAACACTGTACATCCTGTCCGTCCAAGAGGACTTTGGGTTCGTTCTGACGGAAGTAAATGGGAGGTCCAACATTTCCTCATTATCTTTCAGCACCCGTGTTCTGGAACAAGTCCACACTTTAGGATCTTCAGGTAGTTCTGGACTTTGTTGGAGTCTCGGCGGAAGCAGTAGAGGAGCTCATAATTCTTCATGAGGCGCCACTCAGATGCCAAGCGAGCTTCAGGAGATGTTAAAGTGCTGATGGAGTTACTGATGATCCCCAACATCTGCATCTGCAGCGAAGAGGAAACAGGATAAAACACAAGAACACGGCACTGTGCAAAAATCAGGCATGGCGTTGAAGACAATTTACACAACCGGTCACGTCAAATCTGGCAGCATGTGCCGGTACTGCATCCACAACACACAGAACCACCTGGGGTCCTGGATGGCAACCACCCAGACAGACAACTGGTCCATTCCCACATCTGCAAAATAACCTTCTATGTGCCACAGGAAGGTGAAACGTGGACATCCCCTTCTCCTTCTCCAGCCGCTGGGGTCCTCCACAGTCCGTTTGGGATCATGACCAGAGAAACGGACCACATGGCCAAAATGTCGTGGTTGAAGCTCCCTCACATGCAGGTGATCCTCCTGAGGAACCACTCCTTTGATAAAAAGTCATTCCAGCTGATCCTTCGAAGACACCTCGTACCAACACGTCGTTGCCTTACAACCATTAATTCAGCCTAATTTACCCGTAAATCAAGTCATTTAAAAGCTCGGCACACTTTGAAGACAGACTCAAACTGTTTGTGTTTGTGAACGCTGACGACTGCTTGTTAGTGGTTTGAATACTGGTGTATGAATGAGAACAGTTGAGGCCGTGGGTCGCCCCTGTGAGATCCAGGAGCTTCTCCTGTCACAGCGGGTCCATGGCAGCAAAATGCTCAAAAGGTGACTTCAGCTGTGGGACTGAGCAGAAGTATAATAAAAACCCATAGGGTGAGTGGCTGATATCAAGGGTCCAGGCACAGCTGTGACAGACTCATCCAGTCTAGATGAACCCCGTAAATCAAGGATTCCCAAGTCCCAGACCGGTACAGACCGGTACCAGGCTGAAGACCTGTGGCCAAACCTGTGTGAACTAAGGGAGGAAGAATCACCTTGTTCCTGCACTGTGTTTTATTTACTGTCCCAGAAATATCAAGCTGCATCACATGGGACCAGTCCAGGCTCACAATCTATTTATTTATTTATTTTTGCTGTTTGTGAATCTTCCCCTAACACCCCCCCCCCCGCTTCACCTTCATGAAGATGTGACACATGTCATGATGGTATCACAAACTAATGGAGAGAATGGATGAATGATTTTATTTATTCAGCATACAGACTCAAAAATAACAAAAAGCTCATAGAGAGAACAATTTAACGCCATACCCATGTGGCCGAAAGGGTGCAGGCAGAAACAAAAGCCTGTCAACGCACAGCCCTTAAAAAAGTTACGTGCACTCAAAAGGAAATTCTGATTTCATTTTATTCAAAGATTAACTTGGGTTATCAAAGAAAACATCTTCATGGAGTCGTCATGTCTGGGTCAAAGTAATCATGATGGCAGACAGTCCTAGGGGTCGAAGGGGTCGGGCGTAGGGGACGGTCATAGGGGTCGGTTACAGGGAACGGTCCTAGGGGACGGTCATAGGGGTCGGTTACAGGGGACGGTCCTACGGGACGGTCATTGCGGTCGGTTATAGGGGACGGTCATTGGGGTCGGTTATAGCTTGAACCCTTGCTTGCCTCTACTGGTGGTTGGCTCTCACTGCGGTATTGTATCACTTCCTGTTCCGGAGCACAGCGGTGTTTTTCTGTATCTGTTAGCTGTTTAATCTGCGCAGTTAGATTGATCTAGTTATCTAGATAACGATTTGTTTCACAGTGTAATCTTCACGTGCCTTAACTAAAGCACTCCCTCTGCTGAATCACCTCTAAATTATTTACACATTATTCACTTTGTGTGTTTTTAGGAATCCGCTAGCTTAGCGCAGCTACTAGCTCTTAGCCAATTTAGCATGGCGGCTTCTCCTGTCTCTCCTGCACTTTTCTGCTCTGGGTGTGAAATGTTTAGTTATTCCTCGGCCTCCTTTAGCAGTAACGGTACTTGTAATAAGTGTAGCTTATTCGTAGCTTTGGAGGCCAGGCTGGGCGAACTGGAGATTCGGCTCTGCACCTTGGAAAATCCTGCAGCTAGCCAGGCCCCTGTAGTCGGTGGGTAAGCCAAGGTAGCTTAGCCGCCGTTAGTTTCCCTCTGGCAGATCCCGAGCAGCCGGGAAAGCAGGCCGACTGGGTGACTGTGAGGAGGAAGCGTAGTCCTAAACAGAAGCCCCGTGTACACCGCCAACCCGTTCACATTTCTAACCGTTTTTCTCCACTCGACGACACACCCGCCGAGGATCAAACTCTGGTTATTGGCGACTCTGTTTTGAGAAATGTGAAGTTAGCGACACCAGCAACCGTAGTCAATTGTCTTCCAGGGGCCAGAGCAGGCGACATTGAAGGAAATTTGAAACTGCTGGCTAAGGCTAAGCGTAAATTTGGTAAGATTGTAATTCACATCGGCAGTAATGACACCCGGTTACGCCAATTGGAGGTCACTAAAATTAACATTGAATCGGTGTGTAACTTTGCAAAAACAATGTCGGACTCTGTAGTTTTCTCTGGGCCCCTCCCCAATCGGACCAGGAGTGACATGTTTAGCCACATGTTCTCCTTGAATTGCTGGCTGTCTGAGTGGTGTCCAAAAAATGAGGTGGGCTTCATAGATAATTGGCAAAGCTTCTGGGGAAAACCTGGTCTTGTTAGGAGAGACGGCATCCATCCCACTTTGGATGGAGCAGCTCTCATTTCTAGAAATCTGGCCAATTTTCTTAAATTCTCCAAACCGTGACTATCCAGGGTTGGGACCAGGAAGCAGAGTTGTAGTCTTACACACCTCTCTGCAGCTTATCTCCCCCTGCCATCCCCTCATTACCCCATCCCCGTAGAGATGGTGCCTGCTCCCAGACTACCAATAACCAGCAAAAATCTATTTAAGCATAAAAATTCAAAAAGAAAAAAATAATATAGCACCTTCAACTGCACCACAGACTAAAACAGTTAAATGTGGTCTATTAAACATTAGGTCTCTCTCTTCTAAGTCCCTGTTAGTAAATGATATAATAATTGATCAACATATTGATTTATTCTGCCTTACAGAAACCTGGTTACAGCAGGATGAATATGTTAGTTTAAATGAGTCAACACCCCCGAGTCACACTAACTGCCAGAACGCTCGTAGCACGGGCCGAGGAGGAGGATTAGCAGCAATCTTCCATTCCAGCTTATTAATTAATCAAAAACCCAGACAGAGCTTTAATTCATTTGAAAGCTTGACTCTTAGTCTTGTCCATCCAAATTGGAAGTCCCAAAAACCAGTTTTATTTGTTATTATCTATCGTCCACCTGGTCGTTACTGTGAGTTTCTCTGTGAATTTTCAGACCTTTTGTCTGACTTAGTGCTTAGCTCAGATAAGATAATTATGGTGGGCGATTTTAACATCCACACAGATGCTGAGAATGACAGCCTCAACACTGCATTTAATCTATTATTAGACTCAATTGGCTTTGCTCAAAATGTAAATGAGTCCACCCACCACTTTAATCATATCTTAGCTCTTGTTCTGACTTATGGTATGGAAATTGAAGACTTAACAGTATTCCCTGAAAAACCCTTCTGTCTGATCATTTCTTAATAACATTTACATTTACTCTGATGGACTACCCAGCAGTGGGGAATAAGTTTCATTACACTAGAAGTCTTTCAGAAAGCGCTGTAACTAGGTTTAAGGATATGATTCCTTCTTTGTTATGTTCTCCAATGCCATATACCAACACAGTGCAGAGTAGCTACCTAAACTCTGTAAGTGAGATAGATTATCTTGTCAATAGATTTACATCCTCATTGAAGACAACTTTGGATGCTGTAGCTCCTCTGAAAAGAGAGCTTTAAATCAGAAGTGCCTGACTCCGTGGTATAACTCACCAACTCGCAGCTTAAAGCAGATAACCCGTAAGTTGGAGAGGAAATGGCGTCTCACTAATTTAGAAGATCTTCACTTAGCCTGGAAAAAGCGTCTGTTGCTCTATAAAAAAAGCCCTCTGTAAAGCTAGGACATCTTACTACTCATCACTAATTGAAGTAAATAAGAACAACCCCGGGTTTCTTTTCAGCACTGTAGCCAGGCTGACAAAGAGTCAGAGCTCTATTGAGCTGAGTATTCCTTTAACTTTAACTAGTAATGACTTGATGACTTTCTTTGCTAATAAAATTTTAACTATTAGAGAAAAAATTACTCATAACCATCCCAAAGACCTTTGGCTGCTTTCAGTGATGCCGGTATTTGGTTAGACTCTTTCTCTCCGATTGTTCTGTCTGAGTTATTTTCATTAGTTACTTCCTCCAAACCATCAACATGTCTATTAGACCCCATTCCTACCAGGCTGCTCAAGGAAGCCCTACCATTATTTAATGCTTCGATCTTAAATATGATCAATCTATCTTTATTAGTTGGCCATGTACCACAGGCTTTTAAGGTGGCAGTAATTAAACCATTACATAAAAAACCATCACTTGACCCAGCTATCTTAGCTAATTATAGGCCAATCTCCAACCTTCCTTTTCTCTCAAAAAGTCTTGAAAGGGTAGTTGTAAAACAGCTAACTGATCATCTGCAGAGGAATGGTCTATTTGAAGAGTTTCAGTCGGGTTTTAGAATTCATCATAGTACAGAAACAGCATTAGTGAAGGTTACAAATGATCTTCTTATGGCCTCAGACAGTGGACTCATCTCTGTGCTTGTTCTGTTAGACCTCAGTGCTGCTTTTGATACTGTTGACCATAAAAGTTTATTACAGAGATTAGAGCATGCCATAGGTATTAAAGGCACTGCGCTGCGGTGGTTTGAATCATATTTATCTAATAGATTACAATTTGTTCATGTAAATGGGGAATCTTCTTCACAGACTAAGGTTGATTATGGAGTTCCACAAGGTTCTGTGCTAGGACCAATTTTATTCACTCTATACATGTTTCCCTTAGGCAGTATTATTAGACAGCATTGCTTAAATTTTCATTGTTATGCAGATGATACCCAGCTTTATCTATCCATGAAGCCAGAGGACACACACCAATTAGCTAAACTGCAGGATTGTCTTACAGACATAAAGACATGGATGACCTCTAATTTCCTGCTTTTAAACTTAGATAAAACTGAAGTTATTGTACTTGGCCCCACAAATCTTAGAAACGTGTCTAACCAGATCCTTACTCTGGATGGCATTACCCTGACCTCTAGTAATACTGTGAGAAATCTTGGAGTCATTTTTGATCAGGATATGTCATTCAATGCGCATATTAAACAAATACAAGGTCTGTCAATAAAGTATAGGTCCTTTTTATTTTTTTCAAAAACTATATGGATTTCATTCATATGTTTTTACGTCAGACATGCTTGAACCCTCGTGCGCATGCGTGAGTTTTTCCACGCCTGTCGGTGACGTCATTCGCCTTTGAGCACTCCTTGTGGGAGGAGTCGTCCAGCCCCTCGTCGGAATTCCTTTGTCTGAGAATTTGCTGAGAGACTGGCGCGTTGTTTGATCAAAATTTTTTCTAAACCTGTGAGACACATTGAAGTGGACACGGTTCGAAAAATTAAGCTGGTTTTCGGTGAAAATTTTAACAGCTGATGAGAGATTTTGAGGTGATACTGTCGCTTTAAGGACTTCCCACAGTGCGAGACGTCGTGCAGCGCTCCCAGGCGCCGTCGTCAGCCTGTTTCAAGCTGAAAACCTCCACATTTCAGGCTCTATTGATCCAGGACATCGTGAGAGAACAGAGAAGTTTCAGAAGAAGTCGGTTTCAGCATTTTAAATGGATATTCCACTGTTAAAGGAGATTTTGTTGTATGGCTGGGGGGGCCTGGCTGCCTTTTGTTTCTGTCTTCTGTCCTGTCTTTTGTTTTTCCTTCCAGGTGGCTTGCGTTTAGGACTGAGTGGCTGTGTGGCTGAGTTACCAGGACCTCACCCTGATCACCTGAGGCTGATCAAGTGCAGCTCGTTAGGATTCACAGCTGTGGTGCATCTACACGGATTGGAGCATGGTGGCATTTAAGTCTGGAGTACACAGTGTGTATTGGCCAGAGACTCGACCTTGTGACCAGACGGGTGAGATTGTCGTCTCGAGAGCCATCTCATCATCAGTGGATGCAGAGAACGTCCAGGTTTGATGCATGGTCTGTGAAAGAGGAGGGGGTGAGGTCTCACGCTCGTCAGCACACTTCCTGAGGTACGTTAGGTTTTGTGACTAACATTATTACAGTCAGTAAATGTGGTGTCCCTCACACCTTATTATATTGAGCTGTTATGTTAGTCGTTTTAATCAGCTTCCACTGCAGTTTGAGTATGTGAACAGGGTGTTCCATGCCTGCAGGGTGGGAAGCTGATTAGTAATTAAGCCAGGAAGTGTTTGCTGTTTATGCACACCTTTGAGTGGTCTCTCTGTGTGTGGAGTGTGGACTCACATGATGATTTCTTCTTTCACAGACTCGGTTTGTCGCGGCCACCTGGGGGGTGTCGGCGGGGCCCTTGGGTCCGAACAGTTTCTGGCTCCGGACCGTTAGTGCTGCTGGGAGCACACCGCAATTCCACTACGCCAGACCGCGCACTCATTTGTTGTATTCTTCACATCACTGTTATGTAATTAAATTTTGTTATCCTTTGTACCGTGCTCTGCTTATTTTATACTGGGTCCTTCAAACGCTGGTCGGTTCTCCGGGCTGCGTCCGACACATAACAGATTTTTTTAATGAAAGACGTGCGGACGGATTGCAGCGTCGGCTCGCAGCCGCCGCGACGCTCCGCCACAGGAAAAAACACCTCTGTTGGAAGCCTTAAGGACAAGTTGGAACATGTCCAGCTGTTAAACAATTTCTCATATACTCACTCCACTGAAAGCCATCAAAAGCGCCTGGATTTTACAAATGGTTATCAACACGGAGGTGTTTTTCCTGTGCCGTCCCGACGCGCGGACCCGTCCACACGTCTTTCATTAAAAAAATCTCCTTTAACAGTGGAATATCCGGATAAAATGCTGAAACCGATTTCTTCTGAAACTTCTCTGTTCTCTCACGATGTCCTGGATCAATAGAGCCTGAAATGTGGAGGTTTTCAGCTTGAAACAAGCTGACGACGGCGCCTGGGAGCGCTGCACGACGTCTCGCACCGTGGGAAGTCCTTAAAGCGACAGTATCACCTCAAAATCTCTCATCAGCCGTTAAAATTTTCACCGAAAACCAGCTTAATTTTTCGAACCGTGTCCACTTCGATGTGTCTCACAGGTTTAGAAAAAATTTTGATCAAACAAAGCGCCAGTCTCTCAGCAACTTCTCAGACAAAGGAATTCCGACGAGGGGCTGGACGACTCCTCCCACAAGGAGTGCTCACAGGCGAATGACGTCACCGACAGGCGTGGAAAAACTCACGCATGCGCACGAGGGTTCAAGCATGTCTGACGTAAAAACATGTGAATGAAATCCATATAGTTTTTGAAAAAAAATAAAAAGGACCTATACTTCATGGACAGCCCTCGTATGTAGGACTGCTTTTTTGCATTTACGCAATATCTCTAAAATTAGAAAGGTCTTGTCTCAGAGTGATGCTGAAAAACTAATTCATGCATTTATTTCCTCTAGGCTGGACTATTGTAATTCATTATTATCAGGTTGTCCTAAAAGTTCCCTGAAAGCCTTCAGTTAATTCAAAATGCTGCAGCTAGAGTACTGACGGGGACTAGAAGGAGAGAGCATATCTCACCCATATTGGCCTCTCTTCATTGGCTTCCTGTTAATTCTAGAATAGAATTTAAAATTCTTCTTCTTACTTATAAGGTTTTGAATAATCAGGTCCCATCTTATCTTAGGGACCTCATAGTACCATATCACCCCAATAGAGCGCTTCGCTCTCAGACTGCAGGCTTACTTGTAGTTCCTAGGGTTTGTAAGAGTAGAATGGGAGGCAGAGCCTTCAGCTTTCAGGCTCCTCTCCTGTGGAACCAGCTCCCAATTCAGATCAGGGAGACAGACACCCTCTCTACTTTTAAGATTAGGCTTAAAACTTTCCTTTTTGCTAAAGCTTATAGTTAGGGCTGGATCAGGTGACCCTGAACCATCCCTTAGTTATGCTGCTATAGACTTAGACTGCTGGGGGGTTCCCATGATGCACTGAGTGTTTCTTTCTCTTTTTGCTCTGTATGCACCACTCTGCATTTAATCATTAGTGATTGATCTCTGCTCCCCTCCACAGCATGTCTTTTTCCTGGTTCTCTCCCTCAGCCCCAACCAGTCCCAGCAGAAGACTGCCCCTCCCTGAGCCTGGTTCTGCTAGAGGTTTCTTCCTGTTAAAAGGGAGTTTTTCCTTCCCACTGTCGCCAAGTGCTTGCTCACAGGGGGTCGTTTTGACTGTTGGGGTTTTTCCGTAATTATTGTATGGCCTTGCCTTACAATATAAAGCACCTTGGGGCAACTGTTTGTTGTGATTTGGCGCTATATAAATAAAATTGATTTGATTTGATTCATAGGGGACGGTCCTGGGGGACAGTCATAGGGGTTGGTTATAGGGGATGGTTCTAGGGGATGGTCCTAGGAGACGGTCATAGGGGTTGGTTATAGGGGACGGTCCTAGGGGGCGGTCATAGAGGAAGGTTCTAGGGGATGGTCCTAGGAGACAGTCATAGGGGTCAGTTATAGGTGACGTCGTAGGGGACAGTCTTGGGAACGTTGTAGGGGATGGTCCTAGGGAACGGTCATAGGGGTCAGTTATAGGGGACGGTCATAGGGGTCAGTTATAGGGGACGGCCGTAGGTGACGTCGTAGGGGACAGTCTTGGGAACGTTGTAGGGGATGGTCCTAGGGAACGGTCATAGGGATCAGTTATAGGGGACGGTCATAGGGGTCAGTTATAGGGGACGGCCGTAGGTGACGTCGTAGGGGACAGTCTTGGGAACGTTGTAGGGGATGGTCCTAGCGCATGGTCGTAGCAGACAGTAATATGGGACAGCGAGGAGGAGTCGGGGACTGAACAATGTTCCACGGTTAGCAGATGGTGGGTTTTGGTTTTGTGTTATTAATTTATTTGAATGATGTCAAATCTTTTGTTTGTGTTTCTGTCAGTAAAACAATGAGCCACAAAACCGTGACGATCCTGATCTCAATACGAGGGATGAAAATATCACCAAGAGGAACTGGAAATCATCTCCAGCGTTCTGTGATCGAAGGTGCGAGAGGACATCGGTCACTTTTAGCGGCTGAAGTTAGCTGGCTAGCAAAAGCAAATATAAATGAGAAAGTAAAGAAACAACAAATTATTATTATTTTTAACTGGTTTTGCAGAAAAAAAGACTCGCGGATGGAGGAGGAGTGGAAACTTTAATTTCTGAATCATCTCACATTAGCACCTGAGAACAAACTGTTGAAGTAGAAAAAATGGTGGACTAAAGATTTTCTTCAGGTTGTAGTCTGTCCCATCGATAGGATAAGACCCAGAAGGTGCCACAGTGGCGCTCCTCTGCCAGTCTGGACATCCTGTTCTGGCACCACCACTGCAAAGCTGCTAACACTTCCTTCATACGACACCGAGCTCAAACCAGAAGTCTCTCTGTTGACTTGTATGTGAATTCAGCGTTCCTCTGTACCACAGGACCGCAGGACCACATTGCCACAGTACCACATTGCCACAGTACCGCAGGGCCACAGGACCACATTGCCGCAGGACCACAGGACCGCAGGGCCACAATTCCACAGGGCTGCAGGGCCGCAGGACCACAGGACCGCAGGGCCACAATTCCACAGGGCCGCAGGACCACGGGGTCACAGGGCCGCAGGGCTGCAGGACCACAATACCACAGTACAAAACATTACCTTGGAAAAATGTTCAAGGTCAAAGTCCTGTTAAAAGAGACTTTTGGTAAACTGGTATTGGTAAAAAGTGGTAAACTGTTTGAGTTTTGTTCTATATGTTTAATTTTTGTTTTCTCTTGACTTGTTTTGTAAATGAGAGATTTGTTTGTGCATGCTGAATAAGTCATTAATTCATTCACTTTTCATGAGATCATTTACAGGTGATCACTTGAATTATAGTTGTTTTTTTGTGGTGTTGTCAGGTTTTTGTTTTTTTAACTTTTTCAGTGTCTGAATTCTTTTTCAGATAATCTTCACGGAACACTGGTAATGTGTCCCTGGTTTTTGGTTTCTGACTGATAACTGGAAGGCAAACAGGCATAAAACTGGAACCTCCATCCAGTGTTGGTGGTGTACATAAATCCATAACAAGAAGATGAGAGCAACTGAGACACTTTGGATTAAGATATGATGTAAAATACACATTAAATGGGCTTTTCAATATTAAATTAAAATGTCCACAAAATCCACAGTCTGAATCGAATCCGGATCAAAGTTTGTGGGTCAATAAAGAATGTGGTAATGTACTGCGTTTGATTTGCTGCCATGGCTAAAGCCTGTTGTGTCCCAGTGAGTTAGCCGTACTGCTGCATCTTGCGCTGTGCAGTTCAATAAAAACTCCTGAGTTGGCGCCTGGCAACTGCGCGCGTCCATCAACTGCAGGACGTCACAGATACCATCCTAAATAATGCTCTGAAATATGAAAGAAATTTTATCTTTTTGTCAGTTATGAATTTTTGAAAATTCATTCAATGTTAAAGGACATGGATTTTTACAATTTTCCAAGATTTTTCCAAACCTTGACTTTTGACTTTGAAAATGGAATTAGTTCTTGCCGATCAGGATATGAGTGTTCTGTAAAGAAAAATAATAATAAAGACTTATGAAAAATTGTGGGCTCCAGGCAAACAGACAAATAAACAGAGAAACAAATAAACAGACTGACAACCAAACAGAAACAAACAAATAAGCAAACAGAGAAACAAACAAGCAAACACACAGACATACAAACAAATAAACAGAAACAAACAGACAAACAAACAGAAAAATAAGCAAACAGACAAACAAATGGACAACCAAAAAAATCAGACAAACAAATTAACAAACTGTGTGCAAACTTCATGAAGAATGAGTCAAATCGGTGCTGCTGGCAGGTGGCACCAAAACCTTCTGTTCCATGAATCCTCTTCACTGGACACAGACGGGTTATTAAACTGCAGGAACTACAGTTCTGCCCTCCTTGGTTCCCTTTACCCTTCATGTTAGTACCACGTACCTTCTCAGCCACCTTCTGGACACCCTTGTGGAGTTCACGGACCATGTCACTCAGTTCCCGAGCTTTGGTGGAGCTGAAGCTGTGGAAGTCTCGGTCCTGGGACACTCTGTGCTGGAAGTGCCAGACGGGATCCCTCCAGGCCAGCAGCAGCTTGAGGACCACCTCGGCCAGCTCCTCCCTCTGCAGCCAACACAGCACCAGAGAAAAGAATAGCCCTCAACAAACACGACGACAAGAAAACCACCAATACCTGATTTATTGATCATTTCTAACCCACTGGTGAAAAACGGACACAAAAAAAAACACTGAATCTTACTTTGTGTCTCAGAGACAGGAGATCATGGATCCATTATAACGCCGGTCTCAGACGGGTCCCCCCCCCCCCCCAAAAAGAAAACTTTTACTTCAAGATTATCTTATTTAATAAACTTCAGTAAATCTCAACTTCACAACCTAAGTTCACTTCATGAGGTACTGTAAGTGTACTATTTCAGTACTTCTGTGGACTAAATAGGGGCAATTTTTAAAAGTGTATTTATAAGTAAACTTTGAGTCCATAACCTGTTTTATTTTACAGTACAGTTATATACTCACAGCCCACAGTGTACTTTAAGAAATACCTGACCCAAGACAGCAGCTGTTTTCTGGTCTAATCAAGATCTGACCCTAGGATCTGACTCTAGGATCCTCACCAGTCCACCTCGGTCATGTTGGGACCATGAGGTCTCACTTCACGGCTTCCTGTTTGCTGTCTTACCTGAAGACCCTTGATTCTTACAGCTACAAGAAAAAAACCCTCAAGTATACTGAGGTTTTTTTTGTTATACTTGTCAGCAAAACAAAGTATAAGTAGTTATATATTTAAAATCATGTGGCCTGTGCGTGCGTGCGTCTGCGTGTGTGTGTGTCTGTGTGTGTGTAACACTGATCACGGACAAACCGGGGAGAGCTGACATTTGCTGTTTGCTATGTTTATATATTTTGGGTGAAGGATGAACGCTGTGAAATTGGACAGTTGATCGGATTAATATTTTTGGAGAAACTACAGATATTAATTAACAACACTGAACAATGGATGTTGATATTTAGATTCTGGACTCACACATCATTCATTCACACACACATCATTCATTCACACTCACACATCATTCCATCTTATTACAGAAACTTTGCTTAATTTATTAACACCCTTGAAAAATATCAGCTACCTATTTTCTAAACACGACCCAATCTCGAGCCCATGGATCCCCACAGGCAACACAAGTGAATATACTTGATAAGTAGATTCACTTATTTTTGGTTTGAAAGAGGTGTACTGCTCACAGTCTTGGATAAAGGTCTTCAGGAAGTGAAGTCAGTCCCCTGACTCAGACTGAGATGAGCCAGACAGGTCCGGTTCACACCGACCCTGTTTCCATGACCTCCAGAGGGAAGACAAACGATGTCGTCTCAGCTGCTTTGGTTTGTCACGATATCAGTGCTGGTATTATTACACACCGGATCCCCCCCCCCCCCCCCCCCCCCCCCCAGAAAAAAATTGGATTCTGGCCAAAAACCAAACACGATTCTTCGTACACAGAACAGGTGTTTACGTCGCACACGACAGAGAAGGAAACGTGGGACAGGGTGGACGTTCTGCTGTGGTCTGGAAAAGCCCCTTTAGGATTTACACCTTGAGTAACTATGGTAACAGAAACGGCCGTCGTCCCAGAACGGAAGAGTTTGTCTGTTTCTCGAGGTGACTAAGAGGCGACTTGCCGGGTTTTTCAGACCAGGCCAGCGGTGAACTCACCGTCATCCTCTGGGCGTTCTCTTTGCCATTGGGGGTGAGGATGGCGGAGGTGTGGCAGTTACGACTGACCCGGCCGATTTGATTCTTACTAGAAAGGAAGTACTGCTCCTGCAAGAAAAACGTGAATGTCAGAGGTAGAGTCGGACTGAATGTCAAATGTGGGTCGGCTCGGGATGAATGAGTCATTGTGAGAAAACGTGGCGTAGTACGGAACACGTGGCGGCGGGACACTTACCAACTCAGAGTGCAGGTCACTTGAAATACCGTGCATCCGGGCCGAGTGCTGGATGACCCTGTCGAACAGGTCGGCCAGGGACAGGAAGTGACAGCCGGCCCGCTCGTCCGTGCAGGCGGGTGCAGCGCCCGCACCACCGAGCAACAGGCACACCAAAGACACGCACACTGAGGACACACAGAGACAAGACATTCTGCCAGTCAAACCTTTGGCTCATACTTGGAACATTTTAGCAGATTTTCAAATGTAGTGACGTATGTAGTAAATGTAGTGTAGTTCTCAAATAAATGTGACAATAAGGAACAGAAACAACAGTCCGAGAGGTCTATCGTCAAAATGTTATGCACCGAAAACCAAAAGAAATAGAAACAACATAAATCAAACTATAAATACATAAATAAATAAAAATATATATACACATAGAAAATATCTATTAAATATAAAAATAATAACAGCTCTGTCCTGGGAAGTCACCTGGACTCAGTGAAGGAGGTGGAACAAAAGAGGATGACAGCGAAGCTGACATCTCTGCTGGAGAACGACTCCCAGCCCGTGCTGGAAACCTCCTACACTGACAGGCTGCTCCACCCAAAGTGTCTGAAGGAGTGACACGGTGTGAAGGAGCAACAGGTCATGAAGGAGTGACACGGCGTGAAGGATCAAAGGACGTGAAGGAGCGACACGGCGTGAAGGATCAAAGGACATGAAGGAGCGACATGAAGGAGTGACACGGCGTGAAGTATCAAAGGACGTGAAGGAGCAACATGAAGGAGCGACATGGTGTGAAGGATCAAAGGACATGAAGGAGCGACAGGGCATGAAGGAGCGACAGGGCGTGAAGGACCAAAGGACATGAAGGAGCGACAGGGCATGAAGGAGCGACAGCGCGTGAAGGAGCGACACATGAAGGAGCGACACGGCGTGAAGGATCAAAGGACGTGAAGGAACAACAGGTCATGAAGGAGTGACAGGGCGTGAAGGATCAAAGGATGTGAAGGAGCGACACGGTGTGAAGGATCAAAGGATGTGAAGGAGCAACAGGTCATGAAGGAGTGACAGGGTGTGAAGGATCAAAGGACGTGAAGGAGCGACACGGTGTGAAGGATCAAAGGACGTGAAGGAGCAACAGGTCATGAAGGAGCGACAGGGCGTGAAGGAGCGACACGGCGTGAAGGAGCAACAGATCATGAAGGAGTGACAGGGCGTGAAGGAGCGACACATGAAGGAGCGACACGGCGTGAAGGAGCAACAGGTCATGAAGGAGTGACAGGGCGTGAAGGATCAAAGGACGTGAAGGAGCAACACATGAAGGAGCGACACGTTGTGAAGGATCAAAGGACGTGAAGGAGCGACAGGGCATGAAGGAGCGACAGGGCGTGAAGGAGTGACACGTGAAGGAGCGACAGGGCGTGAAGGACCAAAGGACATGAAGGAGCGACAGGGCATGAAGGAGCGACAGTGCGTGAAGGAGCGACACATGAAGGAGCAACACGGCGTGAAGGATCAAAGGACGTGAAGGAACAACAGGTCATGAAGGAGTGACAGGGCATGAAGGATCAAAGGACGTGAAGGAGCGACACATGAAGGAGCGACACGGTGTGAAGGATCAAAGGACGTGAAGGAGCGACAGGGCATGAAGGCGCGACAGGGCGTGAAGGACCAAAGGACATGAAGGAGCGACAGGGCATGAAGGAGCTACAGCGCGTGAAGGAGCGACACATGAAGGAGCGACACATGAAGGAGCGACACGGCGTGAAGGATCAAAGGACGTGAAGGAACAACAGGTCATGAAGGAGTGACAGGGCGTGAAGGATCAAAGGACGTGAAGGAGCGACACATGAAGGAGCGACACGGTGTGAAGGATCAAAGGACGTGAAGGAGCAACAGGTCATGAAGGAGCGACACGGTGTGAAGGATCAAAGGACGTGAAGGAGCAACAGGTCATGAAGGAGTGACAGGGTGTGAAGGATCAAAGGACATGAAGGAGCAACAGGTCATGAAGGAGCGACACGGTGTGAAGGATCAAAGGACGTGAAGGAGCAACAGGTCATGAAGGAGTGACAGGGTGTGAAGGATCAAAGGACGTGAAGGAGCAACAGGCCATGAAGGAGCGACACGTGAAGGAGCGACAGGGCGTGAAGGACCAAAGGACATGAAGGAGCGACAGGGCGTGAAGGAGCGACACATGAAGGAGCGACACGGCGTGAAGGATCAAAGGACGTGAAGGATCAAAGGACGTGAAGGAGCGACAGGGCATGAAGGAGCGACAGGGCGTGAAGGAGCGACACGGCGTGAAGGATCAAAGGACGCGAAGGAGCGACAGGGCATGAAGGAGTGATAGGGCGTGAAGGATCAAAGGACGTGAAGGAGCAACAGGTCATGAAGGAGCGACACGGCGTGACGGATCAAAGGACGTGAAGGAGCGACACGGTGTGAAGGATCAAAGGACGTGAAGGAGCGACAGGGCATGACGGAGTGACAGGGCGTGAAGGACCAAACGACATGAAGGAGCGACAGGGCATGAAGGAGCGACAGTGCGTGAAGGAGCGACACATGGAGCAACACGGCGTGAAGGATCAAAGGACGTGAAGGAACAACAGGTCATGAAGGAGTGACAGGGCATGAAGGATCAAAGGACGTGAAGGAGCGACACATGAAGGAGCGACACGGTGTGAAGGATCAAAGGACGTGAAGGAGCGACAGGGCGTGAAGGATCAAAGGACGTGAAGGAGCGACAGGGCATGAAGGCGCGACAGGGCGTGAAGGAGTGACACGTGAAGGAGCGACAGAGCGTGAAGGACCAAAGGACATGAAGGAGCGACAGGGCATGAAGGAGCTACAGCGCGTGAAGGAGCGACACATGAAGGAGCGACACATGAAGGAGCGACACGGCGTGAAGGATCAAAGGACGTGAAGGAACAACAGGTCATGAAGGAGTGACAGGGCGTGAAGGATCAAAGGACGTGAAGGAGCGACACATGAAGGAGCGACACGGTGTGAAGGATCAAAGGACGTGAAGGAGCGACACATGAAGGAGCGACACGGTGTGAAGGATCAAAGGACGTGAAGGAGCAACAGGTCATGAAGGAGTGACAGGGTGTGAAGGATCAAAGGACATGAAGGAGCAACAGGTCATGAAGGAGCGACACGGTGTGAAGGATCAAAGGACGTGAAGGAGCAACAGGTCATGAAGGAGCGACACGGTGTGAAGGATCAAAGGACGTGAAGGAGCAACAGGTCATGAAGGAGTGACAGGGTGTGAAGGATCAAAGGACGTGAAGGAGCAACAGGCCATGAAGGAGCGACAGGGCATGAAGGAGCGACACGTGAAGGAGCGACAGGGCGTGAAGGACCAAAGGACATGAAGGAGCGACAGGGCGTGAAGGAGCGACACATGAAGGAGCGACACGGCGTGAAGGATCAAAGGACGTGAAGGATCAAAGGACGTGAAGGAGCGACACATGAAGGAGCGACACGGTGTGAAGGATCAAAGGACGTGAAGGAGTAACAGGTCATGAAGGAGTGATAGAGCGTGAAGGCGCAACAGGGCGTGAAGGAGCGACACGTGAAGGAGCGACACAGCGTGAAGGATCAAAGGACGTGAAGGAGTGACAGGGCATGAAGGAGCGACAGGGTGTGAAGGAGCAACACGGCGTGAAGGATCAAAGGACGCGAAGGAGCGACAGGGCATGAAGGAGTGATAGGGCGTGAAGGAGCAACAGGGTGTGAAGGAGCGACAGGTCATGAAGGAGCAACAGGGCACAGGTCATGAAAGAGTGACACAGCATGAAGGATCAAAGGGCATGAAGGAGTGACAGGTCATGAAGTAGTGACGGGTCATGAAGGAGCGATAGGGCATGAAGTAGTGACATGTGAAGGAGCGACACGGTGTGAAGGAGCGACGGCATGAAGTAGAGACACGGTGTGAAGGATCAAGGGACGTGATGGAACGACAGGGCGTGAAGGAGTGACAAGGCGTGAAGGAGTGAAAGGACGTGAAGGGGTGACGGGATGTGAAGGAGTGACAGGAGGTGAAGGAGTGACAGGGCGTGATGGAGCGACAGGGCGTGGAGGAGTGACAGGGCGTGATGGAGTGACAGGGCGTGGAGGAGTGACAGGGCGTGATGGAGTGACAGGGCGTGGAGGAGTGACAGGGCGTGATGGAGCGACAGGGCGTGGAGGAGTGACAGGATGTGAAGGAGTGACAGGACATGAAGGAGTGACAGGACATGAAGGAGTGACAGGACGTGTAGGAGCAACACGGCGTGAAGGAGTGACAGGGTGAGAAGGTGTGACAGGGTGAGAAGGTGTGACAGGGTGAGAAAGTGTGACAGGACGTGAAGGAGTGACTCGGCGTGTAGAAGGGACAGGGCGTGAAGGAGTGACACGACATGGAGTGACACGATGTGAAGGAGTGACTTGGCGTGAAGGAGTGACTTGGCGTGAAGGAGGGAAGGGTGTGAAGGAGTGACATGGCATGAAGGAGTGACTCGGTGTGTAGGAAGGACAGGGCGTGAAGGAAAGACTTGGCAGGAAGGATCGACTTGGTGTGAAGGAGTGACTTGGCGTGGACAAGTCCTGACACTGCATGTTTCATGATACTTATTTTTATTTCTTACCTATTATCTCATCTTATCTTGTCTCATCTCATCTTTCATCTTGAATAAGTAACTTGTTCATTTGCAGCCTTTGCTGCCAACCTGATCTTTTTAAACGGCACCTTCATGTCTCCTGGTAACAATAAGTTCCATTCCATCCAGTCCTGGTTTTGGTTCAAATCAGAACCAAACATGGCTTCAGACTGTCAGCTTGTTTGAGACTCACATGGAACAGAATAACACCCCCCCACCCCTCCCCCCATTGATAATGGATGTAAATTGAATTTAAATAAAGTCTTTTAAAATTGCTACATAACACATTATTTTCTACTTTGACTGAGATGATAAAACATGAACATAAACAATGTAGCGTTTTTGGTGGTTTGAGACCAACAACACAGCGGTACTGATGTGAAACACTCATGATGCTAAATGTGGTAATTCAAGAAGTTTAACAAAAATATTCCATTAATCATTGAGGAACTAAAGCCACAGAAGACTGGAACTCTCTCAGAGCTGTTGCGGTGTCTTGGTGGCTTCCCTCATGCGTATCTTTTGTGTACGGTCACTCCGTTTGTGAGAAGCACCCCCTACAGACTGATTTACTGTACAGCACCATCATGTGTGAATTTCTGAATGACTGATGGAAATGTTCATGTGTTCATCCCCTGACTTGGATTTCTTTGAACACTAATCCTTTATATTTAGTTTGTCCAAATACTTATGGTCCTCTGAAGGTGGAGTTTCTGCCCATAAAGAGGTGTGTCATTCCTATAAGGTTAATCTGACACTTTTGAGGAACTCCTTGAATTAAAGCCTGGACACAAAGACTCTTAAATGTCAAAAACACGACTTCACTGCATCCTGATGTTTTCTAGATGTTGGCGCTCAGATGTCGTGGTTCAAACATACCTGATCGGACGCTTTCAGCCATGATTCGGAGCGGAGGATGTTCTCTTCTGAGCGCCGCAGTAACTGTGAGCGTCTGAATGTCAGGACGAGTGAGAGAGATGGTGGAGGGAGGGATCATGTTACCCACAGACCCCCAACACTCACCTTCCATTTAACCCAAACCGGTACAGACTCAGCACGGTTCAAGTGCCAGGACCGACCTGTGCTTCCTGACCTTTGACCCTGATGGCGGTCTGCAGATGCATGTCAATGCATTTTTCCTGGCAGACAGTCAAACTCGCCACAAGAACAAGTCCAATAACGTTTAGCAGTGTCACAGAGTGCACTGAAACGTTTTCAAAAGTTCCAGATCACAGTTTTATACAAACTCCGGCCAACGATCCAAAACCCAGTCCAGTGCAGTTCATCATCACGTTCCATAATCCATAATCTGGATCAGAAAAGTCTCCTTGATTATATGTGGAGCATATAATCAAGGAGACTTTTCTGCTTTCACCAAGCATCCTAAATAACAGGACAAACGCAGGAAAAATGGAACACAGACAGATCCAGAAGTTTTTTCTGTGCAGCAAAATCCCCTGAAATGAAAGAAGAACACTGGCTTTCAGTGAAGGTAAGATTTTAAAAAATAGTCACTGTCCAAATATTTATGGACCTGACTGGACATGTGTCAAATACATTAAATCAGTGTACACAAAAATTATTTTAAAAACCTTTAGAGTGAATAAAATGACGACATAAATAATTATAGTGCTGAGGTTTCATTCTGATAATGTGTGAATGTCTTGCCTGAAATCCATCCGCAAGAAAATCCATCTGAAAGTTAATCCATCCTCAAGAAAATCCATCAAGAAAATCCATCTGCAAGTTAATCCATCTGCAAGAAAATCCATCTACAAGGAAAACCATCCTCAAGAAAATCCATCTGCAAGTTAATCCATCCTCAAGAAAATCCATCCGCAAATTAATCCATCCTCAAGAAAATCCATCTGAAAGGAAATCCCTCTGCAAGAAAATCCATCCACAAGAAAATCCTTCTGCAAGGAAAACCATCCTCAAGAAAAATCCATCCTCAAGAAAATCCCTCTGCAAGAAAATCCATCCACAAGAAAATCCCTCTGCAAGGAAAACCATCCTCAAGAAAAATGCATCCTCAAGAAAATCCCTCTGCAAGAAAATCCATCCACAAGAAAATCCCTCTGCAAGGAAAACCATCCTCAAGAAAATCCATCTGCAAGTTAATCCATCCTCAAGAAAATCCATCCTCAAGAAAATCCATCGGCAAGGAAATCCCTCTGCAAGAAAATCCATCCACAAGAAAATCCCTCTGCAAGGAAAACCATCCTCAAGAAAATCCCTCTGCAAGGAAAACCATCCTCAAGAAAATCCCTTTGCAAGGAAAACCTGTTGTGGGCTGGGGTGTTTGGCTGGCTTGGTTTTTGTTTTCTGTTTCTCCCACCAGGTGGTATGCATTCAGGACTGAGTGGCTGAGCATTAGGACCTCACCCTGAACACCTGAGGTTTGTTTTCACGTGCAGGTCATCAGGACTCACAGCTGTGGTTCTGTCTTGATCAGAGATAGCTGCATTTAAACCTTGAATGCACAGTGTGTGATTGCCAGAGGCTCGACCTTGTGAGCAGACGTGTGAGATCGACATCAGGAGAACAATCTCACCATCACGGACGCAGAGACCGCTCCAGGTTTGACGCCACAGTCTGTGAAGGAGGATTGGGTGAGGTCTCACGCTCTTCAGCACACTTTCTGAGGTAATTCGTTTTTTGGTGACTTTTATGAAGTAATGACAGTGGATTTGGTGTCCCTCACACCTTGTGTTAGTGAGCTGTCACGTTATGCTAATTGTCTAATCAGCTTCTGTTGCAGTGGAGATTTGAACTGAGTTGTTCCGTGCCTGCAGGGTAAGAAGCTGATGTATAGATTTAAGCCAGGAAGTGTTTGCTGATTGCGTGCACCTTTGAGTTGTGTCTCTCTGTGTGGAGTTGGACTCACCTCATGTTTTCTTTCTTCACAGACTTGGTTTGTCGCGGCCACCTGGGGGGTGTCGGCGGGGTCCCTGGGTCCAAACTGCTGTGGCTCCGGACCGTTTGTGCTGTTGAGAGGGCGCCGTGTTTCCACCTCACCAGACCGTGGACTTTTTAGTTGTTTAGCACTTCACTCACTGTTATGTTTATTAAATTCTGTTATCTTTTGAACCGTGCTCTGCTTATTTTATGCTGGGTCCTTTCAAACGCTGGGTCGGTGCTCCGACCACGTCCGAAACATAACAGTAGTCTCTGGCCATTTAACAATGGACCAGCGGAAGCAGAGACGGTATTTTTGCCGGGAGGGCTGCAGCAGATGTTGGACTTGATCCGGGATCAGTTGCGGGTGCTCTCCGCCCGGGTTGTGCGCGTTGGTGCGCACATGGCGGAGTTTACAGCTTGGGTCGTGTCGCACCCCGCTGTTACGGCTGTGGCCCCGTCTCCTCCCGTGCAGCGGGCTCCGACGCCTGTTGTAGCAGCCCCGGTGGTATTTAGTTTGCACTTTAAGCTGTTTGGTATAACCTGCTGTCATTTACAGCAGTGTGAATTGGTTTTTACTCTGTTACCACAGGGATTTTCTTATTTGGCACTTTGGCTCCCTCTGTTGGTGACAGAGTCACATTACCGTTCAGGTTCAAAGGATGGAAAACACAATGTTTTTCCATTCTTTGCACTTGACAACGTAGGCCAATGTTAGTTTTTTTTATTGGTCTATTATCCGTTTCTTGTTTTAGTATGAGGTGTTTTTATCAGGGGTTAATTTGTTGTTTTTGTGGGTTTTAAAGGACTGTCTGTGGTCTGGTGGACGTTGAAAATGCAGGCTGACTGGAGCATAGTTTGACCCAGGTGACTTTATGTTTGTCTGTTGGTCTTTTATTTCTTTTGGCTTCACCTCCCAGGGTTTGATGGGACGGTCCTCTGGGGGGTGATGGGGGGGGTAATTGGGTTGTTTTTTCTTTTTTCTTTTTTTTTGTTTTTGTTGTTCCCTCTCTTCTCCTCTGGCTCCAGCCGTGTGAGCCGTACGTTGTCGGCGTTGCTGGAGTGGTGCAGTTTGGTTATGCTGGGCGTTTCCCAGGTAACCTCTGCACCCTCTGCACGGTATTTATTTATTTATTTTTTTTAAATTCCCTTTACAACCTCCAGCCTTGGCGCGCCTCTGTGCCGTTTGCCATTGGCGTTGCTGGGGTGGTGCAGTTCGGTTATGCTGGGCGTTTCCCAGGTAACCTCTGCACCCGGGTGGGGGGGTTTAGGGGTGTTTTTTGTTACTTCCCTGTTCCACCTCCGGCTTCAGCGCGCCTTTGAGCCGTACGCCATCGGCGTAGCTGAGGTTAGGGGCAGTGGAATATACCCGCAGCTGGTGGCTGGTTTAAAAGTCGGAGGGGTGGCGCCGTCTTGTGCCGTACGCCGTTACCGCTGTTCCACTCCTCCCGGTTGACTTTTGGGGTATAGTCGTGGTTGGTGACACTGGACGTACTTCCAGTTTCCACTGCGCTGAGGGGGTGGGGTTGGGGTTGTTTTGTTTGTATGTTTTTTTTTTCCCCCAGTTTCCGCCCTCAGGGTGTGACTGTGGTGTCCTCTGGGGGGGGAAAGGGCTGTGGGTCCATCTAGCCGTAGATGGCCAGGGCTGGGTCTGTTAGTCATGGGGGGGGCGTCTCCTGGGGTTTGATGGAACGGTCCTCTGGGAGGCGCTGGGAGTCCCCGTGGGTGACTTTGGATCCCAGAGGGACCTCGGCTGTGGTTATTACTCCTGGAGCTGGCGAGATGTCCTCTGGGGGGTGTTGGTCCCTACATGTCGTCCGGGGGGAGGGGGTGTTAGAGGTTTTTTTTGCAAGCTTAAGTTTGGGTTGTGTTTTTTCTTTTCTCCTCTTCCCGGGGTTTGATGGGACGGTCCTCTGGGGAGGGGGGGTTGGTATGGTTGTTTGTGTTTGTCTTTTTTTTTTTTGTTTTATGACTAAGCAGACTTTAACACACAGTCGGAAGAAGGCTGAGTGCACAGGTTCAAGAACTCCTGGCCAAAATTATGCAAAGTGAACAACTAAAGCAAGAGTCGACAGGAATGAATGCAAAGGTGGAGACTCTAACAGGTTTGCTAAATGAAACAGAGGGCAAGACCATTAAAGTCAACAAAGGATGTCTCTGCACTGGAGTGTCAGCTGCGGAGCAGTCTGCTGCAGACAGGCTCAGGGTGGGAAAGGATGAGCTCCAGGATGAGAGTGATGGTCTCAGCACGGAGTTCCCTGTTGACAGAGAAGAGGCGGTTGGAAGCGTGCGTTATCCAGCTGAGGGAAGAGCTGGAGAGGCTCAACATTGAGATGATCAATGACTGCATGAAGAAATTAACATTGCAGGTGGAGCAGCTGATGATGGAGCTGTCGTCAGAGCACAGTAACGCACAGCTCCTGGAGACAGGCCTTTCCCAGCTGGATCGTCAGCACAAGGAGCCGAAACTGAAGCTGCAGGAGGTGTTTTTTGTTCCCAGCCAACATTCCAGCCATGGTCCCTGGAGGGGGGGCTTTGTTTTTTCTGGCCCAGGTCCGTGTGGTTGCCGGGAGGCTTCCTGTGAGGATGGGGTACTGTTGTGGGCTGGGGTGTTTGGCTGGCTTGGTTTTTGTTTTCTGTTTCTCCCACCAGGTGGTATGCATTCAGGACTGAGTGGCTGAGCATCAGGACCTCACCCTGAACACCTGAGGCTTGTTTTCATATGCAGGTCATCAGGACTCACAGCTGTGGTGTATTCTGTCTTGATCAGAGATTGCTGCATTTAAACCTTGAATGCACAGTGTGTGATTGCCAGAGACTCGACCTTGTGAGCAGACGTGTGAGATCGACGTCAGGAGAACAATCTCACCATCACGGACGCAGAGACCGCTCCAGGTTTGACGCCACAGTCTGTGAAGGAGGATTGGGTGAGGTCTCACGCTCTTCAGCACACTTCCTGAGGTAATTCGGTTTTTTGGTGACTTATATGAAGTAATGACAGTGGATTTGGTGTCCCTCACACCTTGTGTTAGTGAGCTGTCACGTTATGCTAATTGTCTAATCAGCTTCTGTTGCAGTGGAGATTTGAACTGAGTTGTTCCGTGCCTGCAGGGTAAGAAGCTGATGTATAGATTTAAGCCAGGAAGTGTTTGCTGATTGCGTGCACCTTTGAGTTGTGTCTCTCTGTGTGGAGTTGGACTCACCTCATGTTTTCTTTCTTCACAGACTTGGTTTGTCGCGGCCACCTGGGGGGTGTCGGCGGGGTCCCTGGGTCCGAACTGCTGTGGCTCCGGACCGTTTGTGCTGTTGAGAGCGCGCCGTGTTTCCACCTCACCAGACCACGAACTTTTTAGTTGTTTAGCACTGCACACACTGTTATGTTTATTAAATTCTGTTATCTTTTGAACCGTGCTCTGCTTATTTTATGCTGGGTCCTTTCAAACGCTGGGTCGGTGCTCCGACCGCGTCCGAAACATAACAAAACCATCCTCAAGAAAATCCCTCTGCAAGGAAAACCATCCTCAAGAAAATCCCTCTGCAAGGAAAACCATCCTCAAGAAAATCCATCTGCAAGGAAATCCATCCTCAAGAAAATCCCTCTGCAAGAAAATCCATCCTCAAGAAAATCCCTCTGCAAGAAAATCCATCCTCAAGAAAATCCATCTGCAAGGAAATCCATCCTCAAGAAAATCCATCTGCAAGGAATTCCATCCTCAAGAAAATCCCTCTGCAAGAAAATCCATCCTCAAGGAAATCCATATGCAAGAAAATCCATCCGCAAGAAAATCCCTCTGCAAGGAAAACCATCCTCAAGAAAATCCCTCTGCAAGGAAAACCATCCTCAAGAAAATCCCTCTGCAAGAAAATCCATCCTCAAGAAAATCCCTCTGCAAGGGCATCCATCCTCAAGAAAATCCATCTGCAAGGAAATGCATCCTCAAGAAAATCCCTCTGCAAGAAAATCCATCCTCAAGAAAATCCCTCTGCAAGGAAATCCATCCTCGTGAAAATCCCTCTGCAAGGAAATCCATCCTCAAGAAAATCCATCTGCAAGGAAATCCATCTGCAAGAAAATGCATCCTCAAGAAAATCCATCTGCAAGGAAATCCATCTGCAAGAAAATGCATCCTCAAGAAAATCCCTCTGTGAGAATATCCATCCTCAAGGAAATCCCTCTGTGAGAATATCCATCCTCAAGGAAATCCATCTGCAAGAAAATCCATCCACAAGGAAATCCATCCCCAAGAACATCCATCAGTAAGGAAATCCATCCGCAAGGGAATCCATCCTCAAGGAAATCCATCTGCAAGGAAATCCATCTGCAAGAAAATCCCTCTGTGAGAATATCCATCCTCAAGGAAATCCATCTGCAAGAAAATCCATCCGCAACGAAATCCATCCTCAAGAAAATCCATCCGCAAGGAAATCCATTTGCAAGGAAATCCATCTGCAAGGAAATCCATCCGCAAGGAATCCATTTGCAAGGAAATCCATCTGCAAGGAAATCCATCCGCAAGGAAATCCATTTGCAAGGAAATCCATCTGCAAGGAAATCCATCCGCAAGAAAATCGCTCTGCGAGAAAATCCATCCTCAAGGAAATCCATCTGCAAGGAAATCCATCCGCAAGAAAATCCATCTGCAAGGAAATCCATCCTCAAGAAAATCCCTCTGCAAGGAAAACCATCCTCAAGAAAATCCATCCTCAAGAAAATCCCTCTGCAAGGAAATCCATCCTCAAGAAAATCCCTCTGCAAGGAAATGCATCCTCAAGAAAATCCCTCTGCAAGAAAATCCATCCTCAAGAAAATCCCTCTGCAAGGAAATCCATCCTCATGAAAATCCCTCTGCAAGGAAATGCATCCGCAAGAAAATCCATCTGCAAGAAAATCCCTCTGCAAGGAAAACCATCCTCAAGAAAATCCCTCTGCAAGAAAATCCATCCTCAAGAAAATCCCTCTGCAAGGGCATCCATCCTCAAGAAAATCCATCTGCAAGGAAATGCATCCTCAAGAAAATCCCTCTGCAAGAAAATCCATCCTCAAGAAAATCCCTCTGCAAGGAAATCCATCCTCGTGAAAATCCCTCTGCAAGGAAATCCATCCTCAAGAAAATCCATCTGCAAGGAAATCCATCTGCAAGAAAATGCATCCTCAAGAAAATCCATCTGCAAGGAAATCCATCTGCAAGAAAATGCATCCTCAAGAAAATCCCTCTGTGAGAATATCCATCCTCAAGGAAATCCCTCTGTGAGAATATCCATCCTCAAGGAAATCCATCTGCAAGAAAATCCATCCACAAGGAAATCCATCCCCAAGAACATCCATCAGTAAGGAAATCCATCCGCAAGGGAATCCATCCTCAAGGAAATCCATCTGCAAGGAAATCCATCTGCAAGAAAATCCCTCTGTGAGAATATCCATCCTCAAGGAAATCCATCTGCAAGAAAATCCATCCGCAACGAAATCCATCCTCAAGAAAATCCATCCGCAAGGAAATCCATTTGCAAGGAAATCCATCTGCAAGGAAATCCATCCGCAAGGAAATCCATTTGCAAGGAAATCCATCTGCAAGGAAATCCATCCGCAAGGAAATCCATTTGCAAGGAAATCCATCTGCAAGGAAATCCATCCGCAAGAAAATCGCTCTGCGAGAAAATCCATCCTCAAGGAAATCCATCTGCAAGGAAATCCATCCGCAAGAAAATCCATCTGCAAGGAAATCCATCCTCAAGAAAATCCCTCTGCAAGGAAAACCATCCTCAAGAAAATCCATCCTCAAGAAAATCCCTCTGCAAGGAAATCCATCCTCAAGAAAATCCCTCTGCAAGGAAATGCATCCTCAAGAAAATCCCTCTGCAAGAAAATCCATCCTCAAGAAAATCCCTCTGCAAGGAAATCCATCCTCATGAAAATCCCTCTGCAAGGAAATGCATCCGCAAGAAAATCCATCTGCAAGAAAATCCATCCGCAAGGAAATCCATCCGCAAGGGAATCCATCCGCAAGAAAATCCATCCACAAGGAAATTCTTCTGCGAGAAAATCCATCCTCAAGGAAATCCATCTGCAAGAAAATCCCTGTGAGAATATCCATCCTCAGGGAAATCCATCTGCAAGAAAATCCCTCTGTGAGAATATCCATCCTCAAGGAAATCCATCTGCAAGAAAATCCCTCTGTGAGAATATCCACCCTCAAGGAAATCCATCTGCAAGAAAATCCATCCGCAAGGAAATCCACCCTCAAGAAAATCCATCCGCAAGGAAATCCACCCTCAAGAAAATCCATCCGCAAGGAAATCCATTTGCAAGGAAATCCATCCGCAAGAAAATCCATCCGCAAGAAAATCCATCCGCAAGGTAATCCCTCTGCGAGAAAATCCATCCTCAAGGAAATCCATCCGCAAGAAAATCCCTGTGCGAGAATATCCATCCTCAAGGAAATCCATCTGCAAGAAAATCCATCTGCAAGGAAATCCATCCGCAAGGAAATCCATCCTCAAGAGAATCCATCCTCAAGGAAATCCATTCGCAAGGAAATCCATTTGCAAGGAATGTTTCTGTGTAGGCTCTCAGTTGTCCAGGTGGTTTCCATAGTAGAGAAGCTTGAATCTTTGACTGGACTCTCTACAAGAGTCAGACAGAAGTCAGACTTCCAGAGCAAGAATTTTAGCTGAGGAAGCTTCTGCGATTTGAAGCGAAACGTCCTCGCGTCAAGCAACCCAGTCCAGTCAAATATTCAAGCTTCTCTACCATTTGCAAGGAAATCCATCCGCAAGAAAATCCCTCTGCGAGAAAATCCATCCTCAAGGAAATCCATCTGCAAGGAAATCCATCCTCAAGGAAATCCATCCTCAAGAAAATCCATCTGCAAGGAAATCCAGTGTCAAGCAAAGTTTCTGAATTCTGCCAAATAAATTACCTGTCCCAATGCACATGTGCAAAGGCCAGGTGGCACGGGTAAGGCAGTGTCCCACGAAATATCTGAATTGGTCCACAGAGCATTCTGGCTTCTACAACAACCCCAGAAGAAAAGAAATGATCTATGCAGTGGATCCAAAATGGATGAAATTTATTTTTACCCTCAAACTTTTACTCACAACACCACATAATGACAACATGAAAAACTTTTTTCTTTTTTTTCTTTTTTTAGATTTTTTGCAAAATTATTAAAAATAAAGTTGTCCTGAAGACACTCCTTTCATATCTTAGCTGTGTGTTTAGGGTCATTGTCCTGCTGAAAGATGAACCGTCGCCCCAGTCTGAGGTCAAGAGCGCTCTGTAGCAGGTTTTCATCCAGGATGTCTCTGGACATGTTGTGGTCTGGCTCCTGTCTGTGTCCTTATGTTATCATTGTGTTCAATTCTGTGTCCATGTCTGTTAATCATTTGGTTTCCCTGTTTTTGCACTTGTTTGTAAGCTTGAGTTCCACTTTAGTTTTCTGCCCTTTCTTTTCTATCGTTTTGTATTTGGTTTTTGTTCTGCTTTTAGTTTGAGATGTTTTTGGTTCTACTTAGCCCAAGAGCTCTTTAAGGTCACTTTGGTGTTTTGAGTCAATTTGTGTTTGTCATTTTCTGTGTGTTTCCTGTTGCACTTCACTCATGTAGCTCGCCTGTTCATTTGTGTCACTGCACTGTGCTGCTTTGCTGGATTATTCTTTGTCACCTCCCAAGAAAAAATAATATAGCACCTTCAACTGCACCACAGACTAAAACAGTTAAATGTGGTCTATTAAACATTAGGTCTCTCTCTTCTAAGTCTGTGTTAGTAAATGATATAATAATTGATCAACATATTGATTTATTCTGCCTTACAGAAACCTGGTTACAGCAGGATGAATATGTTAGTTTAAATGAGTCAACACTCCCGAGTCACACTAACTGCCAGAACGCTCGTAGCACGGGCCGAGGAGGAGGATTAGCAGCAATCTTCCATTCCAGCTTATTAATTAATCCAAAACCCAGACAGAGCTTTAATTCATTTGAAAGCTTGACTCTTAGTCTTGTCCAAATTGGAAGTCCCAAAAAACAGTTTTATTTGTTATTATCTATCGTCCACCTGGTCGTTACTGTGAGTTTCTCTGTGAATTTTCAGACCTTTTGTCTGACTTAGTGCTTAGCTCAGATAAGATAATTATAGTGGGCGATTTTAACATCCACACAGATGCTGAGAATGACAGCCTCAACACTGCATTTAATCTATTATTAGACTCAAGTCTTTCAGAAAGCGCTGTAACTAGGTTTAAGGATATGATTCCTTCTTTATGTTCTCTAATGCCATATACCAACACAGTGCAGAGTAGCTACCTAAACTCTGTAAGGGAGATAGAGTATCTCGTCAATAGTTTTATATCCTCATTGAGGACAACTTTGGATGCTGTAGCTCCTCTGAAAAAGAGCCTTAAATCAGAAGTGCCTGACTCTGTGGTATAACTCACAAACACGCAGCTTAAAGCAGATAACCTGTAAGTTGGAGAGGAAGTGGCGTCTCACTAATTTAGAAGATCTTCACTTAGCCTGGAAAAAGAGTCTGTTGCTCTATAAAAAAGCCCTCCGTAAAGCTAGGACATCTTACTACTCATCACTAATTGAAGAAAATAAGAACAACCCCAGGTTTCTTTTCAGCACTGTAGCCAGGCTGACAAAGAGTCAGAGCTCTATTGAGCCGAGTATTCATTTAACTTTAACTAGTAATGACTTCATGACTTTCTTTGCTAATAAAATTTTAACTATTAGAGAAAAAATTACTCATAACCATCCCAAAGACGTATCGTTATCTTTGGCTGCTTTCAGTGATGCTGGTATTTGGTTAGACTCTTTCTCTCCAATTGTTCTGTCTGAGTTATTTTCATTAGTTACTTCCTCCAAACCATCAACATGTCTATTAGACCCCATTCCTACCAGGCTGCTCAAGGAAGCCCTACCATTATTTAATGCTTCGATCTTAAATATGATCAATCTATCTTTATTAGTTGGCTATGTACCACAGGCTTTTAAGGTGGCAGTAATTAAACCATTACTTAAAAAGCCATCACTTGACCCAGCTATCTTAGCTAATTATAGGCCAATCTCCAACCTTCCTTTTCTCTCAAAAATTCTTGAAAGGGTAGTTGTAAAACAGCTAACTGATCATCTGCCGAGGAATGGTGTATTTGAAGAGTTTCAGTCAGGTTTTAGAATTCATGCTGCCTCTACTGGTGGTTGGCTCTCACTGCGGTATTGTATCACTTCCTGTTCCGGAGCACAGCGGTGTTTTGCTGTATCTGTTAGCTGTTTAATCTGCGCAGTTAGATTGATCTAGTTATCTAGATTACGATTTGTTTCCCAGTGTAATCTTTACGTGCCTTAACTAAAGCACTCCTTCTGCTGAATCACCTCTAAATTATTTACACATTATTCACTTTGCGTGTTTTTAGGAATCCGCTAGCTTAGTGTAGCTACTAGCTCTTAGCCGATTTAGCATGGCGGCTTCTCCTGTCTCTCCCACACTTTTCTGCTCTGGGTGTGAAATGTTTAGTTATTCCTCGGCCTCCTTTAGCAGTAACGGTACTTGTAATAAGTGTAGCTTATTCGTAGCTTTGGAGGCCAGGCTGGGCGAATTGGAGACTCGGCTCCGCACCGTGGAAAATTCTACAGCTAGCCAGGCCCCTGTAGTCAGTGCGGACCAAGGTAGCTTAGCCGCCATTAGTTACCCCCTGGCAGATCCCGAGCAGCCGGGAAAGCAGGCCGACTGGGTGACTGTGAGGAGGAAGCGTAGTTCTAAACAGAAGCCCCGTGTACACCGCCAACCCGTTCACATTTCTAACCGTTTTTCCCCACTCGACGACACACCCGCCGAGGATCAAACTCTGGTTATTGGCGACTCTGTTTTGAGAAATGTGAAGTTAGCGACACCAGCAACCATAGTCAATTGTCTTCCGGGGGCCAGAGCAGGCGACATTGAAGGAAATTTGAAACTGCTGGCTAAGGCTAAGCGTAAATTTGGTAAGATTGTAATTCACGTTGGCAGTAATGACACCCGGTTACGCCAATCGGAGGTCACTAAAATTAAAATTTTCAGTCAGGTTTTAGAATTCATCATAGTACAGAAACAGCATTAGTGAAGGTTACAAATGATCTTCTTATGGCCTCGGACAGTGGACTCATCTCTGTGCTTGTTCTGTTAGACCTCAGTGCTGCTTTTGATACTGTTGACCATAAAATTTTATTACAGAGATTAGAGCATGCCATAGGTATTAAAGGCACTGCACTGCGGTGGTTTGAATCATATTTATCTAATAGATTACAATTTGTTCATGTAAATGGGGAATCTTCTTCACAGACTAAGGTTAATTATGGAGTTCCACAAGGTTCTGTGCTAGGACCAATTTTATTCACTTATACATGCTTCCCTTAGGCAGTATTATTAGATGGCATTGCTTAAATTTTCATTGTTACGCAGATGATACCCAGCTTTATCTATCCATGAAGCCAGAGGACACACACCAATTAGCTAAACTGCAGGATTGTCTTACAGACATAAAGACATGGATGACCTCTAATTTCCTGCTTTTAAATTCAGATAAAACTGAAGTTATTGTACTTGGCCCCACAAATCTTAGAAACATGGTGTCTAACCAGATCCTTACTCTGGATGGCATTACCCTGACCTCTAGTAATACTGTGAGAAATCTTGGAGTCATTTTTGATCAGGATATGTCATTCAATGTGCATATTAAACAAATATGTAGGACTGCTTTTTTGCATTTGCGCAATATCTCTAAAATCAGAAAGGTCTTGTCTCAGAGTGATGCTGAAAAACTAATTCATGCATTTATTTCCTCTAGGCTGGACTATTGTAATTCATTATTATCAGGTTGTCCTAAAAGTTCCCTGAAAAGCCTTCAGTTAATTCAAAATGCTGCAGCTAGAGTACTGACGGGGACTAGAAGGAGAGAGCATATCTCACCCATATTGGCCTCTCTTCATTGGCTTCCTGTTAATTCTAGAATATAATTTAAAATTCTTCTTCTTACTTATAAGGTTTTGAATAATCAGGTCCCATCTTATCTTAGGGACCTCATAGTACCATATTACCCCAATAGAGCGCTTCGCTCTCAGACTGCAGGCTTACTTGTAGTTCCTAGGGTTTGTAAGAGTAGAATGGGAGGCAGAGCCTTCAGCTTTCAGGCTCCTCTCCTGTGGAACCAGCTCCCAATTCAGATCAGGGAGACAGACACCCTCTCTACTTTTAAGATTAGGCTTAAAACTTTCCTTTTTGCTAAAGCTTATAGTTAGGGCTGGATCAGGTGACCCTGAACCATCCCTTAGTTATGCTGCTATAGACTTAGACTGCTGGGGGGTTCCCATGATGCACTGAGTGTTTCTTTCTCTTTTTGCTCTGTATGCACCACTCTGCATTTAATCATTAGTGATTGATCTCTGCTCCCCTCCACAGCATGTCTTTTTCCTGGTTCTCTCCCTCAGCCCCAACCAGTCCTAGCAGAAGACTGCCCCTCCCTGAGCCTGGTTCTGCTGGAGGTTTCTTCCTGTTAAAAGGGAGTTTTTCCTTCCCACTGTCGCCAAGTGCTTGCTCACAGGGGGTCGTTTTGACCGTTGGGGTTTTTCTGTAATTATTGTATGGCCTTGCCTTACAATATAAGGCGCCTTGGGTCAACTGTTTGTTGTGATTTGGCGCTATATAAATAAAATTGATTTGATTTGAATTGATTTGTAGCTGTCCATAAAGTGGTGAGTTTTGATTGTTTCTTGGCACCTCTGGTGAGTTGTATGACTTCTCTGTGTTCACTGCCCTGTGTTTAATCTAGTTCCTTTGTTGCCTTCTTCTGGTGTGCTTTCTTTTTTGTTGCACTCGCGCCTTTATTGGCTATTAGAACTCTTTCTGTTTGTTGGACTTGCTGTCCCTCCCATGCAGGGGCACCTCCAGGGATTTTGGTGCCCCGTGAAAAGAATTCTTATTTGGTCGTTCCATTTTTGCAGAAAATTTTGATGCTGGTTTACATAAAACTATGCATTTTAATGATATTTTTGACTATCATTCCCATATTTGTGACAAGAAAAACATGATTTGACAGTTATTTGGTAGGGAAGCACTGAAAATACAATTAAATTAATCTAGATTCAGTTTGCTGCATGACTGATACTGTAGACTGTTGCTATTTAATCTTCTGATGGAAACATTTGTCTGATTGGATTGAGAGCAGTCGCCTAGTCTGCACACACTAGAAATGTTCTCTGTTTCTACTGAAAAGCAGGGGGATAAGAGTTCCAAACTACTGACCAAACATTATATTCCAGTGATAGCTGATGCTTTTTAAACCATTAAAATCATTCTGAAATAAATACACACTATAGGCTTTTTATTTCAGAACAATTTTTTTATTCTTTAATGTTTTTTCTTCACAATAATCGATTAATTCAACACACAACTGCTCACCTCCTTCCTGAAGGGGTTGGGGTCCTGGGCTTGTTCAGGTGGCGTGGGGGGACTGACAGACGTACTACTGCTTTTGATGTGTGTTCGGAACATGAGTCATTTTTTTTTAGCAGAACAGCTTGCTAAATGTTTTCTCCAGAAATATGAGCGAATATGGGGAAACGACAGCTAGCTCATAAACTATGGACAAAGTTAGGAACAGACAACAGGCTAACATTCCAGAACCTTCCATCATTGACCCACCTTGCCTATGAAAGAACTGAGTGATGTATTGTCGACCCTTCACTTCTTTCTCCTGTCTGAACTTTTATCTTTTCTTTTTCTGCCTGCCGTCTCCTCCTCCACTCGCTGTCTGTGTAAAGTTTCTGCAACAGTCTGATAGGGCAGGTGGACTCAAGCATTTTACGTAAATACAAGGGGGGGGGGGGTGGTGAATATTGAGAAATGTTTCCAAAACAAATAGTTAGTGTCAACAATACATTGTAATACATTGTAAATAAAATATATATGTATGATTTTACATTTATTACTGAGTGTCATATTTTTTGTCAGGGCCTGCCTGATGGGTCGGCAGGCTCTGCTCCTGACGTCTGTGTTCCTGATGGGTCGGCAGGCTCTGCTCCTGACGTCTGTGTTCCTGATGGGTCGGCAGGCTCTGCTCCTGACGTCTGTTCCTGATGGGTCGGCAGGCTCTGCTCCTGTCGTCTGTGTTCGACTGGACAGATGCCCTGAGCTTGCAAAGCTCTTACCGTTTGCCTTATTTAAATATGGAGGTTTATATCGGGGGACTCCACATTTAGTTTTTTTTACATGTTGAATATCCGACATAAGCACAGGAACGAACTCTAATTAGTCACTCAGCAGGTTTTAGAGGCCACTGAAGTGAGGTTTGGAATTTGCTCATTTCTTTTCACTGAAGGCAGATACTTGCTTTCTCCAGAAAACACGGACTAAGAAGACGAAGGGTTTTCAGAAGCGCACTCCGCTCTGGTCCCAGGGCCGACGTGTGGGGGTTGGTTTGCTGCCGTGGTGAGAATGGAGCGCCACGTGACGCTGCTGCAGGTTCAGCGGACACGTGCCTGCAGACCGTTACAGCCTGACGTGGCCTCAGGCCGGAACGCCGTCAGACTTTGACCTTTCACTCCGTTTGACCTCACAGGACGTTGTCCTATGGGGACAGAATGAACTCAAAAGACACCACAGGACTCCCTGTCTGTCTCTTATCTAACATCTAATCTAATAAAATTTAATTCATACTCTTTAGAGCACCGGGTGCATCTCTGTGGAAAGACAGTTTTCTGTTTAAGAATAAGATCCAGTTATTTTTTATTTTACCAGCGTACCGAACTAGTGACAGCAAACAATGAACAATGTTCAGTTTCAGTCTGGACGAGGCATCAAAAACAAGGGATGAAATTAAATTTAAATAATAAATGAGGAATTATTTTCTTGGGGGAGCTATCAAGGTACTATGACTAATCCAGGGGGCGCTATAACACTCCTTAGTGCCCCCTGGCACTGCCCCTGCCTCACCATCTCATTTAAGTACTTCACACTTTATTTTCAGGAACTCCTTCTGGGCAGCATTAGCATGGCTAAAAACCCTCATACAGTTTACACACTGAATAGTCACTGACTGACCTCATGTGCTGTTAAGCTACACGCTGCCTCCCACTTCCCACTCCCACACGCTGCCTTCCTGGATTCAATGTTGACTCACATTTAGCATTTCCTGTGTCAGTGTTGACTGCACTGAATTCCCATGAGATCTCCCCTATTCACGCGAGATCTCATCTTTCTCTTTATTTTATTTTTTAAATTGAAGCAAACAAAAAGTTACAGAAAACCCTTACAGAGGATAAACATAACAAAAACAACATAACGAAAAACAGGTTAATATCCTCTGCTGTAGCTCCAGGAAGTGTTCAACATTTGAAATTTTGCGTTTCACTGTGGGCTCAAAATTTGACACTTCCTGTTTGGGACACAGTGAACCATAAGCAAGCTTCATGCCGCAACGTGCATATTACCACACTGCCATCCAGTAGATGGCAGTGTGGCTCTATGCATTTTGACACCTTTGCTTGCGTTGAACACGGCAACAGAGGGAGCGGAGATTTCTATGTTACAATCTGGCTTTTCGAGAGGCTGATGAATCTTGGCTTTGCATCTGTCAGGAATTAGACTTTGTGTGTTATGTCTTTGGTTTACTTTTGTTATCTGTCTCTTGCTCTGCCTTTCTTCTTGGGTTTTCTCTGTCCTGCTCTTTCTTCTCTCTTTCTCTCTCTCTCTCTCGCTCTCTTGGTTCTTCGTGGTGGGTGTTTCCCTCTGTCTGGCCACACCCTGGTTCTGGAAGTTTCCTCACACCTGTTCTTGATTTGCTGCTCATCACCTGAGTGCTTTATAAGCCTCACCGTTTGCCTTCATTCCTCGCCTGATCGGTGTGCCTTGTGCCTCTTTCTAGCTCTGTTCTTTGTGTTTATTGCCTTGCCTTGACTGCCTTATCATGATTTTTGACAACCTGCCTGTGTACCTGGACCCCACCTTTGCCTGATAATTGTGTTACTGGTGCTCTCTTTGGACTGCCTTTCTGTGTACTGACCCTTGGACTCGTAACAAGTAAACGCCTTAATTCTACAGAGCTGTTTCCCTGCGTCTTGCAATTGCGTCCAGCCTGCTCCGCCAGTAGAACCTGATAGCATCAGGAAAAAGTCAAACACACAGTCTGGGAGTCACAAGCAGAAGAACAAGTGAAGGATATCACCCTGCTGGGAGAAGCTTTTTTCCAGTGACTGTTAAGAGTGACGCCGGGTCAAGGGGGTAGTGATCAGGCAGACGCTCAGAAAATATTTCCCATAATGTCTTGTGGCGCATGTGTCAGTTAACAAGCAAACCTTCAGAATTAGCGCATTACTTTTAAAGATATCTGTGATATTTTCACTTTGTAAAAATGACAGTTGCAGTTACTGTCAATAAACTGTCTGGAATTAGATTAGTTTATAAATGAAACTGTAAGTGAAACTGGTTGGATAGTTCTCCAAGGGCAATTGTGACACATGTGACCCCACCCACATCACTCCAGCCATGTGACAGTGGATGCTAAATATTAATCTACTATATTCTTGACCCAAAATAGCAAATGTCACCTCTCCCCAGTTTCTCCGTGATCAAAGCCACACACACAAACACATATATATGTAGATAATTCAACATGGTGCAAAATGCTCTGAAAGAGCTGTTTCGGTGCAAATCGGCTATATTTCTCATATGTTTTGTAAAATTTAGTGAGAAATAAACACTGCAACCCCAATTCCAATGAAGTTGGGACGTTGTGTAAAATGTAAATAAAAACAGAAAACAATGATTTGCAAATCCTCTTCAATGTGCGACAGGTCTGGACTGCAGGCAGGCCAGTCTAGTACCCGCACTCTTTTACTATGAAGCCACGCTGTTGTAACACGTGCAGAATGTGGCTTGGCATTGTCTTGCTGAAATAAGCTGGAACATCCCTGAAAAAGACGTTGCTTGGATGGCAGCATGTGTTGCTCCAAAACCTGGATGTACCTTTCAGCATTGATGGTGCCATCACAGATGTGTAAGTTGTTCATGCCATGGGCACTAACACACCCCCATACCATCACAGATGCTGGGTTTTGAACTCTGCACTGGTAACAATCTGGATGGTCTTTTCCTCTTTTGTCCAGAGGACACGATGTCCATGATTTCCAAAAACAATTTGAAATGTGGACTCATCAGACCACAGCACACTTTTCCACTTTGTGTCTGTCCGTTTCAAATGAGCTCGGGCCCAGAGAAGGCAGCAGCGTTTCTGGATGTTGTTGATGTTTGGCTTTCACTTTGCATGGTAGAGTTTTAACTTGTACTTGTAGATGTAGCGACAAACTGTGTTAACTGACAATGGTTTCTGAAGTGTTCCTGAGCCCACGCGGTAAGATCCCTTACACAATGATGTCAGTTTTTAATGCGGTGCCACCTGAGGGATCAAAGGTCACGGGCATTCAATGTTGGTTTTTGGCCTTGCTGCTTACATGTAGAAAGTTCTCCAGATTCTCTGAATCTTCTGATTATATTTGGAACTGTAGATGATGGAATCCCAAAATTCCTTTCAATTGAACATTGAGAAACATTGTTCTTAAACTGTTGGACTATTTTTTCATGCAGTTGTTCACAAAGTGGCGATCCTCACCCCATCTTTGTTTGTGAATGGCTGAGCCTTTTGGGGATTCTCCTTTTATACCCAATCATGACACTCACCTGTTTCCAAACAGGTGTTCTTTGAGCATTCATCAACTTTCCCACTCTTTTGTTGCCCCGTCCCAACTTTTTTGAAACATGTTGCAGCCATCCATTTCAAAATGAGCAAATACTTGCACAAAAACAATAAAGTTTATCAGTTTGAACATTAAATATCTTGTCTTTGTGGTGTATTCAATTGAATATAGGTTGAAGAGGATTTGAAAATCATTGTATTCTGTTTTTATTTACATTTTACACAACGTCCCAACTTCACTGGAACTGTGGTTGTAAAAACTTTGTTTTTACAGACATCTTATGGAGATGTGGCCGCCTTGAGGTGCCCATCAAGTGACAAATCCAACTCATGTTGTCATAATTTATAACTCCTGCGACCATACAGCTGAGTGTTGTGCAGCCACGGATTTGAATACTTTACTCTGTGCGATGTTTGCACAAAGTTTATTGAAAATAAACTCTGTCATAGGTACCACGATCCATAGACATTATATACCCGGACGCCTCATGACTTGCTGCAGTGTAATCCAGCGTCGCCGCCATATTGGAGGGGTCTCTTCACAGTAGACTGTAGTCAACTGGAGCAAATTTGTTGGTATTTTGTGCTGCTTACAGTTGCAACAACTGGCGTAGTATAGAAACCAGATTGCGTGGGATTACCTTTCCCAAATAAGATTGAACAATAATTTTGGTTATTTTACGGTTTGTAATATTATGTCATGGTAACAAATGTTACTTACTTTTAAAGTTATTACAGCAGGAACTGGTCCTCTCTGTCATTAGCCGTGTTTCCATCCAACTAGTATTACAACTTTTAAACAAATTTTTCTTTAAGGCGGCAAAAGGAAAAATGTGGAATTGAGAACCATCAGTTCATACTTCAGTCATTTGTGGTGTCTGTATTTGACAAAGTAAGGTTGCACCACATCACAAAATTAACTCCACTGGAGTTACAGAGTGCAGCACACAGAAAAAAAGAAGCTGTGCAACACAGTTCTCTGTCAAGGCTTTTAGCTCTCTAGCCCCAGTCTAAAGTCTAACAAGGTAGTTTAAGACCCTGGAATGACCTGGAACTTTCTTTTCCTGGCCTTGAAAAAAATGTTCATCTTCGTAACAAAACCTGGTGAGAGAAGCAGAGAAAATTAAAGTGATGTCCCCAGTGTCTGTGTGTGTGTGTGTGTCTGTGTCTGTGTGTGTGTGAGAGAGAGAGAGAGAAATAAATTCAAATGAACAATCCAAACTTGTTTCTTTACTAAATCATATAATTAATTTCTCCATTTATCTATACGCCAAACCATATGTCTTTGTTAAAGAGCACAAGACAAAGTCTTTCAGCAGAAAAGTATGTATTTTTAATGTGTGACAGCATCCTGTATCGTAACTGAATCTCTGCTGTTTCTAACAAACCAAACTGTGGGAAAATCGGGTAAAAATTTGTGGAGTTACGGATTATTGTAGTTGGGGATCCACCTTCTTCAGTACAAATAAATGCATTGGGGGCATGATAGGGACCCATCCAAGATGGCGGCCATGCTGATACGTCAGCTGCAATAGGCAGTGGCAGTCCATGAGGCGTCTACGTATATAACGTCTATGGATGAGGCGTCTACGTATGTAACGTTTATGGATGAGGCATCTACGTATGAGGCTTCTACGTATGTAATGTCTATGGATGAGGCGTCTATGTATGAGGCGTCTATGTATGTAATGTCTATGGATGAGGCGTCTATGTATGTAACGTTTATGGATGAGGCGTCTATGTATGTAACGTCTATGAGTAAGGCATCTACGTATATAAAGTGTATGGATGAGGCATCTGTATGTAATGTCTATGGATGAGGCGTCTATGTATATAACGTCTATGGATGAGGCATCTATGTATGAGGCGTCTATGTATGTAATGTCTATGGATAAGGCGTGTATGTATGTAACGTTTATGGATGAGGTGTCTACGTATGTAATGTCTATGGATGAGGCGTCTATGTATGTAACGTCTATGAATAAGGCATCTACATATATAAAGTGTATGGATGAGGCATCTGTATGTAATGTCTATGGATGAGGCGTCTACGTATATAATGTCTATGGATGAGGCATCTGTATGTAATGTCTATGGATGAGGCGTCTACGTATATAATGTCTATGGATGAGGCGTCTATGTATGTAATGTCTATGGATGTGGCATCTATGTATGCAACATTTATGGATGTGGCATCTATGTATGTAACGTCTATGGATGAGGCGTCTGTGTATGTAATGTCTATGGATGAGGCATCTACGTATTTAATGTCTATGGATGAGGCATCTACGTATAAAACTGTGGGAAAATCGGGTAAAAATTCAGGGAGTTACGGATTATTGTAGTTGGGGATCCACCTTCTTCAGTACAAATAAATGCATTGGGGGTGCAATAGGGACCCATCCAAGATGGCGGCAGCGCTGATACGTCAGCTCCAATAGGCAGTGGCAGTCCATGAGGCGTCTACGTATATAACGTCTATGGATGAGGCGTCTGTGTATTAACGTCTATGGATGAGGCGTCTATGTATGTAACGTTTATGGATGTGGCAAAGACGGACGCAGCTACCACTCTTCCAAGCATACCACTGGGGCTGCCAGCACCCACACCGGCTTCCACACCAGCACCAGTCATCTGCAACCACTTGTCACATCCCGAACGCTTTTCAGGTGACTCCGGAGACATCAGACCTTTCATTACCCAGTGCGAACTACACTTCGAACTTATGGCACCCATGTTCCCATCAGACAGAACCAAGATTGCATATATCATCACTCACCTGTCCGTTCGAGCAGCAGCCTGGCCTACTGCTGAGTGGGGACGACAATCACCCGCCTGTGCTTCACTCCTGGCGTTCACAAAGCACTCGAACAAGTATTCCAACACACGGCCCCAGGACATGAAGCAGCTCGGTCCCTACTGAAACTGAAGCAAGGCAGCCGCCGGATCGTAGATTACGAGGTTGATTTCCGCATCCTGGCAGCAAAAAGCGAATGGAACACAGCAGCACTCCTCAATGTGTTTTTGCAGGGGCTGTCAGCAGAGATTCAGGACCATTTGGTGGCCGTAGATCTGCCCGAAGAACTCGACGACCTCATCTCACTCGTCATCCGCACGGACCGGCGCCTACAAGACCGTCCTCACTGTGGAAACCTACATCCGGACTACCGGTCCCACATGCCTCCTGGCCGCTCCGCCTCCTCCACCCATGCCCGACCAGAGCCATCCCAACCGAGCACCGAGGAACCAATGCAGGTTCGGCGTATGCGCCTAACCCCAACTGAGTGACAGTGCCGCCGAGTCAACGGCCTCTGCTTCTATTGTGGACATGCTGGACATCAGATAGCAGATTGTCAGGCCAGGGGTGCCACCGCGCAGTCGAGAGCGGATTTGCGGGTGAGTCAAAATTCTATTGTCCCTGTTTCTACACAGAAAATTATCCCAGCCAAATTAACGTCTGACCACACTTCCATTACTGTTTCAGCTTTTATTGATTCTGGTTCAGATGCCAACCTGATTCTGTCCTCTTTTGCCAGGTACCTCCACCTGATGTGTTTAAGATCTCGTTCCCTCTGGTGGTACGTGCGGTGGACGGACAGAGCACACATCGCACACAGTCTGTCAGATTATTAATTTCTCACACATACTCAGAATCAATCACTCGCTAATCTTGGGGCATCCCTGGCTACAATGACATGGCCTGAATTTTGATTGGGTTAAGGGTGAAATCACGTCATGGAACCAAACCTGTCCATTCATATTTATCACGACCCAAGCCTGCACAGCCAGGTTCAAATCCGGATCACACCGGGGTTCCTGATTGCTATCACAACCTAGCTGTTGTATTTAGTAAAACAAAAGCTAAATTGTTACCTCCTCACCGCAATTATGATTGTGCCATTGAGCTTCTCCCTGGGGCAAGTCTCCCCCGAGGAAAACTCTTTTCTCTGTCAGCACCTGAACACCTCACGATGACTGAGTACATACGGGAGTCCCTGGAAGCAGGGTTAATTCATCCGTCATCTTCACCAGCTGGGGCGGGATTTTTCTTCGTCAAAAAGAAAGATAAGACGCTACGTCCTTGTATTGATTATCGTGGTCTTAATGATGTCACTGTGAAAAACCGTTATCCGCTGCCACTAATGTCAATTGCATTTGAATTATTGGAGGGAGCCACGGTCTTTACAAAACTCAACTTGCGTAATGCATATTATTTGGTTAGAATCAGACAAGGAGACGAAGGGAAAACAGCTTTCAACACTCCATCCGGTCATTATGAATATTTGGTTATGCCTTTTGGCCTCAATAATGCACCGGCTGTCTTCCAAAATTTAGTCAACGATGTGCTATGGGAATACCTTAATAAATTTGTCTTTGTGTATCTGGATGACATCCTCATATTTTCTCCAGATTTGGCTACACACAAGTGTCACGTCCGTTCAGTTTTACAGACCCTCTGGCAAAATGAGCTTTATGTGAAAGCAGAAAAGTGTGAATTTCATAAATCCACCGTTTCCTTTTTAGGCTTTATTATTTCTAAGGGGGAAATAAAAATGGATCCAGAGAAAGTGGCGGCAGTGCGGGATTGGCCCACACCTGTATCTCGTAAGGAAGTCCAACGGTTCTTAGGATTTGCCGACTTTTACCAAAAGTTTATCTGAAACTTCAGTGCTGTGGTGGCGCCATTGCACGCGGTCACCTCATCTCTCCGGCCATTCGTTTGGACTCAGGAATGTGAGGAGGCATTTGGAGCCTTAAAACATCGCTTTACCGCGACCCGGGTGCTACTACTTCCTGACCCAGCTCGGCAGTTCGTGGTTGAAGTCGATGCCTACAATGTTGGGGTTGGAGCAGTTCTTTCCCAGAGAGGTCCGTCTGATGGTAGACTGCACCCATGCACCTTCCTGTCCAAGAAATTGTCTTCTGCAGAACAGAACTACAGCATTGGCGACCGCGAACAGTTAGCGGTAAAAGTGGCCTTGGAGGAGTGGTGGCACTGGTTGGAGGGGGGCACAGATACCATTCGTAGTTTATACTGACCACAAAAATCTGGAATATTTGCGTTCGGCTAAACGCCTCAATTCCTGCCAAGCTAGGTGGGCAATTTTCTTTACTCGTTTTAATTTCGCATTGTCCTATTGACCGGGCTTGAAAAACGGTAAACCTGATGCCTTGTCTGACAGGGGGACCCAGGTGACACGCCCTCCGACCCTGGCACAATTCTGCCTGCATCCTATTTTGTGTCTGCTATTACTTGGGATATAGAGTCGAAGGTCAAATCGGCCTTGAGTAAGGAACCTGCCCCCGCCGATTGTCCACCTGACCGCCTATACGTTCCCACGATGCTCAGGGGGGAGGTGATAAGATGGTGCCATGATAGCCACCTGTTCTGCCATCCAGGAATCAAGAAAACAATATCAGTAGTAAAACAGTGTTTCTGGTGGGTGGGTCTTTCTATGGACGTAGCGGAGTATGTTAATGCATGTCAAATCTGCACTACACAGAAATCATCTAATCATCCAACTGCGGGTACCTTATTTCCTCTCCCAGTTCCAAAACGCCCGTGGTCACACATTACTGTAGATTTTGTTACTGGTCTTCCATCTTCTAAGGGTAACACTGTCGTATTAACGGTAGTCGATTGTCTAAAATGGTTCACTTCATTCCTCTGCCACGCCTCCCGTCAGCTAAGGAGATGACGGAGGTCATGCTGTCTCAGGTTTTTAAGTTACATGGGTTACCTCAGGATATTGTGTCCGACCGGGGTCCACAGTTTGTGTCCCACTTTTGGAGGGAGTTCTGCCGTCTCCTCTGGGTCACGTCAAGTCTTACCTCAGGCTACCATCCACAGGCAATGGGCAAACCGAACGGTTAAACCAGGAATTAGAAAAGGGTCTCCGTATCCTCGCTTCCCAGCATCTGGTGTCATGGTCTTCCCAACTCCCTTGGATTGAGTTTGCTCACAATACTCTGCCTTCGGCATCCTGCAGCTTCTCCCCTTTTCATGTAGTGTTCGGTCACCAGCCTTCAATTTTTCCCGCAGTTACCCACAACTCATCTGTTCCCTCAGCTCGCAGTCTCATCATCCGTTGCCAATGAACCTGGGAGCAGGCTCGGCATGCTCTGTTGCGTTCTTCCATGATTTACAAGGCCACTGCAGATCAGAGGTGGTCAGCCATGCCTCCGTACACCCCCGGACAAAAAGTCTGGCTGTCTACGTGCCACTTGACCCTACAGGGCGCTCCTAGGAAACTGACTCCCCGGTTCATTGGTCCTTCTCCGGTTTCCAAGGTCGTCAAACCAGTTGCCGTTTGTCTCCGCCTTCCCCAGTCCATGTGTGTCCACCCCACTTTTCATTTTAGTCAAGTTAAGTCTGTCCGGTCTAGTGCTCTGTGCCCTCCTGCCTTTCCCCCAACTTGCCCGGTATGTGGATGGTGGTCCTGTTTATGCAGTGCGCCGGCTCTTGGCTTTTCGCCATTGTGGGCGCGGCTTCCAGTATCTGGTTGACTGGGAGGGTTATGGCCCTGAGGAGTGGTCGTGGGTTCCCTCCCGGTTTGTTTTGGACCCTGGGCTCATCCGGGACTTTCATGTCGCTCACCCTGCTTCTCCTGGGCCGTCAGGGGTTGGCCATAGTGGTGGGGGTACTGTCAGGGCCTGACGGTTTATCTGGTGAGTTACGGGGTTTTTGGTTTGTTTTTATTCTCTGCTTGCGTTTGTATTATTTTTCTGTTTGTGTGGGATTTTGGTGTTGGGGTCTGTCTGTGTCTCCCTCTCTGGCCATGCCCCCACCTCTGGGTCTTGCTTTGCACACCTGTCTGTGATCTGCTGATTGCCACCTGGGGCTTTATTAGCTCACAGGTTGTGTTGCAGGTTTGCCACTTTGTTGCGCCTTGTGCCATCATTCCAACTCTCATTCTTGTATTTTCCAGTTTTGCCTGCTTCTGTGTGAACTCGACCTCCTGCCCGTTTCTACTGACTCTGACTAGCCTGATGATCCTGGTACTTTTGCTGTGTTTACTGGACTGCCTTTCTGTGTACCAACCATTGCTTGCCCTCACATTAAAGCCTGTTTGCAACCTCAGCCTGGACTTTGAGCCTTGCATTTCAATCAATCAATCAATTTTTTTATATAGCGCCAAATCACAACAAACAGTTGCCCCAAGGCGCTTTATATTGTAAGGCAAGGCCATACAATAATTATGTAAAACCCCAACGGTCAAAACGACCCCCTGTGAGCAAGCACTTGGCTACAGTGGGAAGGAAAAACTCCCTTTTAACAGGAAGAAACCTCCAGCAGAACCAGGCTCAGGGAGGGGCAGTCTTCTGCTGGGACTGGTTGGGGCTGAGGGAGAGAACCAGGAAAAAGACATGCTGTGGAGGGGAGCAGAGATCAATCACTAATGATTAAATGCAGAGTGGTGCATACAGAGCAAAAAGAGAAAGAAACACTCAGTGCATGATGGGAACCCCCCAGCAGTCTACGTCTATAGCAGCATAACTAAGGGATGGTTCAGGGTCACCTGATCCAGCCCTAACTATAAGCTTTAGCAAAAAGGAAAGTTTTAAGCCTAATCTTAAAAGTAGAGAGGGTGTCTGTCTCCCTGATCTGAATTGGGAGCTGGTTCCACAGGAGAGGAGCCTGAAAGCTGAAGGCCCTGCCTCCCATTCTACTCTTACAAACCCTAGGAACTACAAGTAAGCCTGCAGTCTGAGAGCGAAGCACTCTATTGGGGTGATATGGTACTACGAGGTCCCTAAGATAAGATGGGACCTGATTATTCAAAACCTTATAAGTAAGAAGAAGAATTTTAAATTCTATTCTAGAATTAACAGGAAGCCAATGAAGAGAGGCCAATATGGGTGAGATATGCTCTCTCCTTCTAGTCCCCGTCAGTACTCTAGCTGCAGCATTTTGAATTAACTGAAGGCTTTTTAGGGAACTTTTAGGACAACCTGATAATAATGAATTACAATAGTCCAGCCTAGAGGAAATAAATGCATGAATTAGTTTTTCAGCATCACTCTGAGACAAGACCTTTCTGATTTTAGAGATATTGCGTAAATGCAAAAAAGCAGTCCTACATATTTGTTTAATATGCGCTTTGAATGACATATCTTGATCAAAATGACTCCAAGATTTCTCACAGTATTACTAGAGGTCAGGGTAATGCCTCCAACCTCACCTCACCTTCCTGTCAACAAGGAGGCAGGTGTGACTATGGAACACAGGAACAGAGCTGGAATGAAGGCACAAGGCACAACAAACTGGCAAGGAAGTAACACGCCCAGTGAGCTTATATAACCCCAGGTGACAATCAGCAAATCAGAAACGGGTGTGCAAGGAAAGCACCAGAACAAGGGCGTGGCCAGAGAGAGAGGGAAACACCCATCACGAACCAAGAGACAGACAAGAAAAGCAGAGACAGACAGACCCAAGCAGAAAAATCCAGCAAGAGAATAAACAAACAAAAATGGGTGAAATGCAAAAATAACTAACAGAACAAAATCAAACAGAAAACCAAACAAAACTCAAACCCTGACATCTGAGGCATGTTGAGCCATCTCCCTTAAGGAGTTCAGGGTTGGAGTCCTGGGTCAGAGGGATCTTAAATTTGTCCAATTAATAAAGCGGGGGTCTGGCGTGAGGCCAGTGGAGGGTGAAACTGTAAGTTCTGTGTTCAGGCTCATCACTGAGGGCAGAGGTAACAGACGAATAACACGGAGTGGAAACGTCCTCTCTGGGCCTGTTCGCTGGCCTTGCCCTGGATCCTCAACTATACCAGGGGTCGAAATACATTTTTTAACCTACTTGCACTGGTGCTAGTAACCAAAAAATTACTTGCACCAAAAAAAAGTTACTTGTGCAACCAAAAGTCAGTCTTATATCAACCTTAAAACTCTTCCTCTGATGTGTCAGATTCTTCCTGTCTGGGGAGAGTTTGAGGGGAGAGCAGCAGCAGCAGCGGCGGCAGTTTTTTTCACGTGCGTGCAAACGAATCGCCCGTGAAGATTATTTTACTTATAACTACACAGATGTATAATAAAACAAATGGTGACTGGTTTATAACACAATTATGACAGACTTGAGGGGGAGAGAGAGCGAGGAACAACGGAGCCCTGGAAGTGTCATCGCAAAATGTTTTGCACGTGGAGAGAATGTGCGCTCATTTTATTATATTGTGCGCATGTTTTATGATATTGTGCGCACGTTTTATGATATTGTGCACTCGTTTTATTATATTGTGCGCCCAAACCATGATGATATACCCTGACCACATCCATATATCATCATGGTTTGGGTGCGCAAGGACATACAGAGAACTCCAGCTGCCCAGCATGACATCATCTGGAGTTTAAGCGCATTAAAAAGGATGCTGAGGGCGAAGCGTTTTGAGGATGACAATTTAGCTTATATTATGAAGTTCATTTTGAACGAAAGGAAAATGTGCGCACGTTTTATTAATTCAAGGGCTCAATTAAAGGAAAATGTGTGCACCAATTATAGTGGCCAGGAAAACGTGCACAAATTATCATGGCCAGAAAAAAATATCACTTTAAGTGATCTCTCCCGGGTTCCGTAAAGGAACCGCAGCCACAACCAGTTTTTTTTTTTCACGTGCGGGCGAACTAATCGTCCGTGAAGATAATTTTATTAACTACACAGATGTATAATAAAACAAATGGTGACTGGTTTATAACACAATGATGACAGAGTTTGAGGGCAGAGAGAGAGAGGAACTGCAGCCACACAGTTTTTTTCTTTTCTTTGTTTACATGTGCGCGCGCGAACACAACAAATAGAGCACAGCCACTCGCTCCGTGTGTGAGAGTCATAAAACACAGGGAAGATGAAGACAACACACTGGAAATTGTTTTTTTTTCCCCCTTATTTATTCCTTTATTGGTTCATTTTACTGGTGCTTATAGTTGATAAACCCTGGATAAAGTTACTTGCATCAGTGCAAGTGCAGTATAAAATTACGTGCACTGCTCGAATAATACATGCACAAACTAGCACATGCACGTAATATTTTGAGCCTGATCGATGAAGATTTAATTTCTTTGATCAAATTGTTAACCTGATTTATGAATGAAAAATGAGACACTGGGGAGCTGAAGACTAGATTCGTGAGCTTCAGTGGAGACGTGCATGAACCCGAATGGAAACAGGCACCTTAGGGAATAAAATGTACTGATGTTCTGAACATTTCACATGAGGCAGTTCTTCAGTGTGCGTACGTGAAAATACAGTTAACGTAAGAAACAGTCTGAAGGCTGAACAGTGTTGGTGAATGGTGACATTTGACACGTGACTCAGGATACGTTACGGTGTTAACTAATGAATACTGGGGTCAAATCGTCACATCAGCTTGTGTGAGACGTTTGCCTGGTGGTTTTTGTATGTGATTGAACAAGTGTATTAGAGGTATTTTTGTGATATCATTGACATGTCTAATCTCACATCTAAAGTCCCGGACCTGGGCGCAGTACGGGAGTTGAAATCTAGGGTGCCAATATTCGTATTTCAAACCACTCTGGGTAAGAAAAAAGAGGCGAAAGTATATGTTGGAGTGGATGAAAAGGTGGTAGGAAAGCAACCAGGAAGAGTCTGATGGTGTCCCTGTCACCATCTGGCACTGCCAGCGGGGAAAACTCTCTGTTTACTCCAGCATCACAAGTGTCACACCACATGGCAACGCTTTAGTGTTTTATAAAAACATTTGAGACATCCTACCCTAAATTTGAGCCCCCTAACCCTAACCATAGGATTCTGGGATCACAATCTAATGGTTTCTCAACCTATCTAGCACAGGGGAGGTGACTGTCTAGTGGTTTAAGTGTTGGGCTTTAGACCAGAGGATACTCTGTTCAAATCCCAGCGTGACCTTGGGCAAGGTCCTTAATCCCCTAGTTGCTCTTGGTGTGTAGTGAGCACCTTGTGTGGCAGCAGCATGACATCGGGGGTGAATGTGAGGTATTATTATAAAGCGCTTTGAGCGTCTGATGCAGATGGATAAGTGGTATATAAATGCCGTGGTCAGTCATGGAGGAGCCCTTGGATGCTACACTAGCTTAGCTGAAGCTTTGGTTTTTTCCCCGCGTCATCTTTTTCACTTTTTTCCAGCAGTTTGGTTTGGTTCAGAAAGTTTTAAGTGATGGGTTCTATCTTAAAGATTTTTAAGCAGAACCAGTAACCTGATTGGAGTTCAAAAGTAGAAGCTTAAGCTGGTTCCCAGGTATTCGTGAGGACAGCTTAAAAGATGTTGCCTGCCCCGACCGCCATCTTGCCATACCCCAGTTTTAATGTTAATGACAGTGGCCTTTTCTGTTTGGACCGGAAGTTGAAAATCACATGATGCGTTACATCATACTAACAAACAGATTGGGGATAGGTGTAAATCACAAACTAAAAATGATATAATGAACAAATTGAAAAAAGGACAATAACAAAACTAAGAACAATATATCTGACCTTTCCTATAGCTCCTAAAGTGAAGGGAACACACTTTAAAATTATGAATAACATTATCCATCAAAGACTTACTCAAATGTGCTTCAAAATCCAAGAAAATGTATGCTCCTTTTGTGAAAAAGATATTGAAGTACTGATCATCTTTTTTTTCTTCTGTGATATAGTCCAATTATTCTGGTACGACATACAACAATGGATCAATTACAGCAATCTTATCTTCTCCAGTCTCACTAAATAGAGATATTATTTTTGGTACTCCTGTGAAATCCAAAAAAGAACTCTGTACACATTTAATTTTATGTCTTGCCAAGTTTTTTATCCACAAATGTAAAATCCAAAAATGCTCCCCGAACTCTACATTCTTCATAAATGAATTTAAATTATACATGAAATCCTTGAAGTGTATGAATGAACCTAAAGCAGTGAAAATGTATTTTTCCTACTTGTCTGATGACTCCATGGACTGAATGCACTATGAGCTCCTTGCTATTTAATTATTTTATTTATCTTGTTAATTATTGAATTTCTCATTCTGTATCACTTGAATGTTCCCTCATCTGTGTAACTTTTGATGACACACAGTCTTTGTTATTAAAAAACAACAAAAAAGTGGCGTCAACTCAGAACAAGGCGCCATTTTGGTTCCAGCTGCGCTGAACTACTGAATGAACCTTTAATGTTTTCTCTTTTTTAATCATTTAACCACATACAGCAACACATCCAGGTACAGGTGCTATCAAAATAAATATAAAAATAGTTAGTCTATCAAATTTACAGTTTATGATGATTTCTTTAATTATCCACGAGCGGCACTCTGAGCAGGGTGACGTTGAAGGTCACTTATTGTTTCTCTCGCGATATTTACCACCCCCCACCACCCCCCCCACCGCGTGGGTCGTCTCTGTTTTTATAGAAAAACATGGCGGCGCCCAGAGGAGACGGACAGACGACAAACAAAGTGGTAGAAAAAATGTTTAACAAAGTTCATGAAACCAACCAGGCTGTGGTTTTAAGCGATTCTGTGGAGTTACGGGACCGTGTGGCGGACTTCATGGAGAAGGAGTTCGGCAGCGACCTGAAAGCTCTGAAACATGTTGGAGATCTGCTGGAGAAACTGAAGCAAGAAAGACAACAAATGGAGCAAGAGGTCAGAATAAAGTCTGATCTTAGACACGCACAAAGTCTTATTTTGTCCAGGACACATCTGAAGATCGTCTGCTGGGCACCGTCTATTTCCTGGTGACTGTTTGAAATGACGTGGCTGCGGTTAGAAAAAAAACTCAGCCAACAATCAATAAACCATCAAATTTAATCCATAAACACAGAACTCGTCATATATATATATATATATATATATATATATAATATATATATATATTACAGGGTTGGGTAGGATTACTTTGAAATGTAATCCAAAAGTAATCATATTACAAGTAATCCAAATGTATGTACATACATACATGCAATCCTCATGTATTCTTTCAAAGTAATCCTACCCAACCTTGTATATGTATGTATGAGTCCCATACAGGTACAGGTTCTGTTGTTTTTCTCATTCCTTGGGGAAACTTTCCAGATGGTTCTAGTTTCATATTGAACCTGTGAATGGCTATTTTATTTGATATATTTTAATCATAATAATCAGTTTTTTATTCATTTTAAACTTTATTCCCAAATTAATAATCTGCGTTGTTGTTTTTTTATGATCTCACGGCCCCCTTGCTGTACGTTCATGGCCCATCAACAAACCGCAGCCCACACTTTCTGTAGATGATGCAGCCCTCTGTACAGATGATCGTACGCAGCATCAGCGGTAAGAGACAACAGCCTCCAAACTAAGCGGGGCCAAAATAGATTTGAAGTCTGTTTTATGCAAATGCTGAGTGATGCAACACACCACTCACCAGAGTGAATAGACAGCAAAACACCAGCTGGTTGTTGCCAGACTGTGGCTGCTCACTGCCCCTAGTGGTTGGATTGGTTAAATGCAGAGGATTTATTTCTGTATGTGCAATGACGATAAAGGCCCTTCTTCTGATAGATAGATAGATTGATTGAGTGATAGATTTTAGACTTTGCTGAGAACTCAAGCCTTTCAGTTTGGCTACAGTTTGACCTGTTGGATGTTTTCCTGCCACTGATTTCATTGACAGTTTTCCAGGTAGTTGAAGAGCAAAAACCCTCAATAACCTTTTCTCCTTCCTCAGTGTTTAACTTCAGGTACAGTTTGTTGTATTTCTTTTCCTATAGTCTTTGGCACTTCTCTTTTCACTTTACACCCATCCCTTTGTACTCCTCTCTACTTTCTTCATCTCTCTGACTGTCACAGTTCTTTGTTGCCAACCTCACTCTTCCTCCTTATACTTTCTGAAACATCTTCGTTCCACCACTGAGTCTCCTCGTCTTCCTCCCACTGTCCAGATGTTGCACCAAGCACTTTCCTGTCTGTCTCCTTCACCACATCTGCAGTACTTTTCCAGTTGTCCAAAATTGCTTCCCCTCCATCCAGTGCTTCTCTCACCTGCTCGCTAAATTTCACACAACAGTCTTCCTCCTTGAGCTTCCACCATCTGATCCTTTGTTGAACTTCTTCTTCTTTACCTCTAAAGTCATCCTACAAACAACCATCCTATGCTGTCTAGTGACACTCTCTCCTGCTACCACCTTACAGTCTGTGATTTCTTTTAGCTTGCATCTCCTATAAAGAATGTAGTCCACCTGTGTGCACCTTCCTCCACTCTTATGTTACCCTGTGCCTCCCTTTTCTTAAAGTAGGTATTCACCACAGCCATTTCCATCCTTTTTGCAAAATCAACTACCATCTGTCCTTCCACATTCCTATCCTTGATACCATATCTACCCATTACTTCCTCATCACCTCTGTTCCCTTCACCAACATGCCCATTGAAGTCTGCTCCTATCACCACTCTTTCATGCTTGGGTTCACTCTCCACCACCTCATCTAACACACTCTACAAATCTTCTTTTTCCTTCATCTCACATCCTGCCTGTGGGACATATGCACTGATGATATTCATCATCACCCCTCTCAAATTCTCAGTGTTGACTGCACTGAATTCCCATGAGATCTCCCCTATTCACGCGAGATCTCATCTTTCTCTTTATTTATTTTTTAAATTGAAGCAAACAAAAAGTTACAGAAAACCCTTACAGAGGATAAACATAACAAAAACAACATAACGAAAAACAGGTTAATATCCTCTGCTGTAGCTCCAGGAAGTGTTCAACATTTGAAATTTTGCGTTTCACTGTGGGCTCAAAATTTGACACTTCCTGTTTGGGACACAGTGAACCATAAGCAAGCTTCATGCCGCAACGTGCATATTACCACACTGCCATCCAGTAGATGGCAGTGTGGCTCTATGCATTTTGACACCTTTGCTTGCGTTGAACACGGCAACAGAGGGAGCGGAGATTTCTATGTTACAATGGCTTTTCGAGAGGCTGATGAATCTTGGCTTTGCATCTGTCAGGAATTAGACTTTGTGTGTTATGTCTTTGGTTTACTTTTGTTATCTGTCTCTTGCTCTGCCTTTTCTTGGGTTTTCTCTGTCCTGCTCTTTCTTCTCTCTTTCTCTCTCTCTCTCGCTCTCTTGGTTCTTCGTGGTGGGTGTTTCCCTCTGTCTGGCCACACCCTGGTTCTGGAAGTTTCCTCACACCTGTTCTTGATTTGCTGCTCATCACCTGAGTGCTTTATAAGCCTCACCGTTTGCCTTCATTCCTCGCCTGATCGGTGTGCCTTGTGCCTCTTTCTAGCTCTGTTCTTTGTGTTTATTGCCTTGCCTTGACTGCCTTATCATGATTTTGACAACCTGCCTGTGTACCTGGACCCCACCTTTGCCTGATAATTGTGTTACTGGTGCTCTCTTTGGACTGCCTTTCTGTGTACTGACCCTTGGACTCGTAACAAGTAAACGCCTTAATTCTACAGAGCTGTTTCCCTGCGTCTTGCAATTGCGTCCAGCCTGCTCCGCCAGTAGAACCTGATAGCATCAGGAAAAAGTCAAACACACAGTCTGGGAGTCACAAGCAGAAGAACAAGTGAAGGATATCACCCTGCTGGGAGAAGCTTTTTTCCAGTGACTGTTAAGAGTGACGCCGGGTCAAGGGGGTAGTGATCAGGCAGACGCTCAGAAAATATTTCCCATAATGTCTTGTGGCGCATGTGTCAGTTAACAAGCAAACCTTCAGAATTAGCGCATTACTTTTAAAGATATCTGTGATATTTTCACTTTGTAAAAATGACAGTTGCAGTTACTGTCAATAAACTGTCTGGAATTAGATTAGTTTATAAATGAAACTGTAAGTGAAACTGGTTGGATAGTTCTCCAAGGGCAATTGTGACACATGTGACCCCACCCACATCACTCCAGCCATGTGACAGTGGATGCTAAATATTAATCTACTATATTCTTGACCCAAAATAGCAAATGTCACCTCTCCCAGTTTCTCCGTGATCAAAGCCACACACACAAACACATATATATGTAGATAATTCAACATGGTGCAAAATGCTCTGAAAGAGCTGTTTCGGTGCAAATCGGCTATATTTCTCATATGTTTTGTAAAATTTAGTGAGAAATAAACACTGCAACCCCAATTCCAATGAAGTTGGGACGTTGTGTAAAATGTAAATAAAAACAGAAAACAATGATTTGCAAATCCTCTTCAATGTGCGACAGGTCTGGACTGCAGGCAGGCCAGTCTAGTACCCGCACTCTTTTACTATGAAGCCACGCTGTTGTAACACGTGCAGAATGTGGCTTGGCATTGTCTTGCTGAAATAAGCTGGAACATCCCTGAAAAAGACGTTGCTTGGATGGCAGCATGTGTTGCTCCAAAACCTGGATGTACCTTTCAGCATTGATGGTGCCATCACAGATGTGTAAGTTGTTCATGCCATGGGCACTAACACACCCCCATACCATCACAGATGCTGGGTTTTGAACTCTGCACTGGTAACAATCTGGATGGTCTTTTCCTCTTTTGTCCAGAGGACACGATGTCCATGATTTCCAAAAACAATTTGAAATGTGGACTCATCAGACCACAGCACACTTTTCCACTTTGTGTCTGTCCGTTTCAAATGAGCTCGGGCCCAGAGAAGGCAGCAGCGTTTCTGGATGTTGTTGATGTTTGGCTTTCACTTTGCATGGTAGAGTTTTAACTTGTACTTGTAGATGTAGCGACAAACTGTGTTAACTGACAATGGTTTCTGAAGTGTTCCTGAGCCCACGCGGTAAGATCCCTTACACAATGATGTCAGTTTTTAATGCGGTGCCACCTGAGGGATCAAAGGTCACGGGCATTCAATGTTGGTTTTTGGCCTTGCTGCTTACATGTAGAAAGTTCTCCAGATTCTCTGAATCTTCTGATTATATTTGGAACTGTAGATGATGGAATCCCAAAATTCCTTTCAATTGAACATTGAGAAACATTGTTCTTAAACTGTTGGACTATTTTTTCATGCAGTTGTTCACAAAGTGGCGATCCTCACCCCATCTTTGTTTGTGAATGGCTGAGCCTTTTGGGGATTCTCCTTTTATACCCAATCATGACACTCACCTGTTTCCAAACAGGTGTTCTTTGAGCATTCATCAACTTTCCCACTCTTTTGTTGCCCCGTCCCAACTTTTTTGAAACATGTTGCAGCCATCCATTTCAAAATGAGCAAATACTTGCACAAAAAACAATAAAGTTTATCAGTTTGAACATTAAATATCTTGTCTTTGTGGTGTATTCAATTGAATATAGGTTGAAGAGGATTTGAAAATCATTGTATTCTGTTTTTATTTACATTTTACACAACGTCCCAACTTCACTGGAACTGTGGTTGTAAAAACTTTGTTTTTACAGACATCTTATGGAGATGTGGCCGCCTTGAGGTGCCCTCAAGTGACAAATCCAACTCATGTTGTCATAATTTATACTCCTGCGACCATACAGCTGAGTGTTGTGCAGCCACGGATTGAATACTTTACTCTGTGCGATGTTTGCACAAAGTTTATTGAAAATAAACTCGTCATAGGTACCACGATCCATAGACATTATATACCCGACGCCTCATGACTTGCTGCAGTGTAATCCAGCGTCGCCGCCATATTGGAGGGGTCTCTTCACAGTAGACTGTAGTCAACTGGAGCAAATTTGTTGGTATTTGTGCTGCTTACAGTTGCAACAACTGGCGTAGTAAGAAACCAGATTGCGTGGGATTCCTTTCCCAAATAAGATTGAACAATAATTTTGTTATTTACGGTTTGTAATATTATGTCATGGTAACAAATGTTACTTACTTTTAAAGTTATTACAGCAGGAACTGGTCCTCTCTGTCATTAGCCGGTTTCCATCCACTGTATTACAACTTTTAAACAAATTTTTCTTTAAGGCGGCAAAAGGAAAAATGTGGAATTGAGAACCATCAGTTCATACTTCAGTCATTTGTGGTGTCTGTATTTGACAAAGTAAGGTTGCACCACATCACAAAATTTAACTCCACTGGAGTTACAGAGGTGCAGCACACAGAAAAAAGAAGCTGTGCAACACAGTTCTCTGTCAAGGCTTTTAGCTCTCTAGCCCCAGTCTAAAGTCTAACAAGGTAGTTTAAGACCCTGGAATGACCTGGAACTTTCTTTTCCTGGCCTTGAAAAAAATGGTTCATCTTCGTAACAAAACCTGGTGAGAGAAGCAGAGAAAATTAAAGTGATGTCCCCAGTGTCTGTGTGTGTGTGTGTGTCTGTGTCTGTGTGTGTGTGAGAGAGAGAGAGAGAAATAAATTCAAATGAACAATCCAAACTTGTTTCTTTACTAAATCATATAATTAATTTCTCCATTTATCTATACGCCAAACCATATGTCTTTGTTAAAGAGCACAAGACAAAGTCTTTCAGCAGAAAAGTATGTATTTTAATGTGTGACAGCATCCTGTATCGTAACTGAATCTCTGCTGTTTCTAACAAACCAAACTGTGGAAAATCGGGTTAAAAATTTGTGGAGTTACGGATTATTGTAGTTGGGGAGCCACCTTCTTCAGTACAAATAAATGCATTGGGGGCACAATAGAGACCCATCTAAGATGGCGGCCATGCATGGTACATCAGCTCCAATAGGCAGTGGCAGTCCATGAGGCGTCTATGTATATAATGTCTATGGATGAGGCGTCTACGTATGTAACGTTTATGGATGAGGCATCTACGTATGAGGCTTCTACGTATGTAATGTCTATGGATGAGGCGCTATGTATGAGGCGTCTATGTATGTAATGTCTATGGATGAGGCGTCTATGTATGTAACGTTTATGGATGAGGGCGTCTATGTATGTAACGTCTATGAGTAAGGCATCTACGTATATAAAGTGTATGGATGAGGCATCTGTATGTAATGTCTATGGATGAGGCGTCTATGTATATAACGTCTATGATGAGGCATCTATGTATGAGGCGTCTATGTATGTAATGTCTATGGATAAGGCGTGTATGTATGTAACGTTATGGATGAGGTGTCTACGTATGTAAGTCTATGGATGAGGCGTCTATGTATGTAACGTCTATGAATAAGGCATCTACATATATAAAGTGTATGGATGAGGCATCTGTATGTAATGTCTATGGATGAGGCGTCTACGTATATAATGTCTATGGATGAGGCATCTGTATGTAATGTCTATGGATGAGGCGTCTACGTATATAATGTCTATGGATGAGGCGTCTATGTATGTAATGTCTATGGATGTGGCATCTATGTATGCAACATTTATGGATGTGGCATCTATGTATGTAACGTCTATGGATGAGGCGTCTGTGTATGTAATGTCTATGGATGAGGCATCTACGTATTTAATGTCTATGGATGAGGCATCTACGTATAAAACTGTGGGAAAATCGGGTAAAAATTCAGGGAGTTACGGATTATTGTAGTTGGGGATCCACCTTCTTCAGTACAAATAAATGCATTGGGGGGTGCAATAGGGACCCATCCAAGATGGCGGCAGCGCTGATACGTCAGCTCCAATAGGCAGTGCAGTCCATGAGGCGTCTACGTATATAACGTCTATGGATGAGGCGTCTGTGTTAACGTCTATGGATGAGGCGTCTATGTATGTAACGTTTATGGATGTGGCAAAGACGGACGCAGCTACCACTCTTCCAAGCATACCACTGGGGCTGCCAGCACCCACACCGGCTTCCACACCAGCACCAGTCATCTGCAACCACCTTGTCACATCCCGAACGCTTTTCAGGTGACTCCGGAGACATCAGACCTTTCATTACCCAGTGCGAACTACACTTCGAACTTATGGCACCCATGTTCCCCATCAGACAGAACCAAGATTGCATATATCATCAATCACCTGTCCGTTCGAGCAGCAGCCTGGCCTACTGCTGAGTGGGGACGACAATCACCCGCCTGTGCTTCACTCCTGGCGTTCACAAGCACTCGAACAAGTATTCCAACACACGGCCCCAGGACATGAAGCAGCTCGGTCCCTACTGAAACTGAAGCAAGGCAGCCGCCGGATCGTAGATTACGAGGTTGATTTCCGCATCCTGGCAGCAAAAAGCGAATGGAACACAGCAGCACTCCTCAATGTGTTTTTGCAGGGGCTGTCAGCAGAGATTCAGGACCATTTGGTGGCCGTAGATCTGCCCGAAGAACTCGACGACCTCATCTCACTCGTCATCCGCACGGACCGGCGCCTACAAGACCGTCCTCACTGTGGAACCTACATCCGGACTACCGGTCCCACATGCCTCCTGGCCGCTCCGCCTCCTCCACCCATGCCCGACCAGAGCCATCCCAACCGAGCACCGAGGAACCAATGCAGGTTCGGCGTATGCGCCTAACCCCAACTGAGTGACAGTGCCGCCGAGTCAACGGCCTCTGCTTCTATTGTGGACATGCTGGACATCAGATAGCAGATTGTCAGGCCAGGGGTGCCACCGCGCAGTCGAGAGCGGATTTGCGGGTGAGTCAAAATTCTATTGTCCCTGTTTCTACACAGAAAATTATCCCAGCCAAATTAACGTCTGACCACACTTCCATTACTGTTTCAGCTTTTATTGATTCTGGTTCAGATGCCAACCTGATTCTGTCCTCTTTTGCCAGGTACCTCCACCTGATGTGTTTAAGATCTCGTTCCCTCTGGTGGTACGTGCGGTGGACGGACAGAGCACACATCGCACACAGTCTGTCAGATTATTAATTTCTCACACATACTCAGAATCAATCACTCGCTAATCTTGGGGCATCCCTGGCTACAATGACATGGCCTGAATTTTGATTGGGTTAAGGGTGAAATCACGTCATGGAACCAAACCTGTCCATTCATATTTATCACGACCCAAGCCTGCACAGCCAGGTTCAAATCCGGATCACACCGGGGTTCCTGATTGCTATCACAACCTAGCTGTTGTATTTAGTAAAACAAAAGCTAAATTGTTACCTCCTCACCGCAATTATGATTGTGCCATTGAGCTTCTCCCTGGGGCAAGTCTCCCCCGAGGAAAACTCTTTTCTCTGTCAGCACCTGAACACCTCACGATGACTGAGTACATACGGGAGTCCCTGGAAGCAGGGTTAATTCATCCGTCATCTTCACCAGCTGGGGCGGGATTTTTCTTCGTCAAAAAGAAAGATAAGACGCTACGTCCTTGTATTGATTATCGTGGTCTTAATGATGTCACTGTGAAAAACCGTTATCCGCTGCCACTAATGTCAATTGCATTTGAATTATTGGAGGGAGCCACGGTCTTTACAAAACTCAACTTGCGTAATGCATATTATTTGGTTAGAATCAGACAAGGAGACGAAGGGAAAACAGCTTTCAACACTCCATCCGGTCATTATGAATATTTGGTTATGCCTTTTGGCCTCAATAATGCACCGGCTGTCTTCCAAAATTTAGTCAACGATGTGCTATGGGAATACCTTAATAAATTTGTCTTTGTGTATCTGGATGACATCCTCATATTTTCTCCAGATTTGGCTACACACAAGTGTCACGTCCGTTCAGTTTTACAGACCCTCTGGCAAAATGAGCTTTATGTGAAAGCAGAAAAGTGTGAATTTCATAAATCCACCGTTTCCTTTTTAGGCTTATTATTTCTAAGGGGGAAATAAAAATGGATCCAGAGAAAGTGGCGGCAGTGCGGGATTGGCCCACACCTGTATCTCGTAAGGAAGTCCAACGGTTCTTAGGATTTGCCGACTTTTACCAAAAGTTTATCTGAAACTTCAGTGCTGTGGTGGCGCCATTGCACGCGGTCACCTCATCTCTCCGGCCATTCGTTTGGACTCAGGAATGTGAGGAGGCATTTGGAGCCTTAAAACATCGCTTTACCGCGACCCGGGTGCTACTACTTCCTGACCCAGCTCGGCAGTTCGTGGTTGAAGTCGATGCCTACAATGTTGGGGTTGGAGCAGTTCTTTCCCAGAGAGGTCCGTCTGATGGTAGACTGCACCCATGCACCTTCCTGTCCAAGAAATTGTCTTCTGCAGAACAGAACTACAGCATTGGCGACCGCGAACAGTTAGCGGTAAAAGTGGCCTTGGAGGAGTGGTGGCACTGGTTGGAGGGGGGCACAGATACCATTCGTAGTTTATACTGACCACAAAAAATCTGGAATATTTGCGTTCGGCTAAACGCCTCAATTCCTGCCAAGCTAGGTGGGCAATTTTCTTTACTCGTTTTAATTTCGCATTGTCCTATTGACCGGGCTTGAAAAACGGTAAACCTGATGCCTTGTCTGACAGGGGGACCCAGGTGACACGCCCTCCGACCCTGGCACAATTCTGCCTGCATCCTGTTTTGTGTCTGCTATTACTTGGGATATAGAGTCGAAGGTCAAATCGGCCTTGAGTAAGGAACCTGCCCCCGCCGATTGTCCACCTGACCGCCTATACGTTCCCACGATGCTCAGGGGGGAGGTGATAAGATGGTGCCATGATAGCCACCTGTTCTGCCATCCAGGAATCAAGAAAACAATATCAGTAGTAAAACAGTGTTTCTGGTGGGTGGGTCTTTCTATGGACGTAGCGGAGTATGTTAATGCATGTCAAATCTGCACTACACAGAAATCATCTAATCATCCAACTGCGGGTACCTTATTTCCTCTCCCAGTTCCAAAACGCCTGTGGTCACACATTACTGTAGATTTTGTTACTGGTCTTCCATCTTCTAAGGGTAACACTGTCGTATTAACGGTAGTCGATTGTCTAAAATGGTTCACTTCATTCCTCTGCCACGCCTCCCGTCAGCTAAGGAGATGACGGAGGTCATGCTGTCTCAGGTTTTTAAGTTACATGGGTTACCTCAGGATATTGTGTCCGACCGGGGTCCACAGTTTGTGTCCCACTTTTGGAGGGAGTTCTGCCGTCTCCTCTGGGTCACGTCAAGTCTTACCTCAGGCTACCATCCACAGGCAATGGGCAAACCGAACGGTTAAACCAGGAATTAGAAAAGGGTCTCCGTATCCTCGCTTCCCAGCATCTGGTGTCATGGTCTTCCCAACTCCCTTGGATTGAGTTTGCTCACAATACTCTGCCTTCGGCATCCTGCAGCTTCTCCCCTTTTCATGTAGTGTTCGGTCACCAGCCTTCAATTTTTCCCGCAGTTACCCACAACTCATCTGTTCCCTCAGCTCGCAGTCTCATCATCCGTTGCCAATGAACCTGGGAGCAGGCTCGGCATGCTCTGTTGCGTTCTTCCATGATTTACAAGGCCACTGCAGATCAGAGGTGGTCAGCCATGCCTCCGTACACCCCCGGACAAAAAGTCTGGCTGTCTACGTGCCACTTGACCCTACAGGGCGCTCCTAGGAAACTGACTCCCCGGTTCATTGGTCCTTCTCCGGTTTCCAAGGTCGTCAAACCAGTTGCCGTTTGTCTCCGCCTTCCCCAGTCCATGTGTGTCCACCCCACTTTTCATTTTAGTCAAGTTAAGTCTGTCCGGTCTAGTGCTCTGTGCCCTCCTGCCTTTCCCCCAACTTGCCCGGTATGTGGATGGTGGTCCTGTTTATGCAGTGCGCCGGCTCTTGGCTTTTCGCCATTGTGGGCGCGGCTTCCAGTATCTGGTTGACTGGGAGGGTTATGGCCCTGAGGAGTGGTCGTGGGTTCCCTCCCGGTTTGTTTTGGACCCTGGGCTCATCCGGGACTTTCATGTCGCTCACCCTGCTTCTCCTGGGCCGTCAGGGGTTGGCCATAGTGGTGGGGGTACTGTCAGGGCCTGACGGTTTATCTGGTGAGTTACGGGGTTTTTGGTTTGTTTTTATTCTCTGCTTGCGTTTGTATTATTTTTCTGTTTGTGTGGGATTTTGGTGTTGGGGTCTGTCTGTGTCTCCCTCTCTGGCCATGCCCCCACCTCTGGGTCTTGCTTTGCACACCTGTCTGTGATCTGCTGATTGCCACCTGGGGCTTTATTAGCTCACAGGTTGTGTTGCAGGTTTGCCACTTTGTTGCGCCTTGTGCCATCATTCCAACTCTCATTCTTGTATTTTCCAGTTTTGCCTGCTTCTGTGTGAACTCGACCTCCTGCCCGTTTCTACTGACTCTGACTAGCCTGATGATCCTGGTACTTTTGCTGTGTTTACTGGACTGCCTTTCTGTGTACCAACCATTGCTTGCCCTCACATTAAAGCCTGTTTGCAACCTCAGCCTGGACTTTGAGCCTTGCATTTCAATCAATCAATCAATTTTTTTATATAGCGCCAAATCACAACAAACAGTTGCCCCAAGGCGCTTTATATTGTAAGGCAAGGCCATACAATAATTATGTAAAACCCCAACGGTCAAAACGACCCCCTGTGAGCAAGCACTTGGCTACAGTGGGAAGGAAAAACTCCCTTTTAACAGGAAGAAACCTCCAGCAGAACCAGGCTCAGGGAGGGGCAGTCTTCTGCTGGGACTGGTTGGGGCTGAGGGAGAGAACCAGGAAAAAGACATGCTGTGGAGGGGAGCAGAGATCAATCACTAATGATTAAATGCAGAGTGGTGCATACAGAGCAAAAAGAGAAAGAAACACTCAGTGCATGATGGGAACCCCCCAGCAGTCTACGTCTATAGCAGCATAACTAAGGGATGGTTCAGGGTCACCTGATCCAGCCCTAACTATAAGCTTTAGCAAAAAGGAAAGTTTTAAGCCTAATCTTAAAAGTAGAGAGGGTGTCTGTCTCCCTGATCTGAATTGGGAGCTGGTTCCACAGGAGAGGAGCCTGAAAGCTGAAGGCCCTGCCTCCCATTCTACTCTTACAAACCCTAGGAACTACAAGTAAGCCTGCAGTCTGAGAGCGAAGCACTCTATTGGGGTGATATGGTACTACGAGGTCCCTAAGATAAGATGGGACCTGATTATTCAAAACCTTATAAGTAAGAAGAAGAATTTTAAATTCTATTCTAGAATTAACAGGAAGCCAATGAAGAGAGGCCAATATGGGTGAGATATGCTCTCTCCTTCTAGTCCCCGTCAGTACTCTAGCTGCAGCATTTTGAATTAACTGAAGGCTTTTTAGGGAACTTTTAGGACAACCTGATAATAATGAATTACAATAGTCCAGCCTAGAGGAAATAAATGCATGAATTAGTTTTTCAGCATCACTCTGAGACAAGACCTTTCTGATTTTAGAGATATTGCGTAAATGCAAAAAAGCAGTCCTACATATTTGTTTAATATGCGCTTTGAATGACATATCTTGATCAAAAATGACTCCAAGATTTCTCACAGTATTACTAGAGGTCAGGGTAATGCCTCCAACCTCACCTCACCTTCCTGTCAACAAGGAGGCAGGTGTGACTATGGAACACAGGAACAGAGCTGGAATGAAGGCACAAGGCACAACAAACTGGCAAGGAAGTAACACGCCCAGTGAGCTTATATAACCCCAGGTGACAATCAGCAAATCAGAAACGGGTGTGCAAGGAAAGCACCAGAACAAGGGCGTGGCCAGAGAGAGAGGGAAACACCCATCACGAACCAAGAGACAGACAAGAAAAGCAGAGACAGACAGACCCAAGCAGAAAAATCCAGCAAGAGAATAAACAAACAAAAATGGGTGAAATGCAAAAATAACTAACAGAACAAAATCAAACAGAAAACCAAACAAAACTCAAACCCTGACATCTGAGGCATGTTGAGCCATCTCCCTTAAGGAGTTCAGGGTTGGAGTCCTGGGTCAGAGGGATCTTAAATTTGTCCAATTAATAAAGCGGGGGTCTGGCGTGAGGCCAGTGGAGGGTGAAACTGTAAGTTCTGTGTTCAGGCTCATCACTGAGGGCAGAGGTAACAGACGAATAACACGGAGTGGAAACGTCCTCTCTGGGCCTGTTCGCTGGCCTTGCCCTGGATCCTCAACTATACCAGGGGTCGAAATACATTTTTTAACCTACTTGCACTGGTGCTAGTAACCAAAAAATTACTTGCACCAAAAAAAAGTTACTTGTGCAACCAAAAGTCAGTCTTATATCAACCTTAAAACTCTTCCTCTGATGTGTCAGATTCTTCCTGTCTGGGGAGAGTTTGAGGGGAGAGCAGCAGCAGCAGCGGCGGCAGTTTTTTCACGTGCGTGCAAACGAATCGCCCGTGAAGATTATTTTACTTATTAACTACACAGATGTATAATAAAACAAATGGTGACTGGTTTATAACACAATTATGACAGACTTGAGGGGGAGAGAGAGCGAGGAACAACGGAGCCCTGGAAGTGTCATCGCAAAATGTTTTGCACGTGGAGAGAATGTGCGCTCATTTTATTATATTGTGCGCATGTTTTATGATATTGTGCGCACGTTTTATGATATTGTGCACTCGTTTTATTATATTGTGCGCCCAAACCATGATGATATACCCTGACCACATCCATATATCATCATGGTTTGGGTGCGCAAGGACATACAGAGAACTCCAGCTGCCCAGCATGACATCATCTGGAGTTTAAGCGCATTAAAAAGGATGCTGAGGGCGAAGCGTTTTGAGGATGACAATTTAGCTTATATTATGAAGTTCATTTTGAACGAAAGGAAAATGTGCGCACGTTTTATTAATTCAAGGGCTCAATTAAAGGAAAATGTGTGCACCAATTATAGTGGCCAGGAAAACGTGCACAAATTATCATGGCCAGAAAAAAATATCACTTTAAGTGATCTCTCCCGGGTTCCGTAAAGGAACCGCAGCCACAACCAGTTTTTTTTTTTCACGTGCGGGCGAACTAATCGTCCGTGAAGATAATTTTATTAACTACACAGATGTATAATAAAACAAATGGTGACTGGTTTATAACACAATGATGACAGAGTTTGAGGGCAGAGAGAGAGAGGAACTGCAGCCACACAGTTTTTTTCTTTTCTTTGTTTACATGTGCGCGCGCGAACACAACAAATAGAGCACAGCCACTCGCTCCGTGTGTGAGAGTCATAAAACACAGGGAAGATGAAGACAACACACTGGAAATTGTTTTTTTTTCCCCCTTATTTATTCCTTTATTGGTTCATTTTACTGGTGCTTATAGTTGATAAACCCTGGATAAAGTTACTTGCATCAGTGCAAGTGCAGTATAAAATTACGTGCACTGCTCGAATAATACATGCACAAACTAGCACATGCACGTAATATTTTGAGCCTTGATCGATGAAGATTTAATTTCTTTGATCAAATTGTTAACCTGATTTATGAATGAAAAATGAGACACTGGGGAGCTGAAGACTAGATTCGTGAGCTTCAGTGGAGACGTGCATGAACCCGAATGGAAACAGGCACCTTAGGGAATAAAATGTACTGATGTTCTGAACATTTCACATGAGGCAGTTCTTCAGTGTGCGTACGTGAAAATACAGTTAACGTAAGAAACAGTCTGAAGGCTGAACAGTGTTGGTGAATGGTGACATTTGACACGTGACTCAGGATACGTTACGGTGTTAACTAATGAATACTGGGGTCAAATCGTCACATCAGCTTGTGTGAGACGTTGCCTGGTGGTTTTTGTATGTGATTGAACAAGTGTATTAGAGGTATTTTTGTGATATCATTGACATGTCTAATCTCACATCTAAAGTCCCGGACCTGGGCGCAGTACGGGAGTTGAAATCTAGGGTGCCAATATTCGTATTTCAAACCACTCTGGGTAAGAAAAAAGAGCGAAAGTATATGTTGGAGTGGATGAAAAGGTGGTAGGAAAGCAACCAGGAAGAGTCTGATGGTGTCCCTGTCACCATCTGGCACTGCCAGCGGGGAAAACTCTCTGTTTACTCCAGCATCACAAGTGTCACACCACATGGCAACGCTTTAGTGTTTTATAAAAACATTTGAGACATCCTACCCTAAATTTGAGCCCCCTAACCCTAACCATAGGATTCTGGGATCACAATCTAATGGTTTCTCAACCTATCTAGCACAGGGGAGGTGACTGTCTAGTGGTTTAAGTGTTGGGCTTTAGACCAGAGGATACTCTGTTCAAATCCCAGCGTGACCTTGGGCAAGGTCCTTAATCCCCTAGTTGCTCTTGGTGTGTAGTGAGCACCTTGTGTGGCAGCAGCATGACATCGGGGTGAATGTGAGGTATTATTATAAAGCGCTTTGAGCGTCTGATGCAGATGGATAAGTGGTATATAAATGCCGTGGTCAGTCATGGAGGAGCCCTTGGATGCTACCACTAGCTTAGCTGAAGCTTTGGTTTTTTCCCGCGTCATCTTTTTCACTTTTTTCCAGCAGTTTGGTTTGGTTCAGAAAGTTTTAAGTGATGGGTTCTATCTTAAAGATTTTTAAGCAGAACCAGTAACCTGATTGGAGTTCAAAAGTAGAAGCTTAAGCTGGTTCCCAGGTATTCGTGAGTGACAGCTTAAAAGATGTTGCCTGCCCCGACCGCCATCTTGCCAGACCCCAGTTTTAATGTTAATGACAGTGGCCTTTTCTGTTTGGACCCGGAAGTTGAAAATCACATGATGCGTTACATCATACCTAACAACCAGATTGGGAGAGAGGTGTCAACTCACAAAATAAAAATGATATAATGAACAAATTTGAAAAAAGGACAATAACAAAACTAAGAACAATATATCTGACCTTTCCTATAGCTCCTAAAGTGAAGGGAACACACTTTAAAATTATGAATAACATTTATCCATCCAAAGAATTACTTCAAATGTGCTTCAAAATCCAAGAAAATGTATGCTCCTTTTGTGAAAAAGATATTGAAAGTACTGATCATCTTTTTTTCTTCTGTGATATAGTCCAATTATTCTGGTACGACATACAACAATGGATCAATACAGCAATCTTATCTTCTCCAGTCTCACTAAATAGAGATATTATTTTTGGTACTCCTGTGAAATCCAAAAAAGAACTCTGTACACATTTAATTTTATGTCTTGCCAAGTTTTTTATCCACAAATGTAAAATCCAAAAATGCTCCCCGAACTCTACATTCTTCATAAATGAATTTAAATTATACATGAAATCCTTGAAGTGTATGAATGAACCTAAAGCAGTGAAAATGTATTTTTCCTACTTGTCTGATGACTCCATGGACTGAATGCACTATGAGCTCCTTGCTATTTAATTATTTTATTTATCTTGTTAATTATTGAATTTCTCATTCTGTATCACTTGAATGTTCCCTCATCTGTGTAACTTTTGATGACACACAGTCATGTTTGTTATTAAAAAACAACAAAAAAGTGGCGTCAACTCAGAACAAGGCGCCATTTTGGTTCCAGCTGCGCTGAACTACTGAATGAACCTTTAATGTTTTCTCTTTTTTAATCATTTAACCACATACAGCAACACATCCAGGTACAGGTGCTATCAAAATAAATATAAAAATAGTTAGTCTATCAAATTTACAGTTTATGATGATTTCTTTAATTATCCACGAGCGGCACTCTGAGCAGGGTGACGTTGAAGGTCACTTATTGTTTCTCTCGCGATATTTACCACCCCCCCCCCCCCCCCCCCCACCGCGTGGGTCGTCTCTGTTTTTATAGAAAAACATGGCGGCGCCCAGAGGAGACGGACAGACGACAAACAAAGTGGTAGAAAAAATGTTTAACAAAGTTCATGAAACCAACCAGGCTGTGGTTTTAAGCGATTCTGTGGAGTTACGGGACCGTGTGGCGGACTTCATGGAGAAGGAGTTCGGCAGCGACCTGAAAGCTCTGAAACATGTTGGAGATCTGCTGGAGAAACTGAAGCAAGAAAGACAACAAATGGAGCAAGAGGTCAGAATAAAGTCTGATCTTAGACACGCACAAAGTCTTATTTTGTCCAGGACACATCTGAAGATCGTCTGCTGGGCACCGTCTATTTCCTGGTGACTGTTTGAAATGACGTGGCTGCGGTTAGAAAAAAAAACTCAGCCAACAATCAATAAACCATCAAATTTAATCCATAAACACAGAACTCGTCATATATATATATATATATATATATATATATATATATATATATATATATATATTACAGGGTTGGGTAGGATTACTTTGAAATGTAATCCAAAAGTAATCATATTACAAGTAATCCAAATGTATGTACATACATACATGCAATCCTCATGTATTCTTTCAAAGTAATCCTACCCAACCTTGTATATGTATGTATGAGTCCCATACAGGTACAGGTTCTGTTGTTTTTCTCATTCCTTGGGGAAACTTTCCAGATGGTTCTAGTTTCATATTGAACCTGTGAATGGCTATTTTATTTTGATAATATTTTAATCATAATAATCAGTTATTTTATTCATTTTAAACTTTATTCCCAAATTAATAATCTGCGTTGTTGTTTTTTTATGATCTCACGGCCCCCTTGCTGTACGTTCATGGCCCATCAACAAACCGCAGCCCACACTTTCTGTAGATGATGCAGCCCTCTGTACAGATGATCGTACGCAGCATCAGCGGTAAGAGACAACAGCCTCCAAACTAAGCGGGGCCAAAATAGATTTGAAGTCTGTTTTATGCAAATGCTGAGTGATGCAACACACCACTCACCAGAGTGAATAGACAGCAAAACACCAGCTGGTTGTTGCCAGACTGTGGCTGCTCACTGCCCCTAGTGGTTGGATTGGTTAAATGCAGAGGATTTATTTCTGTATGTGCAATGACGATAAAGGCCCTTCTTCTGATAGATAGATAGATTGATTGAGTGATAGATTTTAGACTTTGCTGAGAACTCAAGCCTTTCAGTTTGGCTACAGTTTGACCTGTTGGATGTTTTCCTGCCACTGATTTCATTGACAGTTTTCCAGGTAGTTGAAGAGCAAAAACCCTCAATAACCTTTTCTCCTTCCTCAGTGTTTAACTTCAGGTACAGTTTGTTGTATTTCTTTTCCTATAGTCTTTGGCACTTCTCTTTTCACTTTACACCCATCCCTTTGTACTCCTCTCTACTTTCTTCATCTCTCTGACTGTCACAGTTCTTTGTTGCCAACCTCACTCTTCCTCCTTATACTTTCTGAAACATCTTCGTTCCACCACTGAGTCTCCTCGTCTTCCTCCCACTGTCCAGATGTTGCACCAAGCACTTTCCTGTCTGTCTCCTTCACCACATCTGCAGTACTTTTCCAGTTGTCCAAAATTGCTTCCCCTCCATCCAGTGCTTCTCTCACCTGCTCGCTAAATTTCACACAACAGTCTTCCTCCTTGAGCTTCCACCATCTGATCCTTTGTTGAACTTCTTCTTCTTTACCTCTAAAGTCATCCTACAAACAACCATCCTATGCTGTCTAGTGACACTCTCTCCTGCTACCACCTTACAGTCTGTGATTTCTTTTAGCTTGCATCTCCTATAAAGAATGTAGTCCACCTGTGTGCACCTTCCTCCACTCTTATGTTACCCTGTGCTCCTCCCTTTTCTTAAAGTAGGTATTCACCACAGCCATTTCCATCCTTTTTGCAAAATCAACTACCATCTGTCCTTCCACATTCCTATCCTTGATACCATATCTACCCATTACTTCCTCATCACCTCTGTTCCCTTCACCAACATGCCCATTGAAGTCTGCTCCTATCACCACTCTTTCATGCTTGGGTTCACTCTCCACCACCTCATCTAACACACTCTACAAATCTTCTTTTTCCTTCATCTCACATCCTGCCTGTGGGACATATGCACTGATGATATTCATCATCACCCCTTCAAATTCCAACTTCACACTCATCACCCTGTCAGACAACTCGCTTAACCTCCAACAGAGTCTTAACACACTCTTCCTTTAATATGACCCCAACACCATTTCTCTTCCTGTCTTCACCATGATAGAACAACTTGTACCCACCGCCGATGCTCCTGCTCTTACTTCCTTTCCACTTGGTCTCTTGCACACACAGTATGTCTACCTTTCTCCTCTCCATCATATCAGCCAGCTCTCTCCCTTTACCAGTCAGACTGCCAACATTCAAAGTCCAGACTCTCACTTCCGGCCTTCAAAATTTGCTCCTCTCATGCTGCCCGTGGACATGTTTTCAGCCTCTTCTTCTTCTTTCCCAACAGTGCCACTGCCCAGTCTGTGCTGCCACCCTGTTGGTCAGTAGCACTGGTGGTATTGTTCACCAGGGCATCAACCAAGCTGGTATGAAAGTTCAGATAGTGACCTGCATGTTTGGTTTGTCAAAAATTACACTGGATGTCCTTCCTGATGGCACCATACTCAGTTGTCTTGGCTTGGGACTGGCACTCAGAATGCACAGTTTGTTAGTTTATTATTAGTTTATTTAAGGGACAATGTCCAGCATCATTAAGCTCAAAAAGACAGAGATGAGCTGCACCAGATTGTAGCTAAATAGCTTGTTTCCATCCGCAGTCCCTGGGGACATCAATCAATCAATCAATTTTTTTATATAGCGCCAAATCACAACAAACAGTTGCCCCAAGGCGCTTTATATTGTAAGGCAAGGCCATACAATAATTATGTAAAACCCCAACAGTCAAAACGACCCCCTGTGAGCAAGCACTTGGCTACAGTGGGAAGGAAAAACTCCCTTTTAACAGGAAGAAACCTCCAGCAGAACCAGGCTCAGGGAGGGGCAGTCTTCTGCTGGGACTGGTTGGGGCTGAGGGAGAGAACCAGGAAAAAGACATGCTGTGGAGGGGAGCAGAGATCGATCACTAATGATTAAATGCAGAGTGGTGCATACAGAGCAAAAAGAGAAAGAAACAGTGCATCATGGGAACCCCCCAGCAGTCTACGTCTATAGCAGCATAACTAAGGGATGGTTCAGGGTCACCTGATCCAGCCCTAACTATAAGCTTTAGCAAAAAGGAAAGTTTTAAGCCTAATCTTAAAAGTAGAGAGGGTGTCTGTCTCCCTGATCTGAATTGGGAGCTGGTTCCACAGGAGAGGAGCCTGAAAGCTGAAGGCTCTGCCTCCCATTCTACTCTTACAAACCCTAGGAACTACAAGTAAGCCTGCAGTCTGAGAGCAAAGCGCTCTATTGGGGTGATATGGTACTACGAGGTCCCTAAGATAAGATGGGACCTGATTATTCAAAACCTTATAAGTAAGAAGAAGAATTTTAAATTCTATTCTAGAATTAACAGGAAGCCAATGAAGAGAGGCCAATATGGGTAAGATATGCTCTCTCCTTCTAGTCCCCGTCAGTACTCTAGCTGCAGCATTTTGAATTAACTGAAGGCTTTTTAGGGAACTTTTAGGACAACCTGATAATAATGAATTACAATAGTCCAGCCTAGAGGAAATAAATGCATGAATTAGTTTTTCAGCATCACTCTGAGACAAGACCTTTCTGATTTTAGAGATATTGCGTAAATGCAAAAAAGCAGTCCTACATATTTGTTTAATATGCGCTTTGAATGACATATCCTGATCAAAAATGACTCCAAGATTTCTCACAGTATTACTAGAGGTCAGGGTAATGCCATCCAGAGTAAGGATCTGGTTAGACACCATGTTTCTAAGATTTGTGGGGCCAAGTACAATAACTTCAGTTTTATCTGAGTTTAAAAGCAGGAAATTAGAGGTCATCCATGTCTTTATGTCTGTAAGACAATCCTGCAGTTTAACTAATTGGTGTGTGTCCTCTGGCTTCATGGATAGATAAAGCTGGGTATCATCTGCGTAACAATGAAAATTTAAGCAATACCGTCTAATAATACTGCCTAAGGGAAGCATGTATAAAGTGAATAAAATTGGTCCTAGCACAGAACCTTGTGGAACTCCATAATTAACTTTAGTCTGTGAAGAAGATTCCCCATTTACATGATCAAATTGTAATCTATTAGACAAATATGATTCAAACCACCGCAGCGCAGTGCCTTTAATACCTATGGACATCAAATAAATTAACAATGAAATAGCACAATATTCTAAAACTCCTCCCCCACAATAAATCACTTTCACAGACAAAGTCAGATCATATCACATACATTCATCTGCTACACAACATGTCACCATTCTCTACACAATCCTAATCAATTTCATTTCTACTGGTATTTAAAACACAGCTAAAGTCACTTTAAAATCCATGCCCCCTAGAGGGGGCAGAACAAAATAGATTGTATTTAAGAAAACATGGAAATAACATTGAACAATTTCTTACACAGGTGAGAAAAATTTCACTGGTCAAAGTAAAATAATTTGTTTGTTTTTTTAATTCCGTAGGAAGAGTGTTCCATTTTTTAATTGCTCGATATGAAAAAGCTGATTGTGCAAAAGTTGTTTAACATTTTGGAACAGTACAGGGGCAGTGTACTGTTCTCCCAGATCCCAGGGGAGGTTGGAGACATGGAGTCCGAGTGGACCATGTTCTCCACCTCCATTGTCGATGCCGCCGCTCGTAGCTGTGTTCACAAAGTCTCTGGTGCCTGTCACGGCGGCAATCCCCGAACCCGGTGGTGGAGTAAGGGATGCCGTCAAGCTGAAGAAGGAGTCCTACTTGTGTTTGTTGGCAGGTGGGACCCCGGAGGCAGTTGACAGGTACCGGCAGGCCAAGCATGCCGCAGCCCGTGCGGCCGCAGAGGCAAAAACTCGGGTCTGGGAGGAGTTCGGGGAGGCCACGGAGGAGGACTATCGGTCGGCCTCGAAGAAATTCTGGCAAACCGTCCAACGCCTCAGGAGGCGGAAGCAGCTCTCCACCAGCACTGTCTACGGTGTGGGTGGGGAGCTGTTGACCCTGACTGGGGATGTTGTCGGGTGGTGGAAGGAGTACTTCGGGGATCTCCTCAATCCCATTATCACATCTTCCGAAGAGGAAGCAGAGACTGGGGACTCAGAGGTGGACTCATCCATTACCCAGGCCGATGTCACCGAGGTGGTTAGAAAGCTCCTCGGTGGCAAGGCTCCTGGGGTGGATGAAATCCATCCTGAGTACCTTAAGTCTCTGGATGTTGTGGGACTGTCTTGACTGACACGCCTCTGCAACATCACGTGGCAGTCGGGGACAGTGCCTCTGGATTGGCAGACCGGGGTGGTGGTCCCTCTGTTTAAGAAGGGGGACCGGAAGGTGTGTTCCAACTACAGGGGGATCACACTCCTCAGCCTCCCCGGTAAGGTCTATACCAGAGTCCTAGAGAGGAGAATCCAACCAATAGTCGAACCTCGGATTCAGGAGGAGCAGTGTGGTTTTCGTCCTGGTTGCGGCACACTGGACCAGCTCTACATGCTCCATTGGGTGCTCGAGGGTTCATGGGAGTTCGCCCAACCAGTCCACATGTGCTTTGTGGATCTGGAGAAGGCGTTCGACCGTGTCCCTCGGGGCACCCTGTGGGGGGTGCTCCGGGAGTACAGGGTCCAGGGTCCTTTGCTAAGAGCTATCCGGTCCCTGTACAACCGCAGCAGGAGCTTGGTTCACATTGCCGGTAGTAAGTCAAACCTGTTTCCAGTGCACGTTGGCCTCCGCCAGGGCTGCCCTTTGTCACCGGTTCTGTTCATTATCTTTATGGACAGAATTTCTAGGCGCAGCCAGGGTGTAGAGGGGGTCTGGTTTGGGAACCACAGAATCTCATCTCTGCTGTTTGCAGACGATGTGGTACTGTTGGCTTTGTCAAATCAGGACCTTCAGCGTGCACTGGGGCGGTTTGCAGCCGAGTGTGAAGCGTCCGGGATGAAAATCAGCACCTCTAAATCCAAGGCCATGGCTCTTGACCGGAAAAAGGTGCTTTGCCCTCTTCAGGTCGGTGGAGTGTCCTTGCCTCAAGTGGAGGAGTTTAAGTATCTCGGGGTCTTGTTCACGAGTGAGGGACGGATGGAGCGTGAGATCGACAGACGGATCGGTGCAGCATCTGCAGTGATACGGTCGCTGTATCGGACCATCGTGGTGAAGAGAGAGCTGAGTAGGGGGGCAAAGCTCTCGATTTACCGATTGATCTACGTTCCAATCCTCACCTATGGTCATGAGATTTGGCTCGTGACCGAAAGAACGAGATCGCGAGTACAAGCGGCCTAGATGAGTTTCCTCCGCAGGGTAGCTGGGCGCTCCCTTAGAGAGAGGGTGAGGAGCTCGGTCACTCCGGAGGAGCTCGGAGTCGAGCCGCTGCTCCTCCACATCGAAAGGAGCCAGTTGAGGTGGCTGCCTTGTTCTTCGGTCCAACATTTTTAAGGCTTGTTTGTGAATGAATTCTAATGGCTTCCAAGTGGTTTTATTTCCTTGTGACCAGCATGTGATACAATAATAAAATCTGGATGTGATCATTGCGTTAAAATAGGTTTTTGTTCACCCCGTGTGGCTGAGTTTTTGGTTCCACTTCACCTGCACATTTGATGTGAGTGATGTGTGCTTGGACCAGTGTATGGTGGTGTGGATTGTTCAGGATAGCTTGGTTTTTACCCTATTGCCAAAATATGGCCATAGGGTATTGTGAAGACTTTGCATCCATCCATCCATCAGGGGTTGAAATACATTTTTTAACTTACTTGCACTGGTGCTAGTAACAAAAAATTTGCTTGCACCAAAAAAAGTTACTTGCACAACAAAAGTCAGTCTTATATCAACCTTAAAACTCCTCCTCTGACGTGTCAGACTCCTCCTCTCTGGGCCCGTAAAGCCCCTTTCACACCGGGGCTGCTTCCAGTTGCATCATGTGTCGTCATGACGACAGTGCCGAGACAAGCAGCTCGACGCCACAACAGTGCGATGGGCACAAAGGACGAAGCAAATCATACGCCAAAAATTAAACATGTTTAATTAAACATGTTTCATTTTTGTTTGCGTCCTGTGTTCGACGCAGAAATTAAGTGGTTTCAGCACAAGTCAGAGCAAAGCAACGACGTGACTGGAAGCCACACCCTCACAATACAATGTTACCCGATGCCAATTTTTGATTCCTGCTGTGTTCCATTGTTCCTGAAGTATAAATCACGCAGGATTGTTTTTATACCATGTACACAATGCAGTAAAACTACACACTCATAAAAGAGCACAGAAAAAAAATGCTGCTGATTGCAGCTGCAGCTCCTCGCCCTTCCCTCACAAAAGTGTTTAAATAAAATCCATAAACGTCCTGCTCACAGACTGATTGCCAGAGACAGGTCATGTCCACATCCATTAAAAAGTCTGGACATCACTCACGGACGAGTTGTTCACGCGCGGACATGTGAACAATTAAAAGAAAGAAAAAAATCTCTGGCTGCAGGCAGTTAGATCCTCGCTCTCTGCTCAAACTCTCTCATCACTGTGTTAAATAAAGGACATAAGTCCTGCTCACAGACTGATTGTCAGAGACAGGACATGTCTATATCAACTATAACTCCAGACATCTCCACATTTACTCACTGAGGGTTCGTTCATGCACGCGTGCATCTCGCGGTCAAAGGAAGAAAGATAGACTATAACAGAACTCAGAGCGCAGACCTACAGCTCAGCACATGAACAAATATAAACTAGAAGAGAAGTCAGAGTGCACAGTTTGGCTGATTTCTCTGTGCAGAGAACCTGCAGGCTGCGTTTTCACCTTCTCTCTGCCGCCTGCTGCGCGCACCTGACGCAGACATTCCTGCGTCATCATGATGCCACAGGAAGCAACTCGAAGCAGGTCCGGTGTGGTTATGGCAGAGTTTGAGGGAAGAGCAGCAGCAGCTGCAGACAGTTTTTTTTTCATGTGCGTGTGCAAACGAATTGTCACAGCAACTCGCTCCGTGTGTGAGAGTCATAAAACTCAGGGAAGACGAAGATCACACTGGAAATTGTTTTTTTCCCTTATTTATTCCTTTATTGGTTCATTCTACTGCTGCTTGTAGTTGATAACATTTGGATAAAGTTACTTGCACGAGTGCTAGTACAGTATAAAATTATGTGCACCGCTCGAATAATACATGCACAATCTAGCACATGCTATTTCGAGCCCTCATCTCTGTGTCTGTCAGCGGCTTGTATTTTTATTCTGACTCCAGCTCATTTTAGTGTGATGAAGTCATCCTTTTTTTCTCCTCATCAGTCACATTTTGTGCTTGAACACACCATTAAGCTCAAGAAAGAACATATCTTATTTCCAAAGGTATGTGGTATTTTCCACATACCTTTGGAAAATAACAGCTGTTAAAGTTCAGGTTTTTGTGATCTGTGCCTCTGAACATCTCTGCACAGCTTCTCCATGGCAGGGTTTTTATTTAACCCGTGTATGTGTAATTTTTGCTCAGTTCATTTATATATTCTCATTTTTAAGGATTTTTTAAAGGATATTTGACCGTTTATTTCATCTCATGATCTCATAAATTCAGTATTTGACGCGCACATGGTGTGATCAGGCCGGTGCCGTCAGACCGCACCGATAGAGAAAGTACAGAGAGTAAAGGCAGCTCCACGGTTTTTTTTTTTTTTTTTTACATGTTCACTCGGGTTAAAATCCTCTCTCTGCTCCGTACTCGCTGTCACACGTGCACTGATGGTTCTCAGCAGAATGTAATGTCTCGTGCCTCCGGAATCTCCCTCCCAGTCTGCAGCCAGTTGACTCACACACACACGCACACACAGACACACACACCGACAGCTCCGTCAGTAAACTTCGCATTTAAATGGCTTTGAACAAGATGGCCACTGTTTTAATCGGCCGTCTTATCCAAATTTGAACGTCCAAATGATGGCAGGACGGCTCGCTGCCTAAAACTATGAACTGAGAGAAAAACAAAAGACTTAAATAAAATAAACGACTCGTCGACAGTTGTTGACGATTTCAGTAGTCGACGTAGTCGTGACGAGTCGACTAGTCGTGGCAGCCCTATTTAAAACTGAAATGCATCCACAGCGGTGCCGTGGTACGTGGCTTTGGAACCTGAACCTCCTCACGCTCCGTGTTATTATCCGAGCCTCGCCAACCATCCGACCAGGACGAGAGGAAACGGAGTGAGTGAGGCAGTGACGCTGCATGCGGCTGCTGCAGCACGATGACGTCAGATTCTGAGTCGTTTTATGCAACTTTGTGGATAAAAGAAATGATTCACGGTAATCGCGATTATGAAAAATATTCGCGACTTTGAAAAATAATCGAGATTGGCGAATATTGTAATAATTGTGACTGCCCTACCAGGGTCTTCAAATTCACAGGGAGCATTCATGGAACCTTGAACAAGTTCAGAGATGGCAAACTTTGACCTATTTTAAGAAGTCCAAAGGTCACATTCTGTTTCCTATTGTTATGTTCACATGGCCGAGGGTATTTTAGCGTTGTGTGATATTTAACTTTGTGAGGATTGAGGGTTTTTGACTCATCTGGTTCTCTGTTGTCCTGTAGACAGTCACTGTTATATGAGTTGTGTTTTGCGCTCTGTGTTGTTTAGGTGCTGACTGTGTCGAGTTCTGTGCCTCCTAAAGTTTCTGTGGCTTTGTCTGCTGCTGAGGAGGCCACATCTTTAGTGGAAAGGCTGCTGGAGAGAGAGAGACTCACCACCAACATGCTGCAACAGGTATTATCGACAACTTCTACAGAGCCTGAAAATCCAAACCCAGGCAGAACTTCAGCTCAGGTCACACAAAAGGAATCGTAAAACCAGTGCACACATCTGACAAAGAGAAAAGAGTAGAAGAAGAAAATATGTGGTGGGAGGAAGGTGCTTGTGAGCCAGTGCTGAATTGTACGTGTTGGTCGGTCCCCACTGACTCGGTGTTTCAGTGTTGCTGAGAGGTTCTTCAACCCTACACAGAAGCAGATAACTTCAGGATCCACACACAGTTTCAGGGCTTGGCCACATTGCCAACACGTTATGAAGAAGTAAGTCCTGTTGGTGCCGGCGCGTATGTCCAGATTCTGTAGCATCACGCAGATGAGAGTCAGAGACTAACCCTGGAGGAGATGTCAGTCCCACGCAGTTTACTTCCCCAACCAAGGCTGGTACCCATTCACACTTGAGTTGACTGAGACAGGGTTGAAGGTCCTTGTCCAAGGACACCGACAGATAGCATGAGCGGGATTCAAACCCTACATAATGGCAGACCAGCTCCTTATCCACTCAGATACCTGATCTACACTTTGCCAGCAGCTTGTTCAACCACTTAAAACACCCAAACCAGGCGAGCAAAGGCCACATATGCACTTTATCCAGAAGGACAAGCACGCAGAGGGGCACAGGTTCAGAAGTGGGTCCCCAGTGTCGTCCTGACAGAGCCAGCACACTGCTGAGACCACCCAACCAGTGAACGAGAAGGCAAATGTAAGGCTAACGTCCACATTGTTGGACCCCATCAGTCACGACCTCATGATCCCAGAGCAGCTGACAGAACAGGTTTGTTGCAGCTGTTCCTCTCCAGTGTTCTAACCACAGCTGAACAGCACCTGAGGAGTTTGCACTGGTTCTGGGGACAAGACCGTTTGACTGAACTTGCATTTCAGCTCTTTGAGTATTGCCTTTTTTTGAGCACTGCCCTGTAAAGAGCTTCTCATGTGCAACTCTCAGCAGAGACAAGAAGCCAACAACATGGCCCCTTCACTGTGTGTCCACTCTGCAAATACATCTTTTAACCCTTTATTACGCTTGCCTGATCAGGCCAGGAGATAGTTGTTTGTCTTGCCCTACGTGGCTGAGTTGTAGCCCAGGGCGGTCGGGTAAGTCTTACTGTCCATCCCTGCCACCATGACCTCTGTGACCTTGTGAAGAGAAGCCCATGGTCAAAACCTTATTGCTGTAATAAGCCATTAACGCTTCCACGCACAGCTTTATCATCGATAAATCATCATAGCTTTAACATATTGGACACACTCACATCACACGGAGATTTTCTGAAGACCAGGTGTTGCCTGTTGCTATCTTGGTAGTGCCGGAGTCCACCTGGCCATCGTGTATAAGCCAAGAGGTGAAGAATGGCTGAGACCTGTATGACCTGTGTGGGACGAGTGCAGCCCACTTATCTCCGCGTTGGCAAACAAGCTGAGGCTAACGGGCTAAATATTCTGAATTGGGTTGATGAACCTTTTTTTTTTTTTTTTTGCAGATTGGAGCTCCTCTGAGCTCTGAGCTCCTCACCCTATCCCTTAGAGATAGGGTGAGGAGCTCGGTCACTCGGGAGGAGCTCGGAGTCGAGCCGCTGCTCCTCCACGTCGAAAGGAGTCAGTTGAGGTGGCTCGGGCATCTTTTCCGGATGCCCCCTGGACGCCTCGCTACAGAGGTGTTCCGGGCACGTCCCACTGGGAGGAGGCCCCGGGGAAGACCCAGGACATGCTGGAGGGACTACATCTCTCGGCTGGCTTGGGAACGTCTTGGGGTTCCCCAGGAGGAGCTGGAGGAGGTGTGTGTGGATTGGGAGGTCTGGGCGGCTTTGCTTGAGCTACTGCCCCCGCGACCCGACTCCGGATAAAGCGGAAGAAAATGGATGGATGGGGCACCACCTATTTATTGTTAAGCGCATAGGTACTCTAATTTAAACATTAATTTATCAGTCTCAAATGAATTAATCAGTCTCGATTTAGTTTAATCAATCTCTGATCTGAAAGTCATGAATTCTCACACTACGGTTGACCAAGAGTTTCCTTCTCTACACAAAATAAGCCACAGCAGAAAATATTTACAATTTATTTACATAGTAGAGAAGCTTGAATCTTCGACTAGACTGGGTTGCTTGACGTGAGGACGTTTCGCTTCAAATTGCAGAAGCTTCCTCAGCTAAAATTCTTGCTCTGGTAGTCTGACTTCTGTCTTGACTCTTGTAGAGAAGAAGCCACAAAAGCTGGAGTTTTAAACCTAACCAGTCCCCTCCTACCGAGAGGCCGACTGCTATAGGCTAGTGACTAAACAATAGCTCTAATTAGCGCCTATTGTGCTCTAGTTAGCACCCTCCTAATGACAGGGCAGCTGTCCCTCCTAATGATGGGACGGAAGCCTCTCCTGATGGCTCCCTTGATGACTCTCCTGATGATGTGAATGACTCATTACCATGAACAAAAGACTGAAACTGCTTTGATCTGAGTACCCCATTGTAAACAGGGGACAAAGCGTGTCTCAGACCCCCTCCCCGGTTAAGGCTGGGTTTTAACCGTTTCACATAGAATGCCTCTTTGACCCCTCTCTCAAACCATTTCTTCTCTCTGGCTAAGATTTTAACTTCCTTGTCCTCAAATGTGTGGTTAGTGTCTTTCAGGTGGAGATGAACTGCAGACTGAGGTCCATTTGCGCCCTCTCTGCGGTGCTGGTATAGCCTTATAGCTGGTATAGCCTTATAGTCCAGTCGAAGATTCAAGCTTCTCTACTATGGAAACCACCTGGACAACTGAGAGCCTACACAGAAATTTATTTACAATTTATACAAGAAATGAACATTTGACAGGCATTTTATAGACAGTGATGAAAATTAAGTTCAATCATGGAAGCAATTTTCTTACTCACTCGTGAGACGTTGGAGGAAAGATGTGAAAGCTTAAAACTTTAAGTAACTAAATCTGATTTAAAATTTAGTGATGAATTTTGAAGCCAATTATGAAGAAAAATATTACAAGAATGTTTTCAAGAAAAGGGAGCCACCTGTTTCCATTGACAACAAACCTCTTTCATGGAGCCTGGACTGGGTCATTTAGCTGTTTTTGGAGGGTTGGTTCCGTTCGTCCGTCATCGATATTTCTGCTCCGGGCAGCGTGAGCTCACCTGGGTCGGAGGGGTTAACCAGAGGTGTCCACGAGTGATCCCAGGGCTGGTGTCGGCTGGCTTCGCTGACGGCTACTTGCAGTCAAGTTTGGAATCAGTTACGTTGTCAGCTTGCAGGGACCCAGAGGTGGAAGGTATTTGTTGAAAATGGTTCTTAGTAGCTTTTAAAAAGTTTGTTTGGACCAGATTAAAAATCTTTGTGAATTTAGAAAAAAAGTAAAACTTTAAAAACATTGAAAATTGAATCAAAAAGGAAAAGTCGCTTTTTCTGTAAATTCGCTCTTAATTTGAAAAGCTCAGCTCGGACGTTCTCTTAAAAATTCAAAAGATTTGACGCACCTGAAAGCGTCAGGTTAAAACTTTAAATTTGTCCCAAAAGTAAAGAATGAATGAATGCCATGTGGTAGCTTAGCAATGAGGCCTTGGCCCACAAAGAAAATTTAAGATTAAGCGTTAAGGAAGAGAGAGAAGAAAAAGTTGCCAGCGGAGAAGAGCTGCAGAGAAGACTCTGTTCTGACTTTTAAAGGGGGACTAACGTCACCAAACTCCGCCCATTTAGGGTGGGTGTAATCTCACAGGAACTTCATGTGTTCAAAAGAGGCCATACCGAAATGAGTCACTATTTAAAGACATTAATTAATTTGCAGTATATCTATTTGTTCTAAGACACTCAAATGGACACATTCTGACTAGACATTTAAACACATCCTTTGGATAAACAGAGTACTTCAACATCAGCATTTTAGATACTGCAGAAAGGTCACACACACACACATCAGTTAACATGAGCACATCACTAAATGGAATGACTACATACAAAGCATTTCGTTTGAATAATAAATGCAACAACATTATAAGTCTTTAGATATAAATGAGAGACTTACTGGTGTAAATTCTTATTTCAAACCAAAGGTCTTTTTCTTTGCTTTACTCAAGATAAAGTAAGTTGTGGAGTCCCAAAGATCCATCTGGTTGTGGGGGACGTTTCACAGTCTGGAGAGGTTCCTACCTTAATTTGATTATATTTTAGGTCTCCTCCTCTCCTGGAAAAGCTCAGATTCTGACGTTAAGACATTATAACGTTGTATAATTCATAATGACCTCAGTTTCTCTGAGGGCTTTTCTTTGAAGAACTCTGTATTTATTACCTTGTTTTCGCTGGAAAGCAGTGCTGGACCATCAGGTGATGTCTCCAAAACTTATATGAAGATCTCCAGATGACATAGGAATTTCTCAACTGGTATGGAAACGCAGTCTCTGTCTCCAGTGGGTTTATGTGGTTAAGAGAGGATTAATATATTTTATTTAATCAGGTCTAATCAAGGCCATCGCGCTACACTCTGGTTCTTTGGATACCACCTCTCTCTCTGGTTCTGTTGACACCACCTGTCTGTTTCTGTGGACACCACCTCTCTCTCTGGTTCTTTGGACACCACCTGTCTGGTTCTGTGGACACACCTCTCTCTCTGGTTCTTTGGACGCCACCTGTCAGGTTCTTTGGACACCACCTCTCTCTCTGGTTCTTTGGACACCACCTGTCTGGTTCTGTGGACACAACCTCTCTCTCTGGTTCTGTGGACACCACCTGTCTGGTTCTGTGGACACAACCTCTCTCTCTGGTTCTGTGGACACCACCTCTCTCTCTGGTTCTTTGGACACCACCTCTCTCTCTGGTTCTTTGGACACCACCTGTCTGGTTCTGTGGACACCACCTCTCTCTCTGTTTTTTTGGATATCACCTCTCTTTCTGGTTCTGTTGACACCACCTGTCTTGTTCTTTGGACACCGCCTGTCTCTCTGGTTCTTTGGACACCACCTCTCTCTCTGGTTCTGTGGACACCACCTCTCTCTCTGGTTCTTTGGACACCACCTGTCTGGTTCTGTGGACACACCTCTCTCTCTGGTTCTTTGGACGCCACCTGTCAGGTTCTTTGGACACCACCTTTCTCTCTGGTTCTTTGGACACCACCTGTCTGGTTCTGTGGACACCACCTCTCTCTCTGGTTCTTTGGACACCACCTCTCTCTCTGGTTCTTTGGACACCACCTGTCTGGTTCTGTGGACACCACCTCTCTCTCTGGTTCTTTGGACACCACCTCTCTCTCTGGTTTTTTGGATATCACCTCTCTTTCTGGTTCTGTTGACACCACCTGTCTTGTTCTTTGGACACCGCCTGTCTCTCTGGTTCTTTGGACACCACCTCTCTCTCTGGTTTTTTGGATACCACCTCTCTCTCTGGTTCTGTTGACACCACCTCTCTCTCTGGTTCTTTGGACACCACCTGTCTGTCTGGTTCTTTGGACACCGTCTGTCTCTCTGGTTCTTTGGACACCACCTCTCTCTCTGGTTCTTTGGACACCACCTCTCTCTCTGGTTTTTTGGATACCACCTCTCTTTCTGGTTCTGTTGACACCACCTGTCTGGTTCTTTGGAGACCGCCTGTCTCTCTGGTTCTTTGGATACCACCTCTCTCTCTGGTTCTGTTGACACCACCTCTTTCTCTGGTTATGTGGACACCACCTGTCTGGTTATTTGGACACCACCTCTCTCTCTGGGTCTGTGGACACCACCTGTCTGGTTCTGTGGACACCACCTCTCTGTCTGGTTCTGTGGACACCGCCTCTCTGTCTGGTTCTGTGGACACCGCCTCTCTGTCTGGTTCTGTGGACACCACCTCTCTTTCTGGTTCTTTGGACACCACCTCTCTTTCTGGTTCTGTTGACACCACCTCTCTCTGGTTCTGTTGACACCACCTCTCTTTCTGGTTCTTTGGACACCACCTCTCTCTGGTTCTGTGGACACCACCTGTCTGGTTCTGTGGACACCACCTCTCTGGTTCTGTGGACACCACCTCTCTTTCTGGTTCTTTGGACACCACCACTTTCTGGTTCTGTTGACACCACCTCTCTCTCTGGTTCTTTGGACACCATCTCTCTGGTTCTGTGGACACCACCTGTCTGGTTCTTTGGACACCACCTGTCTGGTTCTTTGGACACCACCTCTCGCTGGTTCTGTGGACACCACCTCTCGCTGGTTCTGTGGACACCACCTCTCTCTGGTTCTGTGGACACCACCTCTCTCTGGTTCTTTGGACACCACCTGTCTGGTTCTCTGGACACCACCTCTCTCTCTTGTTGTCTGGACAACACCTCTCTTTCTGGTTCTGTTGACACCACCTCTCTCTCTGGTTCTTTGGACACCACCTGTCTGGTTCTGTGGACACCGCCCCTTTCTCTGGTTCTGTGGACACCTCCTGTCTGGTTCTCTGGACACCACCTCTCTCTCTGGTTCTCTGGACACCTCTCTCTCTGGTTCTTTGGACACCATCTCTCTTTCTGGTTCTTTGGACACCACCTCTCTCTCTGTAACTTGAAGTCCCACAGCATCTTTGTGCTGCTCTTTTGGCCACCTTTGGTGATATTCCCCACTTGGACTTGGGTGCTTCAAGTCCATATCTAGCACAGATGTTCCTGTGCACTGTCCCAGGGACTTGCTTGTGCCTCTCGGTGTATGCGTGGGTCTTCAACTCATTCAGTGCTGCATAATTTTAACAGCATCTTTGCATAGCCTGCAGCTGAGGTCCTGTCTCCAGTGGTGACCCCTGCCTCTGTAGAGCTGGTAGTTGAGGTTTCTTGTGCTGGTGTAATCCGAGCCTCTGTGTTGTTTTTCAAAATGGCCTTTTCTCACCAATGGACAGTTTGGTGTCTGTGGTGCCAGTTACATGTGGACCTGTCCCCAGCTATCCCCTGTGTCTGCCAGTGTTGTGTCCCCTGGAGGGACTTGGTCTTCTACTATGACTCCTCTCCTCTTCCTCTGTGTTCTGCTGTTTGATGTACTCGCCAAGCTGTTTTTTCTAGCGCAGCTTCTGAATGTAATCCCAGGTGGTTCATATTTCATCCTGGATAGTGGCTTTGATGCTTACCTCAGCCCTCGCCTCTTTGCTCATCATCCTGGGTCATTGTTCTGGACTTCAAGTGGGATGCTCTGTATATTTAGAGGTGTTTGTGTGTGTCTAGACCATCAGACTCTTCCATTGTGCATGTCAGCTTATGTCCGGGAGCACTGTTTGACACAAAGTCATCAGCATCCCGAGATCCTCTGAAGAGATGTAGTACCCAAGAGACCCAATCCACGTCTCTCAGTCATGCAGTAAACACGCGGGCAGTAATGTTAATTTCAGCATATTATGCAGAAAGTGTTTTTCCTTTGCCAAGGTCAGGATTGGGGCCTTGTTTTTCTTCAAGAAATGCTGAAGTAATTCATTAGTTTTTGTTTATCTTCTGTCTGCTAGTACCTACAGGAAGCACAGCCTTGGATGGAACGTCTTGGCCAGACACTTACCCAAGTGGACACCATAGAGAAACACATGAAGTACCTTCAGTGCCTTCAACAAATCGAGGAGCTGAGGTATTGTTGGCTTTGCACGGTGGTGAAGGGGATTGAATCAAAAGACAACTCTGACAGAATCTGGTCTGTGTGACCAGAGAAGGAGAAGGACCTCTTCTCATCCCTCCCTCTGTTCCCACTGATCTCATTGAGGGTCATGTGGGGCTTGAATCCTGTCCTAGCATCCCCAGTGCACTATGACACTTGGGAACGTGTTGTAGGTCCATCACAGAGATGACCAGTCATACCAGTGCCCTGGCACACACAAAAACACCTTTCAACACATCAGTTTTGTGCACCTTGGTCTGTTCATGACTCTGCCGGACATTTGAGCTGCTTCAGGAGTGAAGGTGCAGGTGGCTGAACTGTTAGGCCCCGCCCACTGTGAAACACAGACAGCAGATGACAGCAGGAGCTCAGCCAGAGGGAAAATGACATCTGTCATTACTGTTATTATTATTATTATGTTCATTTAGTTTAGACAGTGTTGGAAAAATGCTAATCATCTGTATTACTGTGGTGAAACCAGCGCTGTTCGTGCTGATATTTTGCTGTTATTAATTTAACCTTTACTCAACCAGGTTAGTCCCACTGAGATCGAGACCTCTTTTACAAGGGTTAGTTTCCAGTCCACCTAACCTGCATGTGTTTGGGTGTGGGGGAATGCGATCTTTTTGTCGCTATCAAAAAGTGTACACGCTGTGGTACATATACTAGGCCTGTATGTGTCACTGCAATGCTCCCACAAAAAATGGAGAAGAAGATGTGGAGCATGCACATAACCGGTGTAAGGAGCTAATCAATGTAGCAGCAGAAGGGAGAACTTTACAAAGTGCAGCAATCAGCGTATTTAAAGGGAAGCAGTGTGTGTTTGTGTGTTTTTAAAATGGCTGCTCTCCACCTCACAGACAAAACAAAAGGACGCACACATTCACTGAATAACATTTAATGATTAAAAAAACTCCTTTATTCGGATTTGATCAGTTTTCATTCACAGTCTGCACAGCAGATTGATCAGTGCGGCTTTTATGGAAAAGCTGCAGTCCACATCCTGGTTTTTCACAGTATGTGTTCACGTGTACGTGCTGCCTAACTTAGTAGAGAAGCTTGAATCTTCGACTGGACTGGGTTGTTTGACGCGAGGACGTTTCGTTTCAAATCGCAGAAGCTTCCTCAGCTAAAATTCTTGCTCTGGTAGTCTGACTTCTGTCTTGACTCTTGTAGAGACGAATCTGCCTGACTGACAGGATTTCGCAAAGTGCTGGCACTTTTGGTTCAGGAATGCTCCAAAAGTCAACATGACATGAAAAAATAATTAGCCTGGAAAACAGAGAGGGAACACAATTCATCTGAAAATCTGCATGATCGCGCAGCGCCATTGTCTGATTGCTTAGGGAGAGCTCTGCATGGTGACTCGCGGTACCAGCACCCACTGCCCGTTTGTTCCTGTGTCCTCTCAGCTTGTGTCTGCTGTGCACTGTCTCCAGTTGACTGTTGTGTGTTTGCAGTGCTGCCGTCCAGCAGTGTCTCATCACCAGCAGTGTCTGGGAGGCCATAAAGGCAGTCGATAGTATGGCCGCCCTGGACGCTGGACTAAAGCAGTCTGGATGTTCTCACCTACAGAACTTCTTAAGAGCGACTCTTCATTTCTGGCACAAAGTCATCAAGGACCGGCTGTCAAGGTATTCACTTCTTCTAATGCCAATCACACGACAAAAACCACAATATGCATGGACACACCCACAAACAGTCTCCCTCCTCAGGCCACTACTACTGGGTTTGGTCTTAATTTTCCTCAGCTATGTGCAAGTAATACAAGTCCTCCTTGATGTTAAGTCCTGAAAATATTGCTCTAGACTCAGACAGTCCTTCGTGAGGGTAATTCCTAAAAGCATTGCTCTAGACTCAGGAAGTCCTTCCTGAGGGTAAGTCCTGAAAAGGATTGTATCAGACTCAGGAAGTCCTTTTCTGGGGGTAAGTCCTGGAAAGATTGTGTCAGACTTAGGAAGTCCTTCCTGAGGGTAAGTCCTGAAAAGGGTGGTGTCAGACTCAGGAAGTCCTCCCTGAGGGTAAGTCCTGAAAAGGGTTGTGTCAAACTCAGGAAGTCCTTCCTGTGGGTAATTTCTGAAAAGGGTTGTGTCAGACTCAGGAAGTCCTCCCTGGGGGTAAGTCCTGAAAAGGATTTTGTCAGACTCAGGAAGTCCTTCCTGAGGGTAAGTCCTGAAAAGGATTGTATCAGACTCAGGAAGTCCTTTCTGAGGGTAAGTCCTGGAAAGGATTGTGTCAGACTCAGGAAGTCCTTCCTGAGGGTAAGTCCTGAAAAGGATTGTATCAGACTCAGGAAGTCCTTTCTGAGGGTAAGTCCTGGAAAGGATTGTGTCAGAATCAGGAAGTCCTTCCTGGGGGTAAGTCCTGAAAAGGGTTGTGTCAGACTCAGGAAGTCCTTCCTGAGGGTAAGTCCTGAAAAGGGTTGCGTCAAACTCAGGAAGTCCTTCCTGAGGGTAAGTCCTGAAAAGGATTTTGTCAGACTCAGGAAGTCCTTCCTGAGGGTAATTCCTGAAAATGATTGCTTCAGACTCAGGAAGTTCTTCCTGAGGGTAAGTCCTGAAAAGGATTGTGTCAGACTCAGGAAGTCATTCCTAAAGGGTATATCCTGAAAAGGATTTCGTCAGATTCAGGAAGTCCTTCCTGAGGGTAAGTCCTGAAAAGGATTGCGTCAGACTCAGAAAGTTCTTCCTGAGGGTAAGTCCTGAAAAGGATTTTGTCAGACTCAGGAAGTCCTTTCTGAGGGTAAGTCCTGAAAAGGATTATGTCAGACTCAGGAAGTCCTTTCTGAGGGTAAGTCCTGAAAAGGGTTGTGTCAGACTCAGGAAGTCCATCCTGAGGGTAATTCCTGAAAATGATTGCGTCTGACTCAGGAAGTCCTTCCTGGGGGTAAGTCCTGAAAAGGGTTTCGTCAGACTCAGGAAGTCCATTCTGACAGTAATTCCTGAAATGGACTGTGTCAGAGAAAGTCTTTGATGTTGAAGTGGTTTGAATGATCCATGAAACACATCTGCACACCACTTCTTCTTTTCTCCGGTGCGTTCTTCCACAGTGACTTTGAGAAGGTGTTAACCGTTCTTCACTGGCCAATCATCTCGCCTCCCACCCAGTCGCTGACACCTGCAGCTAACTCTCAGGAGACCCACAGCCAGCTGGAGCTGCTGGTCACACAGCTTCTGGCTCTGCAGACCTCGTATCCTTCACTTCCTGACCCGCCTGCACATGGATACCACACATCATTCAATGAAAATCACAACAACTTAGCTTTTTAATGGCATCATGTGTGTTGTACAGGTCCATAAATCACAATAAAGCTGTGTCACACCATGATTGTATAGCAAATAGATTAGTTATGTATTTAAATATGTTGTCCGTTGGCAAAGTAGTGTAATCAGTTGGTCTTCCATGGATTTGGGCCTCTGATGGACAGATGACATCACATTTCCACTGTCAACATAGAGAGCTGAGTTTAGCAGAAGGATTTTCCTGGTTTCAGAACATATATACTCTCTTGGGGGAAGCTGGATTTGAGAGGAGTTTGCCGTGGTCTGAAAGTACGACTCTGAACAACTCTGAAGGACTGAGGTCCAGAAAAAAAGATTAAAAAACACACAGTGCTGTCTTTTTCTTTAGTAGTCTGACATGGAACAATTGTCAGATTATCTTGATGCGTTGGGATCTGTCTTTGCTCATGCAGGATTCACAACGTGCACCAGAGGTTTTGTCAATCAGAAGTCTGAAGGATCGGACAGATGCAGGATTCTAAACTTGTGACTAATGTAAAAGTAAATGACGTGGAGGACAAAACAGGAAACAAACATGCAGGCAGCGGGAAAGCTCCCGTCTCATCTACACTCAAACTGTTGAACATGTACAAAACATTTTGACTGCCTCGGTGGACATCAGCTATCAAGGAAGTCATTTTGTGGATGGCAAAAGGACTTTTGTCAGACAAAAAGGAACACAAACTGATCGCATCAGCTCCTCTTACGTTTGATCCATGGTGGTGTGATTTAGGCTTCAGAAACAGCAGTGAGGAGTGCTGAGTGGAAGTGCTGAACCCTAACAAGAAACACTGTCCAGCTCCGTGTCTGTGACCTCCTCAGTCATTTCACTTAGTCAGGGTGAACACTGACACAAAAAATGAAACTCAGCAAAAACTGAAGTGCTGGTCATTGCCCCCGATGAGGCGATCCCAGGGATCACTCGGCATTTAAGGGACCTGAGCTCGTCTGTTAAATCGAGTCTTAGAAACCTCGGTGTTATCTTTGACAAAGAAATGTCACTTGAGCATCACTCAAAACAGCTGACAAGGAATTGTTTCTGTCAGTTGAGAAAAATATCTAAACTTAGAAGTATTGTGTCAAAAGATGATCTTGAGTGAGGATCCACGCCTTTGTATCTTCGCGTTTAGACTACTGTAACCGCTTATTTTCTTGCCTAAACCAAAAGCAGCTGGAGCCTGAGGTCTTTAGACCTGAACCTCCTCATGGTCCCACGTACCCGTTACAAGACCAGAGGAGTTCTCTCTTTCCAGGCCATCTCGCCGAGGCTCTGGAATGAGCTCCCACTTTCTGTTCGCTCTATTGATACATTGACGAGTCAACTCAAAACGCACTTGTTTCTCCCAGTGTTTTAATCTGCAGTGGAGGGAGCTGTTGATAACCATCACATTTGATTTTTATTGCATTGATTGAATGTGTTTCTATTTTTTACTACCTTTTTTGTGCAGCACTTTGTGTCTTCCTCTGTGAAAAGTACTATATAAATAAAATTTACTTACTTACTTACACCTGCTGGCTGCCTCATGTCAGCAGTTCTCAGTTCCGCTCCTCCAAACACCAAGTACATAACGTGATCGTGTTGCTTTGTTCTGTCCACACCTCATTACCTGTGGTTCTGAGATAGACGTCTGTCTGTCCGTCTGTTGTAGTTTGGTGTCAGTGTAACTGGAAACGTAACAGATTAAACGTTTGTGTCTGTTAAATTATCGGTCTGTGTTGTAGTTTGGTATCAGTGTAACTGTGGAAACGTGACAGATTAAAGGTTTGTGTCGGTTAAATTAACTGTCTGTTGTAGTTTGGTGTCAGTGTAACTGTGGAAATGTGACAGATTAAAGGTTTGTGTCTGTTAAATTATCAGTCTGTCTGTTGTAGTTTGGTGTCAGTGTAACTGTGGAAACGTGACAGATTAAAGGTTTGTGTCTGTTAAATTATCAGTCTGTTGTAGTTTAGTGTCAGTGTAACTGTGGAAACGTGACAGATTAAAGGTTTGTGTCTGTTAAATTATCAGTCTGTTGTAGTTTGGTGTCAGTGTAACTGTGGAAACGTGACAGATTAAAGGTTTGTGTCGGTTAAATTAACTGTCTGTTGTAGTTTGGTGTCAGTGTAACTGTGGAAACGTGACAGATTAAAGGTTTGTGTCTGTTAAATTATCAGTCTGTTGTAGTTTGGTGTCAGTGTGTCTGTGAAAACGTGACAGATTAAAGGATTGTCTGTTAAATTATCAGTCTATTGTAGTTTGGTGTCAGTGTAACTGAGGAAACGTGACAGATTAAAGGTTTGTGTCTGTTAAATTAACTGTCTGTTGTAGTTTGGTGTCAGTGTAACTGTGGAAACGTGACAGATTAAAGGTTTGTGTCTGTTAAATTAACTGTCTGTCCGTTGTTGTAGTTTGGTGTCCGTGTAACTATGGAAACGTGACAGATTAAAGGTTTGTGTCTGTTAAATTAACTTTCTGTCTGTTTTTAGTTTGGTTTCAGTGTAACTGGAAACGTAACAGATTAAAGGTTTGTGTCTGTTAAATTATCAGTCTGTCTGTTGTAGTTTGGTGTCAGTGTAACTGTGGAAACGTAACAGATTAAAGGTTTGTGTCTGTTAAATTATCAGTCTGTCTGTTTTTAGTTTGGTTTCAGTGTAACTGGAAACGTAACAGATTAAAGGTTTGTGTCTGTTAAATTATCAGTCTGTCTGTTGTAGTTTGGTGTCAGTGTAACTGTGGAAACGTAACAGATTAAAGGTTTGTGTCTGTTAAATTATCAGTCTGTCTGTTGTAGTTTGGTGTCAGTGTAACTGTGGAAACGTGACAGATTAATGGTTTGTGTCTGTTAAATTATCAGTCTGTCTGTTGTAGTTTGGTGTCAGTGTAACTGGAAACGTAACAGATTAAAGGTTTGTGTCTGTTAAATTATCAGTCTGTCTGTTGTAGTTTGGTGTAGGTGTAACTGTGGAAACGTAACAGATTAAAGGTTTGTGTCTGTTATCAGTCTGTCTGTTGTAGTTTGGTGTCAGTGTAACTGTGGAAACGTGACATATTAAAGGTTTGTGTCTGTTAAATTAACTGTCTGTCTGTTGTAGTTTGGTGTCAGTGTAACTGTGGAAACGTGACATATTAAAGGTTTGTGTCTGTTCAATTATCAGTCTGTCTGTTGTAGTTTGGTGTCAGTGTAACTGTGGAAACGTGACAGATTAAAGGTTTGTGTCTGTTAAATTATCAGTCTGTCTGTTGTAGTTTGGTGTCAGTGTAACTGTGGAAACGTGACAGATTAAAGGTTTGTGTCTGTTAAATTATCAGTCTGTCTGTTGTAGTTTGGTGTCAGTGTAACTGTGGAAACGTGACAGATTAAAGGTTTGTGTCTGTTAAATTAAGTGTCTGTCCCTTGTTGTAGTTTGGTGTCCGTGTAACTGTGGAAACGTGACAGATTAAAGGTTTGTGTCTGTTAAATTATCAGTCTGTCTGTTGTAGTTTGGTGTCCGTGTAACTGTGGAAACGTGACAGATTAAAGGTTTGTCTCTGTTAAATTATCAGTCTGTCTGTTGTAGTTTGGTGTCAGTGTAACTATGGAAACGTGACAGATTAAAGGTTTGTGTCTGTTAAATTAACTTTCTGTCTGTTGTAGTTTGGTTTCAGTGTAACTGGAAACGTAACAGATTAAAGGTTTGTGTCTGTTAAATTATCAGTCTGTCTGTTGTAGTTTGGTGTCAGTGTAACTGTGGAAATGTAACAGATTAAAGGTTTGTGTCTATTAAATTAACTTTCTGTCTGTTGTAGTTTGGTGTCAGTGTAACTGTGGAAAAGTAACAGATTAAAGGTTTGTGTCTATTAAATTAACTTTCTGTCTGTTGTAGTTTGGTGTCAGTGTAACTGAGGAAACGTGACAAATTAAAGGTTTGTGTCTGTTAAATTATCAGTCTTTCTGTTGTAGTTTGGTGTCAGTGTAACTGTGGAAACGTAACAGATTAAAGGTTTGTGTCTGTTAAATTAACTTTCTGTCTGTTGTAGTTTGGTGTCAGTGTAACTGTGGAAACGTAACAGATTAAAGGTTTGTGTCTATTAAATTAACTTTCTGTCTGTTGTAGTTTGGTGTCAGTGTAACTGTGGAAACGTAACAGATTAAAGGTTTGTGTCTGTTATCAGTCTGTCTGTTGTAGTTTAGTGTCAGTGTAACTGGAAACTTAACAGATTAAAGGTTTGTGTCTGTTAAATTAACTGTCTGTCTGTTGTAGTTTGGTGTCAGTGTAACTGAGGAAACGTAACAGATTAAAGGTTTGTGTCTGTTAAATTAACTGTCTGTCTGTTGTAGTTTGGTGTCAGTGTAACTGAGGAAACGTGACAAATTAAAGGTTTGTGTCTGTTAAATTATCAGTCTGTCTGTTGTAGTTTGGTGTCAGTGTAACTGTGGAAACGTAACAGATTAAAGGTTTGTGTCTGTTATCAGTCTGTCTGTTGTAGTTTAGTGTCAGTGTAACTGTGGAAACGTAACAGATTAAAGGTTTGTGTCTGTTATCAGTCTGTCTGTTGTAGTTTAGTGTCAGTGTAACTGTGGAAACGTAACAGATTAAAGGTTTGTGTCTGTTATCAGTCTGTCTGTTGTAGTTTAGTGTCAGTGTAACTGTGAAAACGTGACAGATTAAAGGTTTGTGTCTGTTAAAATATCGGTCTGTCTGTTGTAGTTTGGTGTCAGTGTAACTGAGGAAACGTGACAGGTTAAACGTTTGTGTCTGTTAAAATATCGCTCTGTCTGTTGTAGTTTGGTTTCAGTGTAACTGAGGAAACGTGACTGGTTAAAGGTTTGTGTCTGTTAAATTATCGGTCTGTCTGTTGTAGTTTGGTGTCAGTGTAACTGAGGAAACGTGACAGGTTAAAGGTTTGTGTCTGTTAAATTATCGGTCTGTCTGTTGTAGTTTGGTGTCAGTGTAACTGAGGAAACGTGACAGGTTAAAGGTTTGTGTCTGTTAAATTATCGGTCTGTCTGTTGTAGTTTGGTGTCAGTGTAACTGAGGAAACGTGACAGGTTAAAGGTTTGTGTCTGTTAAATTATCGGTCTGTCTGTTGTAGTTTGGTGTCAGTGTAACTGAGGAAACGTGACAGGTTAAAGGTTTGTGTCTGTTAAATTATCGGTCTGTCTGTTGTAGTTTGGTGTCAGTGTAACTGAGGAAACGTGACAGGTTAAACGTTTGTGTCTGTTAAATTATCGGTCTGTCTGTTGTAGTTTGGTGTCAGTGTAACTGAGGAAACGTGACAGGTTAAACGTTTGTGTCTGTTAAAATATCGGTCTGTCTGTTGTAGTTTGGTTTCAGTGTAACTGAGGAAACGTGACTGGTTAAAGGTTTGTGTCTGTTAAATTATCGGTCTGTCTGTTGTAGTTTGGTGTCAGTGTAACTGAGGAAACGTGACAGGTTAAAGGTTTGTGTCTTAAATTATCGGTCTGTCTGTTGTAGTTTGGTGTCAGTGTAACTGAGGAAACGTGACAGGTTAAAGGTTTGTGTCTGTTAAATTATCGGTCTGTCTGTTGTAGTTTGGTGTCAGTGTAACTGAGGAAACGTGACAGGTTAAACGTTTGTGTCTGTTAAATTATCGGTCTGTCTGTTGTAGTTTGGTGTCAGTGTAACTGAGGAAACGTGACAGGTTAAAGGTTTGTGTCTGTTAAATTATCGGTCTGTCTGTTGTAATTTGGTTTCAGTGTAACTGAGGAAACGTGACAGGTTAAACGTTTGTGTCTGTTAAATTATCGGTCTGTCTGTTGTAGTTTGGTGTCAGTGTAACTGAGGAAACGTGACAGGTTAAACGTTTGTGTCTGTTAAATTATCGGTCTGTCTGTTGTAGTTTGGTGTCAGTGTAACTCAATCAATCAATCAATTTTTTTATATAGCGCCAAATCACAACAAACAGTTGCCCCAAGGCGCTTTATATTGTAAGGCAAGGCCATACAATAATTATGTAAAACCCCAACGGTCAAAACGACCCCCTGTGAGCAAGCACTTGGCTACAGTGGGAAGGAAAAACTCCCTTTTAACAGGAAGAAACCTCCAGCAGAACCAGGCTCAGGGAGGGGCAGTCTTCTGCTGGGACTGGTTGGGGCTGAGGGAGAGAACCAGGAAAAAGACATGCTGTGGAGGGGAGCAGAGATCGATCACTAATGATTAAATGCAGAGTGGTGCATACAGAGCAAAAAGAGAAAGAAACAGTGCATCATGGGAACCCCCCAGCAGTCTACGTCTATAGCAGCATAACTAAGGGATGGTTCAGGGTCACCTGATCCAGCCCTAACTATAAGCTTTAGCAAAAAGGAAAGTTTTAAGCCTAATCTTAAAAGTAGAGAGGGTGTCTGTCTCCCTGATCTGAATTGGGAGCTGGTTCCACAGGAGAGGAGCCTGAAAGCTGAAGGCTCTGCCTCCCATTCTACTCTTACAAACCCTAGGAACTACAAGTAAGCCTGCAGTCTGAGAGCGAAGCGCTCTATTGGGGTGATATGGTACTACGAGGTCCCTAAGATAAGATGGGACCTGATTATTCAAAACCTTATAAGTAAGAAGAAGAATTTTAAATTCTATTCTAGAATTAACAGGAAGCCAATGAAGAGAGGCCAATATGGGTGAGATATGCTAACTAAGGAAACGTGACAGATTAAAGGTTTGTGTCTGTTAAATTATCGGTCTGTCTGTTGTAATTTGGTTTCAGTGTAACTGAGGAAATGTGACAGATTAAAGGTTTGTGTCTGTTAAATTATCAGTCTGTCTGTTGTAGTTTGGTGTCAGTGTAACTAAGGAAACGTGACAGATTAAAGGTTTGTGTCTGTTAAATTATCAGTCTGTCTGTTGTAGTTTGGTGTCAGTGTAACTAAGGAAATGTGACAGATTAAAGGTTTGTGTCTGTTAAATTATCGGTCTGTCTGTTGTAGTTTGGTGTCAGTGTAACTGAGGAAACGTGACAGGTTAAACGTTTGTGTCTGTTAAATTATCGGTCTGTCTGTTGTAGTTTGGTGTCAGTGTAACTGAGGAAACGTGACTGGTTAAACGTTTGTGTCTGTTAAATTATCGGTCTGTCTGTTGTAGTTTGGTGTCAGTGTAACTGAGGAAACGTGACAGGTTAAAGGTTTGTGTCTGTTAAATTATCGGTCTGTCTGTTGTAATTTGGTTTCAGTGTAACTGAGGAAACGTGACAGATTAAAGGTTTGTGTCTGTTAAATTATCAGTCTGTCTGTTGTAGTTTGGTGTCAGTGTAACTAAGGAAACGTGACAGATTAAAGGTTTGTGTCTGTTAAATTATCAGTCTGTCTGTTGTAGTTTGGTGTCAGTGTAACTAAGGAAACGTGACAGATTAAAGGTTTGTGTCTGTTAAATTATCGGTCTGTCTGTTGTAGTTTGGTGTCAGTGTAACTGAGGAAACGTGACAGGTTAAAGGTTTGTGTCTGTTAAATTATCGGTCTGTCTGTTGTAGTTTGGTGTCAGTGTAACTGAGGAAACGTGACAGGTTAAAGGTTTGTGTCTGTTAAATTATCGGTCTGTCTGTTGTAGTTTGGTGTCAGTGTAACTGAGGAAACGTGACAGGTTAAAGGTTTGTGTCTGTTAAATTATCGGTCTGTCTGTTGTAGTTTGGTGTCAGTGTAACTGAGGAAACGTGACAGGTTAAAGGTTTGTGTCTGTTAAATTATCGGTCTGTCTGTTGTAGTTTGGTGTCAGTGTAACTGAGGAAACGTGACAGGTTAAAGGTTTGTGTCTGTTAAATTATCGGTCTGTCTGTTGTAGTTTGGTGTCAGTGTAACTGAGGAAACGTGACAGGTTAAACGTTTGTGTCTGTTAAATTATCGGTCTGTCTGTTGTAGTTTGGTGTCAGTGTAACTGAGGAAACGTGACAGGTTAAACGTTTGTCTGTTAAATTATCGGTCTGTCTGTTGTAGTTTGGTATCAGTGTAACTGAGGAAACGTGACAGGTTAAAGGTTTGTGTCTTAAATTATCTGTTTGTGACTTTGATTGGAGGGAAATATCCTGCCGTGCTTTACTGAAGGACTTCACATTTCTTTAACTCCTCCTCCCAGTGATGACCTCATTTCTCAGCGTGGCACGGCCCCTCTTCCTGGACTGTCCTCCACCTTTCCTGGGTCTCTGGCTCCTCCCCTTTGTTTGCCCATACAGATCATGTTGCAGCCGCTCAGCAGGCGGTTCAGATATCACTTCTCTGGAAATCGACAGACCAACTCTCTCAGCAAGGTCTCACACACGTACACACACGCATGCATGCCATCATTTTGCAGAAAACTCTTAAAGGTCATATCTCAATCCAACAGTGTCTTTAAAGAAAGTGTCTACCAGAATAACATGTTGCCTGTGGCAGATTAAATGGGGATCCACGGGTTCTAGATTGGGTGGTGTTTATCAAATAGGTAGCTGACATTTTTTTTAAGGGTGTTAATAAATTAAACAAAGAGTTGGAATGATGTGTGAGTTCAGATTGTTTTTACAACCTTAGACCTCAACAATTTGTAGAAGAAGAACTCAAGCCTTTTATTTCTTGTTAATTATGTAATTTTTAATGTTACCTTATTGTCTTAATGTGTTTATAAATTGTTTAGGTTCTTATCATATACACACTCTTATTATTATTGTCATTGTTCTAATTATTATTTTCAGTATTCTTATTTTATTATTACTTCTATTTTGTCATTTGATTTTTAAATGGACCACAGTGGAAAAAAGTGTTTTCACTTTCTTGTGTCATCCATGTATTTTTAACATATTTACAATCATGTGATGTACTTACTTTGAACTTACTAACTAAAATCATGCACTCACATGTTAACATAAAGGTGTTTTACCACCCGTGTTAGTCCAGAATGTAATTTGCAACGTTAGTTAATATCCGTAGTTTCTCAAAAAATGTTAGGCCTATCAATGTTCACAGCGTTTATCCTTGACCCAAAATACATAAACATGCCAAACGGCAAATGTCATTTCTCCCCGGTTTCTCCGTGATTGAAGCCCTGCACACACATGCACACAGAGGCCACTTGGCTATTATAATAAAGATTATTAATCCTTCCTTACAAATGTGGGAGTCCTAATGACTGAAGTAATATTAAGAGCTGGAGCTCACACGGCAGAAAAACACGATTGATGAACTTTAACATTACAAACCCAAAGGCTCACAAAGGATTACACGGTTGGATATGTTCAGAGCATGGAGGCACAACTCCTGGAAGCTACAGTGGGAAAAACGTTCAAGGCAGGTAACTTCTGAGTATGGAAGCTCACGGCATTAGCTCCAGAAACGGCGAGAAATGCCAAAACAAGATTACTACTAGACAGTAAAGACCAAGTGACTGGGTGTAACCTGGGTGTGTTGTTGGAGCACAGCTGGAACCTGGTGGAAACCCAGAAACAACCCAGCAAACACCTGGAGATTCTGGCTCCGAGTCAGGTTAAATACTGGTGTTGATGAGGCAGGATGACAATCAGCTGTGAAGATGCCGCTCTGAACAGAGCCCACGTGCTGCTTTGACAGCAGGGGTCGAGTCGTGATGTCACTCACAGCCGACGCCACCGATCAAGCAGAAAACTGCCACAGTCAGGTTTGCCTTTGCTTCAGATAGAGCTGGAACCAGGACAGATAACACAACAACACGACAAGTTATATTCTGAGTGTGGGAGCTCACAGCGGGAAAAACATGACAAGTTACATCTATGAGCGTGGAGGCTCACAGCAGGAAAAACTTGACAAGTTACATTTATGAGCGTGGAGGCTCACAGCAGGAAAAACATGACAAGTTACATCTATGAGCGTGGAGGCTCACAGCAGGAAAAACATGACAAGTTACATCTATGAGCGTGGAGGCTCACAGCAGGAAAAACATGACAAGTTACATCTATGAGCGTGGAGGCTCACAGCAGGAAAAACATGACAAGTTACATCTATGAGCGTGGAGGCTCACAGCAGGAAAAACATGACAAGTTACATCTATGAGCGTGGAGGCTCACAGCAGGAAAAACATGACAAGTTACATCTATGCGCGTGGAGGCTCACAGCAGGAAAAACATGACAAGTTACATCTATGAGCGTGGAGGCTCACAGCAGGAAAAACATGACAAGTTACATCTATGAGCGTGGAGGCTCACAGCAGGAAAAACATGACAAGTTACATCTATGAGCGTGGAGGCTCACAGCAGGAAAAACATGACAAGTTACATCTATGAGCGTGGAGGCTCACAGCAGGAAAAACATGACAAGTTACATCTATGAGCGTGGAGGCTCACAGCAGGAAAAACATGACAAGTTACATCTATGAGCGTGGAGGCTCACAGCAGGAAAAACATGACAAGTTACGTTCATGAGTGTGGAAGCTCACAGCGGGAAAAATGGAAAAGTTATATTCTGAGCATGGTAGCTCACAACGGGAACAGCACAAATTATATTCTGAGCATGTGGCGTCACAGTAGGAAAACACGACAAGTTATAATCTGAGCGTAGGAGCTCACAATAGGAAAACACGACAAGTTATAATCTGAGCGTAGGAGCTCACAATAGGAAAACACGACAAGTTATAATCTGAGCGTAGGAGCTCACAATAGGAAAACACGACAAGTTATAATCTGAGCGTAGGAGCTCACAATAGGAAAACACGACAAGTTACATTCATGAGCGTAGGAGCTCACAGCAGGAATAACACGACAAGTTACGTTCATGAGCGTGTGACCTCACAACGGGGAAAAATGTGACAAATTACAATCATGAGCATGTGGGCTCACAACGGGAAAAGCACGACAAGTAGTATTCTGAGTGTGGAAGCTCACAGCAGGAATAACATGACAGCTTACGTTCATGAGCACGGAAGCTCATAGCGGGAAAACCAAGGCAGGTGACGTTCTGAGCACGGAGGCTCATGGCATTAGCTCCAGAAATAGCGAGAAATGTCAAACCAAGATCACTAACAGACAGACATTAAAGACCAAGTTACTCGCTGGGTGCGTTGTTGGAGCACAGCTGGAACCCGGTGGAAACCTGGAAACAATCTGGCGAACACCTGGAGATTCTGGATCCGAATCAGGTTAAATAATGTTGGGGATGAGCCGGGTGACAATCAGCTGTGAAGATGTCGCTCTGAACAGTAGATGCCGCTCGAAGCAGAAAACCGCCACAGTCAGCTTTGCCTCAGCTTCACCTGGAAAAACAGACATAGAAGGAACCAGGACTGACCAGACAGGAACCAATCAATCAATCAATTCAATCAATGTTATTTATATAGCGCCAAATCACAACAAACAGTTGCCCCAAGGCGCTTTATATTGTAAGTCAAAAGCCATACAATAATTACGTAAAAACCCCAACAGTCAAAACGACCCCCTGTGAGCAAGCACTTGGCGACAGTGGGAAGGAAAAACTCCCTTTTAACAGGAAGAAACCTCCAGCAGAACCAGGCTCAGGGAGGGGCAGTCTTCTGCTGGGACTGGTTGGGGCTGAGGGAGAGAACCAGGAAAAAGACATGCTGTGGAGGGGAGCAGAGAACAATCACTAATGATTAAATACAGAGTGGTACATACAGAGCAAAAAGAGAAAGAAACACTCAGTGCATCATGGGAACCCCCCAGCAGTCTAAGTCTATAGCAGCATAACTAAGGGATGGTTCAGGGTCACCTGATCCAGCCCTAACTATAAGCTTTAGCAAAAAGGAAAGTTTTAAGCCTAATCTTAAAAGTAGAGAGGGTGTCTGTCTCCCTGATCTGAATTGGGAGCTGGTTCCACAGGAGAGGAGCCTGAAAGCTGAAGGCTCTGCCTCCCATTCTACTCTTACAAACCCTAGGAACTACAAGTAAGCCTGCAGTCTGAGAGCGAAGCGCTCTAATGGGGTGATATGGTACTACGAGGTCCCTAAGATAAGATGGGACCTGATTATTCAAAACCTTATAAGTAAGAAGAAGAATTTTAAATTCTATTCTAGAATTAACAGGAAGCCAATGAAGAGAGGCCAATATGGGTGAGATATGCTCTCTCCTTCTAGTCCCCGTCAGTACTCTAGCTGCAGCATTTTGAATTAACTGAAGGCTTTTCAGGGAACTTTTAGGACAACCTGATAATAATGAATTACAATAGTCCAGCCTAGAGGAAATAAATGCATGATTTAGTTTTTCAGCATCACTCTGAGACAAGACCTTTCTAATTTTAGAGATATTGCATAAATGCAAAAAAGCAGTCCTACATATTTGTTTAATATGCGCATTGAATGACATATCCTGATCAAAAATGACTCCAAGATTTCTCACAGTATTACTAGAGGTCAGGGTAATGCCATCCAGAGTAAGGATCTGGTTAGACACCATGTTTCTAAGATTTGTGGGGCGACGTCTCGCACCGTGGGAAGTCCTTAAAGCGACAGAATCACCTCAAAATCTCTCATCAGCTGTTAAAATTTTCACCGAAAACCAGCTTAATTTTTTGAACCGTGTCCACTTCGATGTGTCTCACAGGTTTAGAAAAAATTTTGATCAAACAAAGCACCAGTCTCTCAGCAACTTCTCAGACAAAGGAATTCCGACGAGGGGCTGGACGACTCCTCCCACAAGGAGTGCTCAAAGGCGAATGACGTCACCGACAGGCGTGTAAAAACTCACGCATGCGCACGAGAGTTCAAGCATGTCTGACGTAAAAACATATGAATGAAATCCATATAGTTTTTGAAAAAAATAAAAAGGACCTATACTTTATTGACAGACCTCGTATTTGTTTAATATGCGCATTGAATGACATATCCTGATCAAAAATGACTCCAAGATTTCTCACAGTATTACTAGAGGTCAGGGTAATGCCATCCAGACTAAGGATCTGGTTAGACACCATGTTTCTAAGATTTGTGGGGCCAAGTACAATAACTTCAGTTTTATCTGAGTTTAAAAGCAGGAAATTAGAGGTCATCCATGTCTTTATGTCTGTAAGACAATCCTGCAGTTTAACTAATTGGTGTATGTCCTCTGGCTTCATGGATAGATAAAGTTGGGTATCATCTGCGTAACAATGAAAATTTAAGCAATGCTGTCTAATAATACTGCCTAAGGGAAACATGTATAGAGTGAATAAAATTGGTCCTAGCACAGAACCTTGTGGAACTCCATAATCAACCTTAGTCTGTGAAGAAGATTCCCCATTTACATGAACAAATTGTAATCTATTAGATAAATATGATTCAAACCACCGCAGCGCAGTGCCTTTAATACCTATGGCATGCTCTAATCTCTGTAATAAAATTTTATGGTCAACAGTATCAAAGCAGCACTGAGGTCTAACAGAACAAGCACAGAGATGAGTCCACTGTCTGAGGCCATAAGAAGATCATTTGTAACCTTCACTAATGCTGTTTCTGTACTATGATGAATTCTAAAACCTGACTGAAACTCTTCAAATAGACCATTCCTCTGCAGATGATCAGTTAGCTGTTTTACAACTACCCTTTCAAGAATTTTTGAGAGAAAAGGAAGGTTGGAGATTGGCCTATAATTAGCTAAGATAGCTGGGTCAAGTGATGGCTTTTTAAGTAATGGTTTAATTACTGCCACCTTAAAAGCCTGTGGTACATAGCCAACTAATAAAGATAGATTGATCATAAGATCGAAGATCGAAGCATTAAATAATGGTAGGGCTTTCTTGAGCAGCCTGGTAGTAATGGGGTCTAATAGACATGTTGATGGTTTGGATGAAGTAACTAATGAAAATAACTCAGACAGAACAGTCGGAGAGAAAGAGGTCCAACCAACATCACTGAAAGCAGCCAAAGATAATGATACGTCTTTGGGATGGTTATGAGTAATTTTTTCTCTAATAGTTAAAATTTTATTAGCAAAGAAAGTCATGAAGTCATTACTAGTTAAAGTTAATGGAATACTCAGCTCAATAGAGCTCTGACTCTTTGTCAGCCTGGCTACAGTGCTGAAAAGAAACCTGGGGTTGTTCTTATTTTCTTCAGTTAGTGATGAGTAGAAAGATGTCCTAGCTTTACGGAGGGCTTTTTTTATAGAGCAACAGACTCTTTTTCCAGGCTAAGTGAAGATCTTCTAAATTAGTGAGACGCCATTTCCTCTCCAACTTACGGGTTATCTGCTTAAGCTACGAGTTTGTGAGTTATACCACGGAGTCAGGCACTTCTGATTTAAAGCTCTCTTTTTCAGAGGAGCTACAGCATCCAAAGTTGTCTTCAATGAGGATGTAAAACTATTGACGAGATACTCTATCTCACTTACAGAGTTTAGGTAGCTACTCTGCACTGTGTTGGTATATGGCATTAGAGAACATAAAGAAGGAATCATATCCTTAAACCTAGTTACAGCGCTTTCTGAAAGACTTCTAGTGTAATGAAACTTATTCCCCACTGCTGGGTAGTCCATCAGAGTACATGTAAATGTTATTAAGAAATGATCAGACAGAAGGGGGTTTTCAGGGAATACTGTTAAGACTTCAATTTCCATACCATAAGTCAGAACAAGATCTAAGATATGATTAAAGTGGTGGGTGGACTCAGGGGCAAACCCCAACACCATCGCTCCAGTCTGAGGTCAAGAGCACTCTGGAGCAGGTTTTCATCCAGGATGTCTCTGTACATTGCTGCATTCATCTTTCCCGTCTCCCAGTTCCTGCTGCTGACAAACATCCCCACAGCATGATGCTGCCACCACCGTGCTTCACTGTAGGGATGGTGGCTGGTTTCCTCCAAACAGGACACCAAAGAGTTCAATCTTTGTCTCATCAGACCAGAGAATTTTGTTTTTCCTGGTCTGAGAGTCCTTCAGGTGCCTTTTGTCAAACTCCAGGTGGCTGCCATGTGCCTTTTACTAAGGAGTGGCTTCTGTCTGGACACTCTACCATACAGGCCTGATTGGTGGATTGCTGCAGAAATGGTTGTCTTCCTGGAAGGTTCTCCTCTCTCCACAGAGGAATGCTGGATCTGACAGAGTGACCGCGGGGTTCTTGGTCACCTCCCTGACTGAGGTCCTTCTCCCCCGATCCCTCAGTTCAGACGGGCGTCCAGCTCTAGGAAGAGTCCTGGTGGATCTGAACTTCTTCCATTTACAGATGATGGAGGCCACTGTGCTCATTGGGACCCTCAAAGCAGCAGAAATGTTTCTGTACCCTTCCCCAGATTTGTGCCTCCAGACAATCCTGTCTCGGAGGTCTACAGACAATTCCTTTGACTTCATGCTTGGTTTGTGCTCTGACTGTCAACTGTGGGACTTTATATGAAGACAGGTGTGTGTCTTTACAAATCGTGTCCAGTCAACTAAATTGACCCCAGGTGGACTCCAGTTAAGCTGTAGAAACATCTGAAGGATGATCAGTGGAAACAGGAGGCACCTGAGCTCAATTTGAGCTTCATGGCAAAGACTGTGAATACTTATGTACATGTGATTTATTAGTTTTTTATTTTTAATACATTTACAAAAAAATCTAAATTTTTTCATTGTCGTGTGTAGAATGTTGAAGGAAAAATATGAATTGAATAAGATTGTAACATAAGAAAATGTGGAAGAAGTGAAGCACTGTGAATGCTCTCTGGATGCACTCTTCATATAAAATTTGGTTTGTTTGGTAAACCTGCCATGCAGTTGGTAGATCTGACCCCAACTTGCCCACATGGTCTAGAGCCCTGTGTGTGTGAGGGCTAATCTAACCAGAAAACACAGGAGGTCAGCCACAGCAGCAGACATTTTGTTCCGAGTGAAAACTACCCAGAATGCTGTGCAGTGGAGGTCTGAGAGCTGTAGAGGAACTATAGTGTGATCACAACGAGGACTAAGGCCCCATCAGACCTGAAATGGACCAGAAACATAACCCCATCCTCTTTGAAATAAACTCATAGTGTGAACACAAAAAAACTGAGTTCAATTCCTGTTGGTCCACTTTGAGAGGACTGAGTTTGGTTCTTTTAAAAGGGACTTTGTGTGAAAACACCATTAATATGAAACCAAATTAAATATGTGAGCACTTTTTACAAAACGGGACAATTAGATTTATTTGTCTTCTTATTTTCTCAGCTGTATTTTGGGGGGGGGGAGTGAACAGAGGTTTGATGATGATAATGATGATGTTGATGATAATGAGTATAATGATGACGATGACGACGATAATGAGAATGAGAATAACGATGGTGATAATGAGTATGATGAAGATGAGTATGATAATGATTATGATGATGACAGTGATAATGATGAGTATGATAATGATTGATTTACGATAATATTGATAATGATTATGATGACAATACTGATAATGATGAGTATGATAATGATAATGAGTGATAAATTACGATGATAATGATTATGATGACAATAATGAGTATGATGATGATTATGATAATGATTATGATGATGACAATAATGATAATGATTATGATGATGATGATGATGATAATGATGAGTATGATGATTATAATGATTAAGATAATGATAAGGATTATGATGACAATAATGATAATGAGCGTATAATGATTATGATGATAATGATGAGTATGATAATGATTATGATGATTACGATCATTATGATAATGATAATGATGATGACCATAATGATAATGATATTGATGAGTATGATGATTACGATAATGATGATAATAATTATGATGATGACCATAATGATGATATTGATAATGATGATGCATCTTACAAAACAAAGAATGTCAAAGCTTTTCTTTCTTAAAGACAAATGAGCTCAGTGCCATGGGCTCTGACCCCCAGTGGAAACTGGTTTGGATTTAATGGAACTGGTCAACAGGTCGACTCTGGCTCATTTCTCAAAATGTTTTCCCACGAGGTCCCAGATCGCAAAGATCCCAGAGCTTCCTACAACGCAAACCGAGGAATGTGGATAAAGCTCAGAGAAGACCTCCCTGCTGTGTCACAGAACACTGATTGGCTGACAGGGGCCAGGTCTCTGCAGAACGGATCATGCTGCCGTTTTCAAATGAAGATTTTAAAGTTTTTTTTAAAGAATGCTGATGTTGAGTCCGATGCATTTTGTCCTTTTAACACCAGGAATGATTAAAAAGGAAAATGCGAGAAACAAAAAAATTAAATTGTGGACATTGGACACGTGGAGTCACGGTGATAAAAGTCTGAACCTCAAAATTAAAAACCTGAAGGAAGGCAGGTCGTCACCGTGTGATGGACCCAGCTCCAGGGTTACTGTCCTCACTAGAATCACATCTGACACAGACTGAGACTTCCAGGACACAGTCCACAACTTGAGGAAAATGTCATGTTTTACAGCGCCCCCCACAGGCGGCTCTCTCAGCAACCCACTGAAATTTTGTTAAATCCTGCGTCATGTTTGTCTGCAGGTTGACATCAGTCAGAATAGAGCTGAGCAGTCATGTAATCGAGAAGCTTCACTTTCGAAACTTTTTTTTGCTGAAAAGTGAACTCTGTGGACTTACTTTTTTTGCTGAAAAGTTAACTCAGCGGACTTACTTTTTTTTGCTGAAAAGTTAACTCTGCTGACTTACTTTTTTTTGCTGAAAAGTTAACTCTGCGGACTTACTTTTTTTTGCTGAAAAGTTAACTCTGCTGACTTACTTTTTTTTTGCTGAAAAGTTAACTCTGCGGACTTACTTTTTTTGCTGAAAAGTTAACTCTGCTGACTTACTTTTTTTTGCTGAAAAGTTAACTCTGCGGACTTGCTTTTTTTTGCTGAAAAGTTAACTCTGCGGACTTACTTTTTTTTTTGCTGAAAAGTTAACTCTGCAGACTTACTTTTTTTTTGCTGAAAAGTTAACTCTGCAGACTTACTTTTTTTTTGCTGAAAAGTTAACTCTGCGGACTTACTTTTTTTTTGCTGAAAAGTTAACTCTGCGGACTTACTTTTTTTTTGCTGAAAAGTTAACTCTGGGGACTTACTTTTTTTGCTGAAAAGTTAACTCTGCTGACTTTTTTTTTTTTTTGCTGAAAAGTTAACTCTGCGGACTTACTTTTTTTGCTGAAAAGTTAACTCTGTGGACTTACTTTTTTTTGCTGAAAAGTTAACTCAGCGGACTTACTTTTTTTTTGCTGAAAAGTTAACTCTGCGGACTTACTTTTTTTGCTGAAAAGTTAACTCTGCGGACTTACTTTTTTTTTTGCTGAAAAGTTAACTCTGCGGACTTATCTTTTTTTTTTTGCTGAAAAGTTAACTCTGCAGAACTTACTTTTTTTTTGCTGAAAAGTTACTCTGCGGACTTACTTTTTTTTTGCTGAAAAGTTAACTCAGCGGACTTACTTTTTTTTTTTTTTGCTGAAAAGTTAACTCAGCGGACTTACTTTTTTTGCTGAAAAAGTTAACTCTGCGGACTTACTTTTTTTTTGCTGAAAAGTTAACTCTGCGGACTTACTTTTTTTGCTGAAAAGTTAACTCTGGGGACTTTTTTTTGCTGAAAAGTTAACTCTGCGGACTTACTTTTTTTGCTGAAAAGTTAACTCTGTGGACTTACTTTTTGTTTTGCTGAAAGTTAACTCAGCGGACTTACTTTTTTTTTCTGAAAAGTTAACTCTGCTGACTTACTTTTTTTTTTGCTGAAAAGTTAACTCTGCTGACGTACTTTTTTGCTGAAAAGTTAACTCTGCTGATGTACTTTTTTGCTGAAAAGTTAACCTCTGCTGACGTACTTTTTTGCTGAAAAGTTAACTCTGCTGACGTACTTTTTTTGCTGAAAAGTTAACTCTGCGACTTACTTTTTTTGCTGAAAAGTTAACTCTGCGGACTTACTTTTTTGCTGAAAAGTTAACTCTTGCGGACGTACTGTTTTTTGCTGAAAAGTTAACTCTGGCGGACGTACTTTTTTTTTGCTGAAAAGGTAACTCTGCAGACTTCTTTTTTTGGCTGAAAAGTTAACTCCACAGACTTTTGAGCCACCATCCACCATCTTGTACTCCTCATAGAAGCTGTGTGATGACGCGAGCAATGTGAGTGTCAATCGGAATTGGTTCACCGTCACATGGTTTTCCAAAATCCAATCGTAGGGCAGATTCACCTCACGTGACAAACCAAAGATTGTTTTTAAGAGTAATGTATTACTAGTTTGTTATAGTTTGCTGTGTGTTTTGAATAAATGTGTGTGGAAAATTATTTCCGCTTTACTTTTTCCTTTATTTCTGATTGTAAACCTTTATTACACTTATAAACACAGCTATAGCCTCTGTATTTTGAAAGTACAGGTTGTTCTGAAAAAAAGAGCCATAAAACTTGATTGTGGGATGCAGGGAGAGCTGTTAACAGCAATAATAAACATTTATGCCAGGTGAGTGAACTGTCCAAAAAATGCCCTCGGACCCCAGAGGGTTAACCACTGAGTCTCAAACATGACGGTAGATGAGTGAAATGACGCAGAATAAGTCTCTTTGCCAAAGGGTATTCCATGTGATGTCAGTGACCCTATGGCTTTGGCAAAGGTTTGCGCTCTCCAAGTGCTTCTAGTTTCTTGTTTTTGTTTTTTTCCTCCACAGGATTAAACTTTGTCATTGGAAGAGCTTTTTTTCACTGACAGACATTATGTGCTCCTGTTTCAGCCTGAATGGTACCTGACACAGGCGCTGATGTGGATGGGACACAGCTCAGGCTTCATGGAAGACCAGATCCAACCCATCCTGAACCGAGCTGGTGTCGCCATCAGTGCACAGGTATGTCCTCCTCCTCCGGGTCTCGCCATGACAGATACAGCCACCGAATGCATGATGTTGTGAACTGAGTGGGCCTGTCATTCGCCACAGTGGCGAATGGTGGTTAGCAAGAGCCTTCTGCATAAAAAGAGGCACGCTTTAGTGTAACACAAATAAATCATCACTTTTACAGCTGTGTTTCTCCAGAGAAGCCAGGGGATGAACACATGAACATTCTCTTGGTCTTCATTGGGGGAGGTGATGGTCTAGTGGTTAAGGTGCTGGTGACCAGAAGATCCTCGGTTCAAATCCCTGCCTGACTGGAAAATCACTAAGGGCCCTTGGGCAAGGTCTTTAATCCCCTATTGCTCCCGGTGTGTAGTGGGCACCTTGTATGGCAGCACCCTGACATCGGGGTGAATGTGAGGCATAACTGTAAAGCGCTTTGAGCGTCTGATGCAGATGGTAAATGCAGTCCATTTACCATTTATTTCATTTACAACCCCAATTCCATTGAAGTTGGGACGTTGTGTAAAATGTAAATAAAAACAAAACACAACCTATATTCAATTGAATACACCACAAAGACAAGATATTTAATGTTCAAACTGATAAACTTTATTGTTTTTGTGCAAATATTTGCTCATTTCATAAATGAATGCAAAACATTTCTAAAAAGCTGGGACAGTGGTATGTTTCCCACTGTGTTACATCACCTTTCGTTCTAACAACACTCAATAAGCGTTTGGGAACTGAGGACACTAATTGTTGAAGCTTTGTAGGTGGAATTCTTTCCCATTCTTGCTTGATGTACGACTTCAGTTGTTCAACAGTCCGGGGTCTCCGTTGTTGTATTTTGTGCTTCATAATGTGCCACACATTTTCAATGGGCGACAGGTCTGGACTGCAGGCAGGCCAGTCTAGTACTCGCACTCTTTTACTATGAAGCCACGCTGTTGTAACACGTACAGAATGTGTCTTGGCATTGTCTTGCTGAAATAAGCAGGAACGTCCCTGAAAAAGACGTTGCTTGGATGGCAGCATGTGTTGCTCCAAAACCTGGATGTACCTTTCAGCATTGATGGTGCCATCACAGATGTGTAAGTTGCCCATGGGCACTAACACACCCCCATACCATCACAGATGCTGACTTTTGAACTTTGTGCTGGTAACAATCTGGATGGTCTTTTTCCTCTTTTGTCCAGAGGACACGACGTCCATGATTTCAAAAACAATTTGAAATGTGGACTCATCAGACCACAGCACACTTTTCCACTTTGTGTCTGTCCATTTCAAATGAGCTCGGGCCCAGATAAGGCTGTGGTGTTTCTGGATGTTGTTGTTTGGCTTTCACTTTGAATGGTAGAGTTTTAACTTGCACTTGTAGATGTAGCGACGAACTGTGTTAACCGACAATGGTTTCTGAAGTGTTCCTGAGCCCACGCGGTAAGATCCTTTACACAATGATGTTGGTTTTTAATGCAGTGCCACCTGAGGGATCGAAGGTCACAGACATTCAATGTTGGTTTTCAGCCTTGCCGCTTATGTGTAGAAAGTTCTCCAGATTCTCTGACTCTTCTGATTATATTTGGAACTGTAGATGATGGAATCCCTAAATTCCTTGCAATTGAACATTGAGAAACATTGTTCTTAAACTGTTGGACTATTTTGTTCACGCAGTTGCTCACAAAGTGGTGATCCTCCCCCATCTTTGCTTGTGAACTGCTGAGCCTTTTGGGGATGCTCCTTTGTACCCAATCATGACACTCACCTGTTTCCAATTAGGTGTTCTTTGAGCATTCATCAACTTTCCCAGTCTTTTGTTGCCCCGCCCCAACTTTTTGAAAGGTGGTGCAGGTATCCATTTCAAAATGAGCAAATATTTGCACAAAAACAAAAAAGTTTATCAGTTTGAACATTATGGCGCACGTTCTGCTGCGATAGCACTGACTGTACTCTGTGTTCTTTGTGTTTAATGTTTAGACTGGACTGTGTGTTAACATCACTTCAACAATGTGTGGATATTCCAACAAGAAGGGGAAACATCTTAGACTTGTGCTATGGGAACATCACCGATGATTTCTGTGCCCGTTCATATCCACCACTCGGACTTGCCATCCATAATGTTATCTGTTTACTTCTGCTGTATAAACAAGAGCTAAAACGCCACAAACCACAATGCCACAGCGCCCCCCAGTGGTCGGAGGACGCCATTACCCAACTACAAGGCTCCCTGGCCTGCACTGACTGGGACATTTTTGATGGAGATCTGAATGACAGGGTTTCTGTCATTATAGACTACATCAAATTCTGCATAAGCTCCACTATCCCAACTAAAACGATAAAAACATCCCAATTCTAAACCATGGATCACTCCACAAATTAAAGAGAGCCTGAAAGAAAAACACATATCCTTCAGCCACAAGGACTGGATCAGCCTCAAGGCAACAAATAGGAACATAAGGAACAAGGTTTTTAAAGCTAAACTGGACTACAAAAACAAACTTGAATTAGAATTTAGAATTTAGCAAGATTTTCAGAAGGTGAAAACCCTGACAGGATGTGAACCCAAATTCACATGTACAGTCATGATACAGTGATACAGAAACCCTCACGAAAGATCTGAACACATTTTACACCCGTTTTCACAACCAGGACTTTCATCCGAGTATCAGGCCTTGCTGAGAACCCTCCCCCACCAGACCCTAGAGGAGGAGGTACGATGCCATATGAGCCGCTGCAAACCTGGCAAGGGTCCAGGGCCTGATGGCATCCCAGCCAGGGTGCTTAAGACCTGTGCATGGAGCTCTCCCAATTCTGCACTCACTTTTCTGCCAATCTTATCAGACTGTCACAATACCCACACTATGGAACACTGTCACTATAATTCCAGTACCAAAAAAACCTAGACCTACTGAACTTAATCATTACCGTCCCATAGCCTTAACATCCATAATCATGAAATGCCTGGAGAAACTGCTGCTGAACATCATTCTTACTTGTCACCCACACTGGATCCCCTCCAATTTGCCTATAAGGCAAAAAGAGGCACAGAGGATGTTGTGGCCTGTTGCTGCACCTCCTCCTCCAGCATCTGGACTCTCCAGGCAACTTTGCTATACATTTGTAGACTTTAGCTCCACCTTCAACTCCCTACAGAAACATCTGCTGATCCAGAAGCTTTATCATCTCAACATTCCCCCATCTGATCCATCTTACCCACAAACTTCCTCACAGACAGACTACAAGCAGTGAGGTGGCTCAACCACATCCCCTGTACTTACCATTAACACCGGGGTCCCACAGGGATGTGTGTTGAGCATTCCTGTACATTCTCTACACCAATGACTGCCTAAGCATCTCACCAACCATATCATACCTCAAATATTCAGACGACACAGTCATCCTGCACTCCTTTCAGAAAATCTTCCTCCCTGGACTACCACAACACAATCACTTTCTTCACCAAATGGTATACGGACAACCATCTCCTAAAAATGTCATAAAACAAAGGAACTTGGTCAGCCCCCCTCACCCCAGCTTCCCACCATCAAAACACACAAATAGTTGAGGCAGTGGACACTTTCAAATACCTAGGAATAACTTTGGACAATAAAGTCACCTTTGATCAGCACACCAACGACATTCAAAAAAGAAGCCAACAAAACTGTCAGTCATCCGCAAACTCAAAGGACTATACGTTGCACCCCACCTGCTGCTGTTACTTTATCAAAGTATCATTCAACCCATCATTCTGTATTGTTCCTCATGTTTCTTTACCATGCTTTGTGTCATAAACCGGGCCAAACTCACACACATCACAAACATAGCTGCCAAAATCATTGGACTCTACTAACCTCAGAATTGAACAACAGTCATTATTCGTATAGCAAACTATGTAGTACAAGACACCACTCATCCACTCCACCAATTCATCACTCCACTTCCTTCAGGGCGCAGATACAGAAGCATTAAGTTTAGGAGGGCTTGCCTCGGGAGGAGCCTGATCCCTGCAGCTATAGCGGCCCTCAACAGCAAGCCTCGCTGACCAGTCGGTCTGCCACTGTACTGCTGCTGTTACTGTTGTTGTCAGTGTTATTGTGGATGTCCGTGTTGTCTATCTTGTGCTGTGCTACTGTGATATTGTTGCTGTCTGTCCTGTGATGTGCTATTGTCTGTCTTGTTATGTACAATGTATTGTACAGTCGGTGAAGACAAATTTCCCTATGGGGACCAATAAATCTAAACTAATTTAATCTCTAATCTTAAATATATTGTCTTTCTGGTGTATTCAACTGACTATAGGTTGAAAAGGATTTGAAAATCATTGTATTCTGTTTTTATTTACATTTCACACAACGTCCCAACTTCATTGGAATTGGGGTTGTACATCCATCATTCAAAAAACACCCTGCGAAAGTACGGACTAAAACTGTCTGGAGAAGGCGGGTCTCAAAAACTGTCTGACCGTGCAAGATGGACACCAGTGAGGAAAGCCACCATGTCTGGATTTTAGTCTGGTCCAGTCTTTCCAGGACAGTTGCAAACCCAGACACTGGTTCCTCACTCATCTTCTCAAGCACCGCAATCAGAGTATGTGTTTATTCCACAAATACCACAAAGTCAAGATCAGGACACCTTTTCTCACGAACAACAGCACCTCAGTCGCTGGTTTCCTCAGTCAGACCCAACGCCCAGTCCAACACTCAGTCCAACACCCACTTCAACGTCCAGTCCAACGCCCACTCCAACACTCAGTCCAGCACCCAGTCCAACACCCAATCCAACACTCAGTCAAACGCCCAGTTCAGCACCCAGTCCAATGCTCTGTCCAACACTGAGTCCAACGCCCAGTCCAGCACCCAATCCTACAGCCAGTCCAACACCCACTCCAACACTAAGTCCAACACCCAGTTCAGCGCCCAGTCCAACACTCAAACCAATGCCCAGTCCAACACTCAGTCCAACACCCAGTTCAGCGCCCAGTCCAACACCCAGTTCAGCGCCCAGTCCAACACCCACTCCAACACTCAGTCCCAGCCCAGGCCAGCACTCAGTCCAACACCTAGTCCACGCCTAGTCCAACGCTTGGTCCAACACCCAATCCTACGCCCGGTCCAATGCACAGTCCAATGCCCAATTCAACGCTCAGCTCAACACCCACTTCAACGTCCAGTCCAACGCCCACTCCAACACTCAGTCCAACGCCCAGTCCAACACCCTCTCCAACACTGTCCAACGCCCAGCCTAACACCCAATACTACGCCCAGTCCAACGCCAAATCCAACACTCCTTCCAACACCCAGTCCAACGCCCAATCCAACATTCCTTCCAACACCCAGTCCAACGCCCAATCCAACACTCAGTCCAATGCCCAGTCCAACGCTTGATCCAACACTCGGTCCAATACCCAATCCTACGCAAGGTCCAATGCACAGTCCAACACCCACTTCAACATCCAGTCCAACACCCACTCCAACACTCAGTCCAACGCCAGGTCCAACACCCACTCCAACACTCAGTCCAATGCCCAGGCCAATACTCAGGCCAACGTCCAGTTCAACACTCAGTCCAACACCAACTCCAACACTCAGTTCAACACCCAGTCCAATGCTTAGTCCAACACTCAGTCCAACGCCAGTTCAACACCCAGTCCAACGCCCACTCCAACACCCAATCCTATGCCCAGTTCAGTGCCCAGTCCAACGCTTAGTCCACACTCAGTCCAACGCCCAGTCCAACACTCAGTCCAACGCCCAGTCCAACACTCAGTCCAACGCTCAGTCCAGCACCCAATCCTACAGCTAGTCCAGCGCCCACTCCATCACTCAGTCCAACGCCCAGTTCAACACCCAGTCCAGCGCCCAGTCCAACACCCAATCCTATGCCCAGTTCAGTGCCCAGTCCAACACCTAGTCCAACACTCAGCCCAACTCCCAGTCCAATGCCCAGTCCAACACTTGGTCCAACACCCAATCCTACACCCAGTCCAACACTTGGTCCAACACCCAATCCTACGCCCAATCCTACGCCCAGTCCAACGCACGTCCATGCTCAGTCCAACGCCTAGTTCAACGCCCAGTCCAGACGCCCAGTCCAGCGCCAGTCCAGCGCCAGTCCAGCGCCCAGTCCCCCCAGTCCAACGCTCAGTCCATCGCCCAGTTCAACATTAATCCAACGCCCAGTTCAACATTAAGTCCAACGCCCAGTCCAACACTCAGTCCAACACCCATCCAACGCTGAGTCCAATGCCCAGTCGTACAGCCAGTTCAACTTCCAGTCCAGTGCCTAGTCCAACGCCCAGTCCACATAAGTCCAATGCCCAGTCCAATGTCAGTTCAACACTCAGTCCAACACCCAGTCCAACACCCACCTCCAACACCCAGTCCATGCCCAGTTCAGCACCCGTCCAATGCTCTGTCCAACACTGAGTCCAGCGCCCAGTCCACCCAATCCTACAGCCGTCCAACACCCACTCCACACTAAGTCCAACACCCAGTTCAGCGCCCAGTCCAACACTCAAACCAATGTCCAGTCCAACACTCAGTCCAACACCCAGTTCAGCGCCCAGTCCAACACCCAGTTCAGCGCCCAGTCCAACACCCACTCCAACACTCAGTCCCAGCCCAGCCAGCACTCAGTCCAACACCTAGTCCACGCCTAGTCCACGCTTGGTCCAACACCCAATCCTACGCCCGGTCCAACGCACAGTCCAATGCCCAATTCAACGCTCAGCTCAACACCCCTTCAACGTCCAGTCCAACGCCCACTCCAACACTCAGTTCCAACGCCCAGTCCAACACCCTCCCAACACTGTCCAACGCCCAGGCCAACGCCCAGCCTAACACCCAATACTACGCCCATCCAACGCCAAATCCACACTCCTTCCAACACCCAGTCCAACGCCCAATCCAACTTCCCTTCCAACACCCAGTCCAACGCCCAATCCAACACTCAGTCCAATGCCCAGTCCAACGCTGATCCAACACTCGGTCCAATACCCAATCCTACGCAAGGTCCAATGCACAGTCCAACACCCACTTCAACATCCAGTCCAACACCCACTCCAACACTCATCCAACGCCAGGTCCAACACCCACTCCAACACTCAGTCCATGCCCAGGCCAATACTCAGGCCAACGTCCAGTTCAACACTCAGTCCAACACCAACTCCAACACTCAGTTCAACACCCAGTCCAATGCCAGTCCAATGCTTAGTCCAACACTCAGTCCAACGCCAGTTCAACACTCGTCCAACACCCAGTCCAACGCCCACTCCAACACCCAGTCCAATGCCCAGTCCCATCGCTTAGTCCAACACTCAGTCCAACGCCCAGTCCAACTCAGTCCAATGCTCAGTCCACTGATCCAACGCCTAGTCCCAACGCTCAGTCCAACGCTCAGTCCACACCCAATCCTACAGCTAGTCCAGCGCCCACTCCATCACTCATCCAACGCCCAGTTCAACACCCAGTCCAGCGCCCAGTCCAACACTCAGACTAACGACCAGTCCAGCACTCAGTCCAACACCCAATCCTATGCCCAGTTCAGTGCCCAGTCCAACACCTAGTCCAACACTCAGCCCAACTCCCAGTCCAATGCCCAGTCCAACACTTGGTCCAACACCCAATCCTACACCCAGTCCAACACCCAATCCTACACCCAATCCTACGCCCAGTCCAACGCCCAGTCCAACACCCAGTCCAATGCCCAGTCCCATGCTCAGTCCAACGCCCAGTCCAACGTCCAGTCCAACGCCCAGTCCAACGCCTAGTCCAACGCCCAGTCCAACACTAAGTCCAATGCCCAGTCCAACGCTCAGTCCAACGCCCAGTCCAACGCCCAGTTCAACATTAAGTCCAACGCCCAGTCCAACACTCAGTCCAACACCCAGTCCAACGCTGAGTTCAATGCCCAGTCGTACAGCCAGTTCAACTTCCAGTCCAGTGCCTAGTCCAACGCCCAGTCCAACACTAAGTCCAATGCCCAGTCCAATGTCAGTTCAACACTCAGTCCAACACCCACTCCAACACCCAGTCCAATGCCCAGTTCAGCACCCAGTCCAATGCCCAGTCCAACGCTTAGTCCAACACTCAGTCCAACGCCCAGTCCAACACTCAGTCCAACACCCAATCCTACACCCAGTCCAACGCTCAGTCCAACACTGAGTCCAACGCCTAGTCCAACGCTCAGTCCAGCACCCAATCCTACAGCTAGTCCAGCGCCCACTCCATCACTCAGTCCAACGCCCAGTTCAACACCCAGTCCAGCGCCCCAGTCCCAACACTCAGACCAACGCCCAGTCCAGCACTCAGTCCAACACCCAATCCTACGCCCAGTTCATTGCCCAGTCCAACACCTAGTCCAACACTCAGACCCAACTCCCAGTCCAATGCCTAGTCCAACACTTGGTCCAACACCCAATCCTACGCCCAGTCCAACACTTGGTCCACGCCCAGTCCAACGCACAGTCCAATGCCCAGTCCAACACCCGGTCCAACGCCCCAGTCCAACGCACAGTCCAGTGCCCAGTCCAACACCCAGTCAATGCCCAGTCCAACACCCAGTCCAATGCCCAGTCCAACACCCAGTCCCATGCTCAGTCCATGCCCCAGCCAACACCTAGTCCAACGCCAAGTCCAACGCCCAATCCTACAGCCAGTCCAACACCCAGTCCAGTACCTAGTCCAACGCCCAGTCCAGTACCTAGTCCAACGCCCAGTCCAATGCCTAGTCCAACGCCCAGTCCAATGCCTAGTCCAATGCTCAGTCCAACACTTGTCCAACACCCAATCCTACACCCAGTCCAACACTTGGTCCAACACCCAATCCTACGCCAAGTCCAACGCCAGTTCAACATTAAGTCCAACGCCAGTCCAACACTCAGTCCAACACCCAGTCCAACGCTGAGTCCAATGCCCAGTCGTACAGCCAGTTCAACTTCCAGTCCAGTGCCTAGTCCAACGCCCAGTCCAACACTAAGTCCAATGCCCAGTCCAATGTTCAGTTCAACACTCAGTCCAACACCCACTCCAACACCCAGTCCAATGCCAGTTCAGCACCCAGTCCAATGCCAGTCCAACGCTTAGTCCAACACTCAGTCCAACGCCCAGTCCAACACTCAGTCCAACACCCAGTCCAACACCCAGTCCAACGCTCAGTCCAACACTGAGTCCAAGCCTAGTCCACGCTCAGTCCAGCACCCAATCCTACAGCTAGTCCAGCGCCCACTCCATCACTCAGTCCAACGCCCAGTTCAACACCCAGTCCAGCGCCCAGTCCAACACTCAGACCAACGCCCAGTCCAGCACTCAGTCCAACACCCAATCCTACGCCCAGTTCATTGCCCAGTCCAACACCTAGTCCAACACTCAGCCCAACTCCCAGTCCAATGCCTAGTCCAACGCCCAGTCCAACACCTAGTCCAACGCCCAGTCCAACACCCAATCCTACAGCCAGTCCAACACCCAGTCCAGTACCTAGTCCAACGCCCAGTCCAATGCCTAGTCCAACGCCCAGTCCAATGCCTAGTCCAACGCCCAGTCCAATGCCTAGTCCAATGCTCAGTCCAACACTTGGTCCAACACCCAATCCTACACCCAGTCCAACACTTGGTCCAACACCCAATCCTACGCCCAGTCCAATGCCCAGTCCAACACCCAGTCCAACGCCAGTCCAGCACCCAGTCCAATGCCCAGTCCATGCTCAGTCCAACGCCTAGTCCAACGCCCAGTCCAACACCTAGTCCAACGCCCAGTCCAACACCTAGTCCAACGCCCAGTCCAACACCCAGTCCAACGCCTAGTCCAACACCCAGTCCAACGCCTAGTCCAACACCCAGTCCAATGCCTAGTCCAACGCTCAGTCCAACGCTCAGTCCAACATTAAGTCCAACGCCCCAGTCCAACACTCAGTCCAACACCCAGTCCAACGCTGAGTCCAATGCCCAGTCGTACAGCCAGTTCAACTTCCAGTCCAATGCCAGTTCAACACTCAGTCCAACACCCACTCCAACACCCAGTCCAATGCCCAGTTCAGCACCCAGTCCAATGCCCAGTCCAACGCTTAGTCCAACACTCAGTCCAACGCCCAGTCCAACACTCAGTCCAACACCCAATCCTACACCCAGTCCAACGCCCAGTCCAACACTCAGTCCAACACCCAATCCTACACCCAGTCCAACACTCAGTCCAACACCCAATCCTACACCCAGTCCAACGCTCAGTCCAGCACCCAATCCTACAGCTAGTCCAGCGCCCAGTTCAACACCCAGTCCAGCGCCCAGTCCAACACTCAGACCAACGCCCAGTCCAGCACTCAGTCCAACACCCAATCCTACGCCCAGTTCAATGCCCAGTCCAACACCTAGTCCAACACTCAGCCCAACTCCCAGTCCAATGCCTAGTCCAACACTTGGTCCAACGCCCAGTCCAACGCACAGTCCAATGCCCAGTCCAACACCCAGTCCAATGCCCAGTCCAACACCCAGTCCATGCTCAGTCCAACGCCTAGTCCAACGCCCAGTCCAACACCTAGTCCAACGCCCAGTCCAACACCCAATCCTACAGCCAGTCCAACACCCAGTCCAGTGCCTAGTCCAACACCCAGTCCAGTGCCTAGTCCAATGCTCAGTCCAACGCCCAGTCCAACGCTCAGTCCAACGCCTAGTCCAACACTAAGTCCAACGCCCAGTCCATCACTCAGTCCAACGTCCAGTCCAATGCCTAGTCCAACGCTCAGTCCAACACTAAGTCCAACGCCCAGTCCATCACTCAGTCCAACGCCTAGTCCAACGCTCAGTCCAACGCCCAGTCCAACGCTCAGTCCAATGCCCAGTTCAACATTAAGTCCAACGCCCAGTCCAACGCTCAGTCCAACACCCAGTCCAACGCTCAGTCCAATGCCCAGTCGTACAGCCAGTTCAACTTCCAGTCCAACGCCCAGTCCAACACTAAGTCCAATGCCCAGTCCAATGCCAGTTCAACACTCAGTCCAACACCCACTCCAACACCCAGTCCAATGCCCAGTTCAGCACCCAGTCCAATGCCCAGTCCAGCGCTTAGTCCAACACTCAGTCCAACGCCCAGTCCAACACTCAATCCAACACCCAATCCTACACCCTGTCCAACACTCAGTCCAATACCCAGTCCAACGCTCAGTCCAACACTGAGTCCAACGCCTAGTCCACGCTCAGTCCAGCACCCAATCCTACAGCTAGTCTAGCGCCCACTCCATCACTCAGTCCAACGCCCAGTTCAACACCCAGTCCAGCGCCCAGTCCAACACTCAGACCAACGCCCAGTCCAGCACTCAGTCCAACACCCAATCCTACGTCCAGTTCATTGCCCAGTCCAACACCTAGTCCAACACTCAGCCCAACTCCCAGTCCAATGCCTAGTCCAACACTTGGTCCAACACCCAATCCTACGCCCAGTCCAACACCCAGTCCAACGCCCAGTCCAATGCCCAGTCCAACACCCAGTCCAATGCCCAGTCCAACACCCAGTCCATCACTCAGTCCAACACCCAGTCCAATGCCCAGTCCAACACCCAGTCCATCACTCAGTCCAACGCCCAGTCCAACGCCCAGTCCAACACCCAGTCCAACGCCCAGTCCAACACCTAGTCCAACGCCCAGTCCAACACCCAGTCCTACAGCCAGTCCAACACCCAGTCCAGTGCCTAGTCCAATGCCCAGTCCAGTGCCTAGTCCAACGCCCAGTCCAATGCCTAGTCCAACGCCCAGTCCAATGCCTAGTCCAACGCCCAGTCCAATGCCTAGTCCAATGCTCAGTCCAACGCCCAGTCCATCACTCAGTCCAACGTCCAGTCCAATGCTCAGTCCAACGCCCAGTTCAACATTAAGTCCAACGCCCAGTCCAACACCCAGTCCAACGCTGAGTCCAATGCCCAGTCGTACAGCCAGGTCAACGTCCAGTCCAATGCCTAGTCCAACGCCCAGTCCAACGCCCAGTCCAACACTCAGTCCAATACCCAGTCCAACGCTCAGTCCAACGCTCAGTCCAACGCCCAGTCCAAAAGTCAGTCCAATGCCCAGTCCAAAAGTCAGTCCAATGCCCAGTCCAATGCCAGCACTGAGCACTGTGGTTGCCAGAACATCCCTGAGGAATGCCAGAATTCAATGGGGAAAAAGTCAGAAACTGCCCAGCTCTCACAGTACCTGTGTTTCAACTGGTTATGACATTTGACAGGAGTGGGGGAAAAACAACTCAAGGTAGTCATGGTATCACAGTATGTCATTTTCTGGTAATCAGTGAAATGTATTGTAGTCCTAATCGCAGCATTACCTGCCGTCTCCTTCATTTCAAACAGCCACAGGAAAAATTAAAATCATGATGAGCTGCAAAATATTTCTAAGTTTGAGCACAGATGATTATTTTCTGAACTTGATGACATCCAGAGGGTGTAAGAATAAGAATGGGGCAGATCCTTATCTTTATGTTTAAAGGTTGAGATGCAGTGACTGGTCACAAGGTAAACGTGTGGTGGACCGAGGCGGCACCAGCACAGGCCGTGTCACAGTCTCTCGGCCACCTGTCTGGCTGCTGTGCTCCGAGCGGCCCGCTGTACCAACGGAGTTTATTGAATTTTTTTGTGCCATTTTATGATTTGAACATTTCAGTAGAAAGAACAGGAAGTAGGTCACATGTGGACTGTTACCAGCTGACATTCATTTTTGTGGGTGTTTGAATGTAGGTGGAGCTGTGTCGAGGTCTTTTGTCCCTCGTCCAGGAGAAGGTCAGCAGCGACACTGCCAGGTTGCTGTATGATGACGTGCTCTTCTGCCACCTGGTGGAGGAGGTGTTGCAGTTTGAGAAGGAGCTGAGAACCAACCTGTCCTTCCCAGCAGCCCACCCAGGCTTGCTTCACCTACTTCTGGAGGACACAGTCCTTCAAAAATGGCTTGCTGTTGAGAAGAAGTGTAAGGAAACCTCTGACCTTGCAAATGTTAGCGTTGTCTCAGTGTACAGAAGGCTACATATTTCAGTGGAGGTGAAACAGCAAACACAACACCAGTCTGTCTTGAAGAGCCCAGACGTGGCTTGGAACAAATTCCTCACAGACAAAATGTCATCAGATGTTTTCTGTTGCTTAGATAATCAGGCCGTGTTGTGTGTCCCACAGTGGCATTGGAGAAGGTGGACACCATGCTGTCTGCTGATGGAGCGTGGAGTTCGCAGTACAAAGACATCAGTGATATGGATGAGTTCAAGGCTCCAGACTGTGCTGAGACCTTCATGACCCTGCTGCAGGTCATCACCGGTAAGACTACTTCCTGGAGCAGTTCTCTGCCCTGCCACCATTTTCAACAGGACCTTTGGTCCTCCAAATGTATATATGCAATGAGACCCCGGGATGGGAGTCTATAACTCCCCTTGAACAGGACACCAGGCTGCTTCCTCAGCCAAGGCTGGTACCCACTTACAGTTGGGGGACTAAGACAATTCAAAGGAAGCGTTTTCACCAGGTGCCAAGACGAGGAATCAAACTAGGTCTTTGTATTCTAAACAATAGCATTGAAGCACCCTTTGTTCCGACAAACTGTGTAATGACATTATTTCCAACAGCCAAAGTGTTTTTCTACATTGTATCTTCTGTGAAATAATAGTTTTCATATCTGCAATAACAACAGACATGGATATGCTCATGAAAGGTCAATATTGGCAGGTGGATTAGTGGTTAGCACTGGTGCATCACAGCAAGAAGGCCGTGGGATCACTTCCGGCCTTTCTGTGTGGAGTTTGCATGTTCTCCCCGTGTCTGTGTCTCACAATCAAAACTGTCTTACTTAAGCCTGGTTCACACGACAGGATTTTAAAATTATCTTTAAGTTTCCAAAACCTGAGAGACCACACACATGAAGATAAAAAAATCATGGATCTAACAGTTTTGGTCGTACAGTGTGTGGTGTTCAGCCACACGATGAGGACAACAACACCACACACGAACAGACTTCACACACCAACATTCCCAGGTCAGACAGGAAATCTTACAAAATCTCTCGAGATTAAACGTGACTTCAGAGTAAACAAACGGAGATACTTGTGGACTATTTAAAACAGAGGGGAAAAAAGCAATACAAAAAGAAAAAGAAAAGGCGTTCTTTAAAGGAGTGGAGACAGCGCGACCACCAGACTTTCTGGTAAGTCAGAACAGCTGTTTTGAGTTTATTTTCCGCATCCGTACGTCCGTCACCTCGCTTTCTGATTGGCTGCACGTCACATTCAGCAGGCTGCTCGTTTGTGGTCGAGGACAAAACACACACTGCGATATCGGGCCAAAAAAACCACATGTTGAATATACCCGATTTGCTATTGGAGCGCTCCTGGCGTCCTTCCAAGCAGATCAGAGTGCTCTGAACACACCACACATGGCAGGAACATCTGATAAGATTATCTGTAGCATCATCACGATTGTCGGGGCGTCCTTAAGAGTGTCGGAAGGGGAAGATCGGGTCCGATATCGGTCTTATTATCCTGCCGTGTGAACCCGGCCTTATAGTCTGCTCCTTTCTCTGCCCTGACCAAGGCAGAGTCTCGACATCTGGAGTTGGTCCTCCTGATCCTTCTGTGTTACCTGTTCCAAACAAACCAAAGCTCCATTCCAAGCTACTGTCCCTCATGAGCATACTTGGTTCTTATGGTCTTCGGGGTAATCATTGTAAGGATACTCAACAAACCTCCAGCAAGTAAAAGTCAACTCAGTTCTGAGACAGTGAACTGGTTGCCACATCCACCAGAACTATTCTTCCTTCTGAAAGGCAACCACCCAGTCAGGCAACAAGACACACATGAATAATACAACACAAAAATCTTAGAAATTTAATTTGACTTCTAAACCACATTAACATTAAGCACTGGAACAACTGGAGCACAAGTTGAAGGAGAAGGAAAAGAATGGCCAGAACCCGAAGACAGTGAAAGACCGAGACTTGGTGCAACAAGGGACAGTGGCCTGGTTACATATTTATGTATCTATAACTTGAGCTCTGTATCAACCACAGAAGGGAAAACCTGTGCTGCTTAAGCCCCTCCTAGACAGGTGTGCACCGTAACATGCATGCTGATATTCGCATTTACGCATTTTGCGTTTCTGCATTTTATCATTGTGTAATATTTGCCCAGTTAAGGTTTTTAATGACTTCCTGGACTCTGCCATCAAAAGTGTGTCTGTATGTGGTGTAAGTGTTGATCTTTAAACACATTAATTGCTCTCAGCAGTGGCGTTCATGTCTCTGGGTCCTCAGCCTTTGAGATCCAGAGATGCCTGGGAAAATCTTACGGAGTTTTTATCAGGTTTGGTCAATGGATGAGGCAGGACGCAAATGCAGGACTCAGACAAATGGCTCTGTATATAGAAACAGTTTACTGAAGCAGTAAGCGGGGGTCAAAAAGGCAGTCCAACAAGAGCAGCAGTACTAGAAACATCTGGCGTAGGCGTGGTCGAGGATACAAGCAGATGGTCAAAACACACGTGAGGCAAGCAGGTCGAGAATACACAAAACAGAGCTGGAGAGAAGGCACTAGGCGCATCAGTCTGGCGAAGGACAAGGCAAACTGAGGAGCTATATATACACCCAGGTGATGAGGTGCAAATTGAGAGTAGGTGTGCATGTGGCCAGAGCGACAGACAAGAGCGATAGAGACAGACAGACCCATGCAGGGAAAACCCAACAAGAGAATAAACAGACAGGAAAGCAACAAAACCAAGGAAATCTAACAGAATGTACAAAACCAAACCACAGCAAGAAAATAAAAACAGACAAAACTCACATCCTGACAGTTTTGAGGTCACTGGATTTTTCAGAAGAATGAAGGTCGCAGTCTTTAGGATTATGGTGCTTCTTGTCTTACTGTATAGTTGTCAACTTGTACTTAACCAGTGACCTAAGGCAATGACTGGATGTCTTTGGTTCCAGGTCTCTGTGGAGGATCCTTGGGTCCCACTGGCCTGTCAAACGAATGAGTCCTTTGTAAGACTTAGGTGAGGTGGTTCATTTGTATTAGGGTTAGGGTTATGTCCAACAAGAAACAACCGGACAATTGACTTACTGTTTGTTAATGTGAGGGATGCATACAGAGTCACACTCCTCCTCCCTCTATGGAAGTCTGACCACAAACTGGTCCACCTACAGCCACAGTATACCCCTGTGTTCCAAAGCCAGCTGGTAACCACTCGCTCTGCCAGGAGGTGGTCTCCTTATGTGGAAAGTGCCCTGAGAGACTGCGACAACACCACGGTTTGGGATGAGCTGATCAGCTGCACAGTGAGGATGTAGAGGGGTTGACACACTGACAGATGTATTATCTTAACATCTGTGCAGACGTGGTCTCCCCAACCAAGACTGTCTGCTGTTACCCCACTAACAAACCATGGGTAATGCGGGAGGTCAAAGCTGTCCTCAACAGGAAGAAGGCGACCTTCAAGAGCTGAGACATGAAGGCAATGAAGGCAGCACGGTGGGAAGTAAAATTCTGCATGAGGACAGCAAAGGACAGCTACAGGAGAAAGATGGAGCAGAAGCTGAAATAATAAACATGAGGAAACATGAGGAAGGTCTGGTAAGGTGTGAAAACCATCACAGGCCATAAAACAAAGACCAGAGATACAGGGGGGACAACAATGGAGAGGGCGAACAAAAGCCTCTTCCTTGACTTCCTTAAACCCCAGGTGCAACACACCCAGGACTCTCTGCAGTTTGCATATAGTGCAGGTGTTGGTGCTGGAGGATGTCATCCTCTACCTGCTACACAGAGTCCACCACCAGGATAAGGGAAACTGCACAGTGAGGATTCTCTTCCTGGACTTCTTGAGAGCCTTCAACACCATACAGCTCCTTGTGCTCCAGGACAAACTGAACAGGATGTGAGTGAACCCCCTGCCTAGTCACTTGGATCTCCAGCTGCCTCACCAACAGGCTGCAGTCAGGCGAAGGGACACCATGTCCGACACTGTAATCAGCAGCACTGTTGCACCCCTGGGCACGGTGCTGGCCCCTCTTCTCTTCATCCTGTACACCTCAGCCTTCTGCTACAACTCTGCGGCTCCTCTCCTGTGGAACCAGCTCCCAATTCAGATCAGGGAGACAGACACCCTCTCTACTTTTAAGATTAGGCTTAAAACTTTCCTTTTTGCTAAAGCTTATAGTTAGGGCTGGATCAGGTGACCCTGAACCATCCCTTAGTTATGCTGCTATAGACGTAGACTGCTGGGGGGGTTCCCATGATGCACTGTTCTTTCTCTTTTTTGCTCTGTATGCACCACTCTGCATTTAATCATTAGTGATCGATCTCTGCTCCCCTCCACAGCATGTCTTTTTCCTGGTTCTCTCCCTCAGCCCCAACCAGTCCCAGCAGAAGACTGCCCTTCCCTGAGCCTGGTTCTGCTGGAGGTTTTTTCCTGTTAAAAGGGAGTTTTTCCTTCCCACTGTAGCCAAGTGCTTGCTCACAGGGGGTCGTTTGACCGTTGGGGTTTACATAATTATTGTATGGCTTTTGCCTTACAATATAAAGCGCCTTGGGGCAACTGTTTGTTGTGATTTGGCGCTATATAAAAAAATTGATTGATTGATTGATTGAACTCTGAACTATGTCAGATCTGGACGTTTGTGTATAACACAGCCATTGTTGGATGCATCAGGGATGACAGAGAGGAGGAGTACAGGAGCCCAGTGAAGGACTTTGCTACTTGGTGCCACACAAACCATCTTCACCTCAAAGACAAAGGAGCTGGTCGTTGACTTTGGGAAGTCAAGACCAAGTCCACGACCAGATCTGATCGAGGCAACTGAGGTGGAGGCTGTGGATTCCTACAAGTACCTTGGGCTGTGGCTGGACGCAAACTTGGCTGGAAAACCCACACCAACCACCTCTACAGGAAGGGACAGAGCAGGCTGGACTTTCTGAGGAGGCTGCAGTCATTTGACATCTGTAGGAAACTCCTGTGGATGTTCTTCCAGTCTGTCTCTTTTACACTTTGGTGTGCTAGGGGAGCAGCACATCCAAGAAGGACACATCCAGGATGGACAAACTGATCAGGCGGGCTGGTTCTGTGGTTGGCATGAAGCTGGACTCTCTGGTGATGGTGACAGAGAAGAGAACACTGGACAAACTGCTGGACATTATGGATGTTGCCAGTCACCCTCTGCACACCGTCACCAACAACCAGAGGAGCCTCTTCAGCCACAGACTGCTCCTTCCCAAATACAGGACCAACAGACTGAAAAACCCCTTTGTCCCTCAGGCCATCAGACTGTACAACTCCTCACTTAGGGGGAGGAGGAGGAACAGGAAGACAAAGGATGGGAAAGAGATACCAGACATACCAGTATGTCTGGTGTTTATATTGTGTATGTATATTGCAAACTGTTTTTTTTTCTTTGTTTTGTTTTTACTTTCACTTTTGATACTCTGTGTGCTTCTCACCCTTTGTGCTGCTATACAGTGCTGTTGGAACCTCAATCTCCCTGAGGGAGTCTTCCCAAGGGATCAGTAAAGTTCTGTCTGATCTAATCTCTGATTTCATGAGGGAACATCCGCTACGATATTTTGTCCATGTGGTGTGTTTCTCTGGACATGATGATCCAACACACATTCAGTGTTGAGGACAAGAGATAACTGTCATGTTCTGCCCCGTACCTGGTTTATGTCATGGTTTTGTAACATTTGTTTCCACATTGTTCATTTATCCACTGTCTTTGATCACCTGTTTGTTTAGCTTGTCATATGTTGAATTATCCGTTTATGATACTTTTAACACATGAGTTCCATTGTAGTTTAGTCTTAGCCTTTATTTTCTTGTTGAGCTCTTTTCGGTTCTTACATTTGTTTCTTGTTTATTCTTTGTTCTTTTGTGTTGGGTTTTCTTTATTTTATTTCTTATTTATTAGGACTTGGGTTTTGTTCATATTTGGTTTTGGTGTTCTCTTCTAATCATTGTGGTTTTAAGTTCATCATCTTGTCAGGTCCTGTTCACTTTGCATTTGTCTAACTGCACTATCTTGCACCAGCTTCTCTCACCTTCATTCCAATTTTGTCAGCTCTGTCTTACTGCATTCTCTTGCCTCCTGTCTTCCCTCATCTTTGATTCATCCGGCCACACCCCCTTCCTGAATGTTCTCCACACCTATGTCTAATTTTCCCTAATTACCACCAGTACATTTAAACCCCGCTTGTTCTCGGCCAGTTCATCTGACCTTTTTGTCTGTGTTCCAGCCTCCATAGCTTTGTCTTGCGTTTGTTCAGTTTCCTGCCAGTGTATGACCCCGTCTTGTTTTTTAGACCTTGCTCTTGTCTTTGCCGACCTGTGATTTGGAACATTGCTTGTTGTATGACCTTGTCTCTGCCCACCTCTGCCTTGCTGCCTGCCTACCTGTGTACCGTACCCTTGCCTGTTTCTTGGACAAAGCCTTTTTGAACTATCCAACACCTGCTTTTGTGAGTTTGCATTTGTCATAGCCTCTGGTTTGTGCCATGCCACCCTTGCTGCCTGACAGTAATAAGGTAACAAGAGGTAACAAGAGAACTCAGTCCGCAGGGGAACTGGGTAAAGAAGACCTTGGCCCAGGCTATAGTTTGGGTCCTTTACTTGATAACATGTCAGCATGTGCCTCTGTTTGAGTCTTTGGGCTCAGTGATGGAGAGCGATGTGCCAGTCCCTCTGTGGGACTGATCGTCTCTTCATCAGTGGACGGGATATCTACATCCAGGTTGCCTGTGCGTGGATTTATTTAACTTGGGAATGGTAAATGTACTGCATTTATTTAGTGCTTTTCCATCTGCATCAGATGCTCAAAGCGCTTTACAAGTAATGCCTCACATTCATCCATTCACACAAACATGGTGCTGCCATAAAAGGTGCTCACTACACACTGGGAGCAACTTGTAGATTAAGGATCTTGCCCAAGGGCCTTTAGAGATTTTCCGGTCTGGCTGGGGTTGGATCCGGTCACCAATGGAGAGCACTGTTCAGTGGGATAACAGATTTTTCTTTTGTTTTAAACTGAAACTATCATTAAAAAGAAGTCTTTCACTCCAGCATGATAACCGTCGACACCATGTGTGAGAACATCTATATTTTCCAGACTTCTGTCCTTCTTATCCTGCTGTCATCCTCTTGTCCTCAGAGCGGTATCGGTCCCTGCCATGTCCTTCTGCACAGCTCAAGTTCCTGGAACTACAGAAGGAACTGGTGGATGATTTCCGCATCAGACTCACCCAGGTAATGTCTGTGGATGGAGACACAGAGTCACAGAGAAGCTGCTGTCTTGTGAAAGACACTTCCTGTCTCTGCCGTCTGTCTTTGCTTTTTATCTCACTGATTGGTTGGATCATCGAGGGCTTGTCGCAGCGACACAGTGTAGAGCGAGACGGAGGCGAGTGGCCTCTTCCATCTCGCTGGTGTTGTGTGGCGCGTAGACCTGGCGCACGATAAAGGCTGTACTCACACCAGTCTGTTGGCTTCAAAAATAAAATGTGCTGTTGATTATGGACTTAAATTCACATACGACAGTAAAAATGGCTGATTGTCGACTGTTTCCAAGATATTTATGTTTTTACATTTTACGGCTGAATGATATCGGGTTGGTAGTTGAGTTTTCATGATAAATGATAAAACATGTTACTCGTGTTAATATTTCACCTGTTTTCCTTTTGTGACACTTTAAAAATCAACAAAAAGTTCTATTTGAACCCTCTGTGTATCTCAGCAGCAACACATGTTAAAAACGAGAGCCAGTCAACAGAATCAAACATCTTTTACCTTCTGTTGCCCAAAGTTAATGGCGGGGGGAGGTCATGGGATCGATTCCCACCTGTGTCCTTTCTGTGTGGAGTTTGCATGTTCTCCCCGTGTTTGTGTGGTTCCCTCTGGGTGCTCCGGCTTCCTCCCACATTCAAAGACATGCAGGCTTGGAGATTTGAAAACTTTAAGTTCACTGTAGGTGTGAATGTGTTTGCTTGTGTGTATGTGACCCTGTGACAGACTGGCATCGCCCTGTGACTGCCGGGATAGGCTCCGCCCCACGTGACCCTTAACTGGTGTAAGTGAGTACAGAACATGGATGGATGTCTGAAGCCTGCCTGTAGTTGTGAGATGTTTTGAGTCCATTCTACCCTTTAAGCTTCTACTTGCAGTAAATGTCACGTTTAGCATTGAGGTGAAGTTTTGACACAACACTAAGTGTTGGAACTTTCTGGATTTGAGAATTCGCTGGAAGTACGTTCATTGGTAGAAAGGATTTGGAACGACACAAGATGACTTATTTCATTGTCCTATTTTGACTGTAAAAACGTTCTGGGTTGTGTACCATTTTGGGTTGAGGTGAATCTTTGACAGTTTCCTCAATTCAAGGCTAAATGTTATAAATCGTGGTCCAACGGATTCAGAACATGTTGAAATGCAGTTTTTGACTGTAGTTGCTCTTAAATTTTTGGTTTGAGGAACAACACTGAAAAAAAAGCAGCAGCCACAAAGAGAACGTCACAGATGAGAAATGAGAAAAATGTCTTCTCTGTCTTCAGGTCATGAAGGAGGAGTCTCGCTGCCCGCTGGGTGCCCGATACTGCGCCATTCTGAACGCCGTCAACTACATTTCCACCATCCTGGCAGACTGGGGAGACAATGTGGTGTGTCCACTTCTTTCAGTTACTGACTGAGAGCGTTTTTCTGATGCTAGCAGGAGGCGTCGGTCAGAAGCTCTCTGTGGAGTGTCGCGTCTCCACGTGCACACGTGTTCTGTGCACACCAGCACCAGCTTCACAGTAAAAATACAAGTACATGCAGATTTTGCCTGAAGGCTGTATGAGCTGCTGAAATGATTTCAGTATTCATCTTTTACACACGAATTAAACAAATCATAAGAAGGATTTATGCTGCATGCAGGGGGTCGCTTTTTGAGCACGATAGAGTTTTTTTTTTTTTTTGCCGGTGTCCACTCCATGGTTCCGTGGTTGTGGGCTCTGTGGTTGTTGACTCCGTGGGTGTGGACTCTGAGTGTGGGCTACGTGTTTGTGGACTCCGTGAGTGTCAACTTTGTGGGTGTGGACTCTGTGGATGTGGACTCCGTGGGTGTGGACTCTGTGGGTGTGAGCTCTGTGGGTGTGGACTCTATGGGTGTGGACGCCGTGTGTGTGGACTCTGGGTGTGGACTCCGTGGCGGTGGGCTCTGTGGGTGTCGACTCCGTGGGTGTGGGCTCTGTGGGTGTCGACTCCGTGGGTGTGGGCTCTGTGGGTGTCGACTCTATGGGTGTGGACGCCGTGTGTGTGGACTCTGTGGGTGTGGACTCTGTGTGTGTGGACTCTGTGGGTGTGGACTCTGTGGGTGTGGACTCTGTGGGTGTGGGCTCTGTGGGTGTCGACGCCGTGTGTGTCGACGCCGTGTGTGTCGACTCTGTGGGTGTCGACGCCGTGTGTGTGGACTCTGTGGGTGTGGACTCTGTGGGTGTGGATTCCGTGGGTGTGGACTCTGTGGGTGTGGGCTCCGTGGGTGTCGACTCTGTGGGTGTGGGCTCTGTGGGTGTCGACTCTGTGGGTGTCGACTCTGTGGGTGTCGACTCTGTGGGTGTCGACTCTGTGGGTGTCGACTCTGTGGGTGTCGACTCTGTGGGTGGGCTCTATGGGTGTCGACTCTGTGGGTGTGGACGCCGTGTGTGTGGACGCCGTGTGTGTGGACTCTGTGGGTGTGGACGCCGTGTGTGTGGACTCTGTGGGTGTGGACGCCGTGTGTGTCGACTCTGTGGGTGTGGACGCCGTGTGTGTGGACTCTGTGGGTGTGGGCTCCGTGGGTGTCGACTCTGTGGGTGTGGACGCCGTGTGTGTCGACTCTGTGGGTGTGGACGCCGTGTGTGTCGACTCTGTGGGTGTGGACGCCGTGTGTGTCGACTCTGTGGGTGTCGACTCTGTGGGTGTCGACGCCGTGTGTGTGGACGCCGTGTGTGTGGACGCCGTGTGTGTGGACGCCGTGTGTGTGGACTCCATGGTTGTCTCTGTGGGTGTGGGCTCTGTGGGTGTCGACTCTATGGGTGTGGACGCCGTGGGTGTCGACTCTGTGGGTGTCGACTCTATGGTTGTGGACGCCGTGTGTGTGGACTCTGGGTGTGGACTCTGGGTGTGGACTCCGTGGTTGTGGGCTCTGTGGGTGTCGACTCCGTGGGTGTGGGCTCTGTGGGTGTCGACTCTATGGGTGTTGACTCTATGGGTGTTGACGCCGTGTGTGTGGACGCCGTGTGTGTGGACTCCGTGTGTGTGGACTCCGTGTGTGTCGACGCCGTGTGTGTGGACGCCGTGTTTGTGGGCTCTGTGGGTGTGGACTCCGTGGGTGTCGACTCTATGGGTGTGGACGCCGTGGGTGTCGACTCTGTGGGTGTGGGCTCTGTGGGTGTCGACTCTGTGGGTATGGGCTCTGTGGGTGTGGATGCCGTGTGTGTCGACTCTGTGGGTGTGGACGCCGTGTGTGTCGACTCTGTGGGTGTGGACGCCGTGTGTGTGGACGCCGTGGGTGTGGACGCCGTGGGTGTGGACGCCGTGGGTGTGGACGCCGTGGGTGTGGACGCCGTGGGTGTGGACGCCGTGTGTGTGGACGCCGTGTGTGTGGACGCCGTGTGTGTGGACGCCGTGTGTGTGGACGCCGTGTGTGTGGACGCCGTGGTTGTCTCTGTGGGTATCGACTCCTTGGTAGTTGTGGGTTCTTTCTTTTCTTTTTCTCGTTAAGGGTCTCAACAGAAATGTCACCACATCTGTGTCACATGCAAAAGTGCACTGTGTGTGTATGTTCATGTGTGTGTGTCCCTGCGTGCCGCTGTGCCTGTAACATGTCGAGATGTCATTTGCATGTTGAACTGTTGAGCGCCTCAGGGACGCTGCTTTTCTCTGCAACACAGCACTCTTTCCCACACACACACAGGCACACACACACACACAGAGACACTGGTCTGAACAAACCACTAATTCAGCGAGTCGGCATTTCAGGTGTTCTTGTTGGTGGCCACAACGCCTCCACTGCCTGAGTGACTCCCACACCGCCTGGCCTTTTTGAGATTTGAAGCACAGGTCTGATGGTCCTGAGGGCCTGGACAGGACTTAGTCCTTCATGTCTGCCATTAATTTGTGTCTTCTGACAGTTTTTCCTGCAGCTCCAGCAGGCAGCAGTATCGCTTGGCGAGGACTCGGTACTCAGAGGCCTGGGGATGATGGAGGTGGGTCGTCTTGCATCTCTGGAGGGTTCTCTCTTTGAAAGCCTGTTGGCTTTGCTGGATCGACTGAAAGCAGACATGATGGGAAGACTGCTTGATGGAATCATGAGAGAAATCCGAGAAAAGGCCCGACCGTACTGCCAGGACAGGTGGGCTGGGCGTCCTGTGTGGCATATTAACACCCAGGTGTGTGTGTGTGTGTGTGTGTGTGTGTGTGTGTGTGTGTGTGTGTGTGTGTGTGTGTGTGTGTGTGTGCCACAGCCAGGTGAGCTGGGTGCATGTCCTTGGACGTTTTCAGTTTCTGGGGTCTTGTGGTACCTGCTTGCTGGATCGTGACCACAGAAATTCACCGGGTGGACAAAATGCTGCAGTTGTCGTCCCATTAGAAAGCAAGTGATCCTCCTCATCTGAGTCTCACTAAGCACCTGTTCACTTGACCCAAACGTGTTCCATGGTACTCAAGGATCCTCCAAAGAGATCTGGTACCAAAGACATCCGGTGCTTGCCGTTGGTCACTGGTTGACATGAACAGAATAAAGGTGTTTTTCCACAGCATGTAAAAGCTCTGTGGGCCACAAACAAAGTCTGAGGTCACAGGTTGTGGATCTGGACCAGCACCTCTGCAGGCTGTGGGTCAGGCACTGATACCATGGTCCACTTGATGAGGTAAGTCTGGTAAGAGGACCCACTTCTGAAAAAGGCAATCAAACCTTTGTCCTTTCGTGCACCCTGAGGATTTGACTTCTATCCCAGGTGCCCTGGCTGTTCAGGAACATCCACTCAGCACAGACACTGAACACACTGTCCAGCTGTTTCTGTGCCCACTTTAGGTTCACTCTGCAGAACAACCTGTGGTCCTTTTCATGTCTGAATTTCAGGTCTACAGTCCACAAAGACCGTAAAGTTCAACCCAGATGTTGTCTTTCTTGTTCCGTTCTGTTTCTAGGTGGTTGTCCCTGCCTTCTCAGTATGACCAGTCCACCATGTCCCTGTCCAGCTCGGCGTGTCCAATGATGCTTTGTGTGAGTGACAGACTGTTGAATCTCCATCAGGTCTTAAGTCTTCCTCTGTTCCAGGTGGCCTGGCAGGGCCTGGCTGAGAAGCTCAACAACTTCCTCTACCAAGATGTAAGAACTGAACTTCTGCCTCATCCACTTTAGTGCTTCAGGTTCCTCTTGATTCCAGGCAGAGCTCTTGCACTGTATAAAAAACAGACCAGTGTAGATTACCGAAACCAGTCCATCGTAACCATAGAAAAACACAGTGTTGAGGGGGTATTTGTGCATGCACTCAAAACAACAATGTCGAGTAAAATTTGATCATGTTGCTATTACCAGCTAAAAACTGTTCACTTTCATGGAACATGATTCTGAAAATGTTTGTCAAATGTAGTTTAGTTTTGTGAGTGCATGTAACTGCTGGGTTTGGAAGAAGGAGATGAAGTTACATATTATAGGTCCTGAGGCCCTTTATCTCCAGACTCCATGGCCTTAATGACTCCCCGTGGACAGGATGCCAGTCCGATGCAGGTGACTTCCCCAGGCACAGCTGGGTGGACTCAGACTATGCAGACTGAGTGTCTTGTTTGAGGACACAGGCAGGAAGTGGCAGGAAGTGTTCTCTGCTTGAGGACACAAGCAGAGAACAAATTAAAACAACTAAAACAGAGCGAAGTCTCATACTGTGTTAAAAGCCAGTGAATAAGAGTGGGTTTTAAGATAGATTTTAAAGGCAGACAGTGAGGAGGCCTAATGTGCAGGTAGATCAGTCCAAACTTTAGGAGCTGCAACAGAAAACGCTCGATCCCCTCTGAGCGTTCGCTTGGACCTCGGTACCTCAAGAAGCAGCTGATCAGCTGAGCGGAGGCACCAGAGATGGGACTGGGTGTCTTCTTCTGCAACCCTCCCATCCTGTACACCGGCATGGACTCCCAAAATTTCCTGTATATTTGTTCTGTAGTTTGTGTCTGTATCATGGCCCAAGCAGAGGGTCACCCCTTTGAGTCTGGTCTGCTTGAGGTTTCTTCCTCAGAGGGAGTTTTTCTTACCACTGCTGCTCTGGGGGTTGGTAAGGTTAGACCTTACTCGTGTGAAGTGCCTTGAGGCCACTTTGTTGTGATTTGGCGCTACATAAATTAAAATAAATTGTTGTAGAAAAGCTTCAGGTATCTGTGGATGATGACTGCAGTTTGAAGCAGAAGCGAGATGATAATCGGTGAATCGATGCTGATGCTCAGAAATGACGCATGCGCAGTGAAGGCAGGGCGGGGCGGTTCTTAGGGGGTTCCGTCGGGTCGGTGACAGCGGGCCCGTCGTGTCGTGGATGTGGAAGTGTGCACCAGACCTCAGCTGCTGAGATGTGATGAATGTTCTGTCTTTATCTGTGAGCGTTCTGTTCGATTTAGCTGCTCTTCTTTCTCTCAGGTGATCCTGTCCAATCATTTCAGTGACAGTGGAGCAGCTCAGCTTCAGTTCGACATGAGTCGAAACCTCTTTCCTCTGTTCGGTCACTACTGTAAAAGACCTGAGAACTTCTTTAAGCAGTAAGTGTCCACGCTGCCTCTGCCTAGTTACAGTGACAGCTGTTGCCTTGGACTTTGTCAGAGTCAACCACCTTTGTGTCCTCATTTTCTATATATTGTTGTTGGTTGGCTCTCACTGCGGTATTGTATCACTTCCTGTTCCGGAGCACAGCGGTGTTTTGCTGTATCTGTTAATTTTGGCTCTCTGTTGGGACTGTTTACACAGAGACTGCTACCTGCTGCTTTGGACTTTGAACTAATAGTCTTTTTCAAGACTTTTTTACTTTTTTACCTTTTTATTTTTTTTTTTTTTTTTTTTTTTTTACTTTTTTACTTGACTCTACTGGTGGTCGGCTCTCACTGCGGTATTGTATCACTTCTTGTTCCGGAGCACAGCGGTGTTTTTCTGTATCTGTTAGCTGTTTGATCTGCGCAGTTAGATTGATCTAGTTATCTAGATTACGATTTGTTTCCCAGTGTAATCTTTACGTGCCTTAACTAAAGCACTCCTTCTGCTGAATCACCTCTAAATTATTTACACATTATTCGCTTTGCGTGTTTTTAGGAATCCGCTAGCTTAGCGTAGCTACTAGCTCTTAGCCGATTTAGCATGGCGGCTTCTCCTGTCTCTCCCGCACTTTTCTGCTCTGGGTGTGAAATGTTTAGTTATTCCTCGGCCTCCTTTAGCAGTAATGGTACTTGTAATAAGTGTAGCTTATTCGTAGCTTGGAGGCCAGGCTGGGCGAATTGGAGACTCGGCTCCGCACCGTGGAAAATTCTACAGCTAGCAAGGCCCCTGTAGTCGGTGCGGACCAAGGTAGCTTAGCCGCCGTTAGTTCCCCCCTGGCAGATCCCGAGCAGCCGGGAAAGCAGGCCGACTGGGTGACTGTGAGGAGGAAGCGTAGCCCTAAACAGAAGCCCCGTGTACACCGCCAACCCGTTCACATCTTTAACCGTTTTTCCCCACTCGACGATACACCCGCCGAGGATCAAACTCTGGTTATTGGCGACTCTGTTTTGAGAAATGTGAAGTTAGCGACACCAGCAACCATAGTCAATTGTCTTCCGGGGGCCAGAGCAGGCGACATTGAAGGAAATTTGAAACTGCTGGCTAAGGCTAAGCGTAAATTTGGTAAGATTGTAATTCACGTCGGCAGTAATGACACCCGGTTACGCCAATCGGAGGTCACTAAAATTAACATTGAATCGGTGTGTAACTTTGCAAAAACAATGTCGGACTCTGTAGTTTTCTCTGGGCCCCTCCCCAATCAGACCGGGAGTGACATGTTTAGCCGCATGTTCTCCTTGAATTGCTGGCTGTCTGAGTGGTGTCCAAAAAATGAGGTGGGCTTCATAGATAATTGGCAAAGCTTCTGGGGAAAACCTGGTCTTGTTAGGAGAGACGGCAGCCATCCCACTTTGGATGGAGCAGCTCTCATTTCTAGAAATCTGGCCAATTTTCTTAAATCCTCCAAACCGTGACTATCCAGGGTTGGGACCAGGAAGCAGAGTTGTAGTCTTACACACCTCTCTGCAGCTTCTCTCCCCCTGCCATCCCCTCATTACCCCATCCCCGTAGAGACGGTGCCTGCTCCCAGACTACCAATAACCAGCAAAAATCTATTTAAGCATAAAAATTCAAAAAGAAAAAATAATATAGCACCTTCAACTGCACCACAGACTAAAACAGTTAAATGTGGTCTATTAAACATTAGGTCTCTCTCTTCTAAGTCCCTGTTGGTAAATGATATAATAATTGATCAACATATTGATTTATTCTGCCTAACAGAAACCTGGTTACAGCAGGATGAATATGTTAGTTTAAATGAGTCAACACCCCCGAGTCACACTAACTGTCAGAATGCTCGTAGCACGGGCCGGGGTGGAGGATTAGCAGCAATCTTCCATTCCAGCTTATTAATTAATCCAAAACCCAGACAGAGCTTTAATTCATTTGAAAGCTTGTCTCTTAGTCTTGTCCATCCAAATTGGAAGTCCCAAAAACCAGTTTTATTTGTTATTATCTATCGTCCACCTGGTCGTTACTGTGAGTTTCTCTGTGAATTTTCAGACCTTTTGTCTGACTTAGTGCTTAGCTCAGATAAGATAATTATAGTGGGCGATTTTAACATCCACACAGATGCTGAGAATGACAGCCTCAACACTGCATTTAATCTATTATTAGACTCTATTGGCTTTGCTCAAAAGTAAATGAGTCCACCCACCACTTTAATCATATCTTAGATCTTGTTCTGACTTATGGTATGGAAATAGAAGACTTAACAGTATTCCCTGATAACTCCCTTCTGTCTGATCATTTCTTAATAACATTTACATTTACTCTGATGGACTACCCAGCAGTGGGGAATAAGTTTCATTACACTAGAAGTCTTTCAGAAAGCGCTGTAACTAGGTTTAAGGATATGATTCCTTCTTTATGTTCTCTAATGCCATATACCAACACAGTGCAGAGTAGCTACCTAAACTCTGTAAGGGAGATAGAGTATCTCGTCAATAGTTTTACATCCTCATTGAAGACAACTTTGGATGCTGTAGCTCCTCTGAAAAAGAGAGCTTTAAATCAGAAGTGTCTGACTCCGTGGTATAACTCACAAACTCGTAGCTTAAAGCAGATAACCCGTAAGTTGGAGAGGAAATGGCGTCTCACTAATTTAGAAGATCTTCACTTAGCCTGGAAAAAGAGTCTGTTGCTCTATAAAAAAGCCCTTCGTAAAGCTAGGACATCTTTCTACTCATCACTAATTGAAGAAAATAAGAACAACCCCAGGTTTCTTTTCAGCACTGTAGCCAGGCTGACAAAGAGTCAGAGCTCTATTGAGCTGAGTATTCCATTAACTTTAACTAGTAATGACTTCATGACTTTCTTTGCTAACAAAATTTTAACTATTAGAGAAAAAATTACTCATAACCATCCCAAAGACGTATCGTTATCTTTGGCTGCTTTCAGTGATGCCGGTATTTGGTTAGACTCTTTCTCTCCGATTGTTCTGTCTGAGTTATTCTCATTAGTTACTTCATCCAAACCATCAACATGTTTATTAGACCCCATTCCTACCAGGCTGCTCAAGGAAGCCCTACCATTATTTAATGCTTCGATCTTAAATATGATCAATCTATCTTTGTTAGTTGGCTATGTACCACAGGCTTTTAAGGTGGCAGTAATTAAACCATTACTTAAAAAGCCATCACTTGACCCAGCTATCTTAGCTAATTATAGGCCAATCTCCAACCTTCCTTTTCTCTCAAAAATTCTTGAAGGGTAGTTGTAAAACAGCTAACTGATCATCTGCAGAGGAATGGTCTATTTGAAGAGTTTCAGTCAGGTTTTAGAATTCATCATAGTACAGAAACAGCATTAGTGAAGGTTACAAATGATCTTCTTATGGCCTCGGACAGTGGACTCATCTCTGTGCTTGTTCTGTTAGATCTCAGTGCTGCTTTTGATACTGTTGACCATAAAATTTTATTACAGAGATTAGAGCATGCCATAGGTATTAAAGGCACTGCGCTGCGGTGGTTTGAATCATATTTGTCTAATAGATTACAATTTGTTCATGTAAATGGGGAATCTTCTTCACAGACTAAAGTTAATTATGGAGTTCCACAAGGTTCTGTGCTAGGACCAATTTTATTCACTTTATACATGCTTCCCTTAGGCAGTATTATTAGACGGTATTGCTTAAATTTTCATTGTTACGCAGATGATACCCAGCTTTATCTATCCATGAAGCCAGAGGACACACACCAATTAGCTAAACTGCAGGATTGTCTTACAGACATAAAGACATGGATGACCTCTAATTTCCTGCTTTTAAACTCAGATAAAACTGAAGTTATTGTACTTGGCCCCACAAATCTTAGAAACATGGTGTCTAACCAGATCCTTACTCTGGATGGCATTACCCTGACCTCTAGTAATACTGTGAGAAATCTTGGAGTCATTTTGATCAGGATATGTCATTCAAAGTGCATATTAAACAAATATGTAGGACTGCTTTTTTGCATTTACGCAATATCTCTAAAATCAGAAAGGTCTTGTCTCAGAGTGATGCTGAAAAACTAATTCATGCATTTATTTCCTCTAGGCTGGACTATTGTAATTCATTATTATCAGGTTGTCCTAAAAGTTCCCTAAAAAGCCTTCAGTTAATTCAAAATGCTGCAGCTAGAGTACTGACGGGGACTAGAAGGAGAGAGCATATCTCACCCATATTGGCCTCTCTTCATTGGCTTCCTGTTAATTCTAGAATAGAATTTAAAATTCTTCTTCTTACTTATAAGGTTTTGAATAATCAGGTCCCATCTTATCTTAGGGACCTCGTAGTACCATATTACCCCAATAGAGCGCTTCGCTCTCAGACTGCAGGCTTACTTGTAGTTCCTAGGGTTTGTAAGAGTAGAATGGGAGGCAGAGCCTTCAGCTTTCAGGCTCCTCTCCTGTGGAACCAGCTCCCAATTCAGATCAGGGAGACAGACACCCTCTCTACTTTAAGATTAGGCTTAAAACTTTCCTTTTTGCTAAAGCTTATAGTTAGGGCTGGATCAGGTGACCCTGAACCATCCCTTAGTTATGCTGCTATAGACGTAGACTGCTGGGGGGTTCCCATGATGCACTGTTTCTTTTTCTTTTGCTCTGTATGCACCACTCTGCATTTAATCATTAGTGATCGATCTCTGCTCCCCTCCACAGCATGTCTTTTTCCTGGTTCTCTCCCTCAGCCCCAACCAGTCCCAGCAGAAGACTGCCCCTCCCTGAGCCTGGTTCTGCTGGAGGTTTCTTCCTGTTAAAAGGGAGTTTTCCTTCCCACTGTAGCCAAGTGCTTGCTCACAGGGGGTCGTTTTGACCGTTGGGGTTTTACATAATTATTGTATGGCCTTGCCTTACAATATAAAGCGCCTTGGGGCAACTGTTTGTTGTGATTTGGCGCTATATAAAAAAAATTGATTGATTGATTGATTGATTGATTTCTCCAAGAATATGACATCATAAAACAAAAAACTAAAGGACTCCTGTTCCTACATTGTTGGGACCTCTGACCTCACTGCACTTGGACAACGGGTACAATCAAAAGAGCGTACCCAGGGAACCCTACCGGTACTATATGGACCTGAAAAATACACACTGAAGTAAGGATTGTTTTCCACGTCCACAGGAAGACAGCCGGCATTCTAAACGCTCTTTTCATGTTCATCATTTGATATCAAACTCAAACATCTTCATGTTTTAGTAAAAGCACAGGACTTTGCCTTGTTATCTCCCACTGGACCAAGGCCCGAAGGGGGTTTTATGGTGGCTATGTCTGTCCATCCCTCTGTCCCTATAATATGTAAGTGTTCTGAGATCAACTCTTCTGACAATTCTTCGGAGGAATTTTGTGAAATTTGGTCCAAGTCCTTGTTATAGTTGGTAGGTTATCACATGGTTCAAGTTGGGTCCATTTTACCAGAGTTATGGCCCTTGATTAATAAATCTAGACTTTGTCAGTTTCATGACCTGGAAATGTTAGAATGTACCAAAGCAGCATTTGCCGGGGGGGGGGGGGGGGGGGGGGGGGGGGGGTCGTCTAAGAGCTCTCTTGCTCCAATACTTTTTGGGGGGGACATTATGAGCCTGCCCCTCCCGATGGGTCTGGGACTCATACAAGACCAGAGGACTAACTGTAGCAAGATCCAAATATCATTTTATGTCAATCATACATTAGTATCTCTGTCTTTCGGCTGCTCCCATTAGGGGGCGCCACAGCAGATCAGTCGTTTCCATCTCACCCTGTCCTCTATATCTTCCTCCGTCACACCAACCACCTGCATGTCCTCCCTCAGCACATCCATAAACCTCCTCTTTGGTCTCCCTCTTTTCCTCCTGCCTGGTGGCTCCATCCTCAGCATCCTTCTCCCTATATACCCTGGGTCCTTCCTCTGCACATGTCCAAACCATCTCAATCTCGCCTCTCTGATTTGTCTCCAAACCGTCCCACATGAGGTGTTCCTCTGATATGTTCATTCCTAATCTTGTCCATTCTTGTCACTCCCAAAGAGAATCTCAACATCTTCAGCTCCACCTCCTGTCTTTTTGTTAGTGCCACTGTCTCTAAACCGTCCAACATAGCTGGTCTCACTACTGTCTTGTAAACTTTCTCCTTCACTCTTGCTGATATTCCTCGGTCACAAATCACTCCTGCCACCTTTCTCCACGCACTCCACCCTGCCTGCACTCTCTTCTTCACCTCTCTACCACACTCTCCATTACTTTGAACAGTTGACCCCAAATATTTAAACTCATCTACTTTCATCACTTCTACTCCTTGTAACTGCACTATTCCACTGGGCTCCCTCTCATTCACACACATGGACTCGGTCTTGCTTCTACTGACTTTCACTCCCCTTCTCTCCAAAGCATATCTCCACCTCTCCAGACTAGACTCAACTTACTCTCTACTCTCACTACAGATCACAATGTCATCTGCAAACATCATAGTCCATGGGGACTCCTGTCTGATCTCATCTGTCAACCTGTCCATCACCACTGCAAACAAGAAAGGACTCAGAGCTGATCCTTGTGTAATCCCACCTCCACCTTGAATGAGTCTGTCATTCCGACTGCGCATCTCACCGCTGTCACACTATTCTTGTACATGTCCTGCACGACCCTAACATACTTCTCTGCCACTCCAGACTTCCTCATACAATACCACAACTCTTCTCTCGGTACCCTATCATAAGCTTTTTCTAAGTCCACAAACACACAATGTAACTCTTTCTGTCCTTCTCTGTACTTCTCCGACAGTATTCTCAGAGCAAACATTGCATCTGTAGTGTTCTTTCTCAAAATCATATTGCTGCTCACAGATCTTCACCTGTTTTCTAAGCCTAGCTTCTACTACTCTTTCCCATAACTTCATGCTATGGCTGATCAACTTTACGCCTCTGTAGTTACTGCAGCTCTGCACATCACCCTTGTTCTTGAAAATAGGAACCAGCACACTTCGTCTCCACTCCTCAGGCATCCTCTCACTTTCCGAGATTTTATTAAACAATCTGTATCATGATTGGGGTCTGTGAGGAGTGTCTTTTGTTTCCTTTGTTTTGTTTCTGCCGGTTATATTTTCTTGGGGTTTTGGTGGAGGGACTTTTCATGTCTGCTGTCTTCTGCTTGGTGATGGGTGTTTCCCTTTGGTCCTCTCTCCTGCTTGCCACACCCCTTTCCAGATCTTTCCACACACCTGTCCTGCATTTCCTGCCAATCACTCTCTCTGTTTAAGTCACAGCTTTCACCCTGTCTGGTTGTGAGATTGTTGAACCTTGAGCCACATTTGAGCACTTTTCTTCTGAGCATTTTTTCCTTGTTTACCCTACTCATGTTTTTTTGACTTTGTCTCGCCTGAAGCTTCGGATCCTGTTGTTTATCTTGGCCTGCCTACCTGTGTAACGGATGCTGCCTGAACTTTTATTAAACCCTGTTTTTTCATCACCTGAATCCTGCATTTGTGTCCAGCCACGCTGTACCAGTAAGCCTGACAATCTGGATCGAAACTACTGCCATCTCTCCTAAACATTTCCATGCCTCCACTGGAATGTCATCTGGACCAACTGCCTCTTTCCACTCTTCATCCTCTTCTTAGCAGTCCTCACTTCTTCCTTACTAATCTCTTGTACTTCTTGACTTACTCTCACCACATCATCCAGCCTTTTCTCTTCCTCATTTTCTTCATTCATCAGCTTCTCAGAATATTACCTCCGCCTTCTCAACACACGCTCCTCACTTTTCAGCACATTACCATGTGTATCTTTTACCACTCTAACCTGCTGCACATCCTTTCCAGCTCTACCTCTTTGTCAAGGCCTTTACTCTTTCCTTCGTGACAATGGTCCAGGTCTTTCGGATCTTAGTGGTTCCTGTCTTGCTATATGGTTTTGAAACTTGGATGCTAACCAGTGACTTAAGGCTACGACTGGATGTCTTTGGTACCAGGTCTCGGTGGAGGATCCTTGTGTCCTGCTGAAATGACTTTGTGTCCAATGAATGTTAGTTAGTGAGTCTCAGATGAGGAGGATGACTGACACTGTGAGGGAACATCAGACACCACATTTCATCCAGGTTGTGAGTTTCTCTGGACATGATCCAGGACACAGGTGTCTCAATGATGACGCCCCCAAGTAATGGAGCAGCTTAAAGACATGCCCACAATTCACCTGCCTGCAGCAGATGCGTGGTTACTTTGGAGAGGTGTTCTTATATTTTGAATTGTTTTTAATGTCATTCGGGAGGTCACTTGGGAGGAGCTCGGAGTCGAGCTGCTGCTCCTCCACGTCGAAAGGAGTCAGTTGAGGTGGCTCGGGCATCTTTTCCGGATGCCCCCTGGACGCCTCGCTGGAGAGGTGTTCCGGGCACGTCCCATTGGGAGGAGGCCCCGGGGAAGACCCAGGACACGCTGGAAGGATTACATCTCTCAGCTGGCTTGGGAACGCCTTGGGGTTCCCCCGGAGGAGCTGGGGGAGGTGTGTGTGAATCGGGAGGTCTGGGCGGCTTTGCTTGAGCTGCTGCCCCCGCGACCCGACTCTGGTTAAGCGGAAGAAAATGGATGGATGGATGGATGGATGGATGTTTTTAATATCTCGTGATTATTTTGTGTGTATATTTAAATTCTTTGATTTTAAGATCTTTGATTTCACTTCATCATGTTCTTTATAATCTGACTCTTGTTTTCTTTTTGTCTTCTCTCCTTCTGTTCTTGCAGCATTAAGGAGGCCTGCACCATTTTGTGTCTTAATGTGGGTTCGGCTCTTCTGCTGAAGAATCTCCTTCAGGAGTCGGAGGAAGCACGGAGAGCTGGTGACGGTGGGCCAGATCCCCCACCTGAGACCGTACTTAATGAGTTGGGAGTTTACTGCTTGGCGCCCTGTGACGTGTTGTTTCTCCTCAATCTCAGGGCCTCCTGGCCTGGACAGTAATGGCTGACACACCCACCCGGGCACGGACAGCTTTTCTGTTTGTCCACGGTTGTGATGTCTCAGGTCGTCCTGTGGAAGAAACGCAGAACGTGTCCTTTGAAGAGAGACGTTACGGACAGTTTATTAATTCCACTGCTACAGCCGTTTACGCGGGTAACGTTGCAAAGTTTAGCTCACGTCCATGGTTCCTGTGTGTGTGGGGGGGGGGCTTGGTCACATTAGTGGACTCCCGTGCACGTCAGCTGTGTGTATGTGGGGGCTCGTGTGTGTTGTCAGTTGTGGGGTAGTGGGGGTGGGGTTTAGCTTTATCTGAAGCGAGGATGGCCTCTGACCTTTGACAGCAGTGCGTCTTGTCTGTAATCTCATCAGGTGTCTAACGGCATCTATCTGGTGAGCTTTTTTGTGGCCTGGTTCCATGATTTGTCCAATGGAAGGACACAAAACACAGACAATGAAGATGGATCACAGGGACAAAAGGGTTCCTGCTGGTTTCTTTCTGCCCTCCAGCGCCGGCGCTCAAAGGGACTCTGAGACTAGTTTACCCCGATGCAGGTTCAGGCCTGTAGTGAGATGAACCAGGACCAGTCAGTTCTGATATTTGATGCATTGTCCTTGAGGTATTTTTTTGAGATAATTATCTCACTGCTTGGTTCATCTCTTCTCAACAGCAGGGACAAATTAATTAGTTTCCCAAGAAGAACTCAGAGGTCCGAGTGGACAAACTGGCCAAAGGATTTTTGCTGCTCAAGAAGTTGGTCGGGGACATTCAGGAAGCTGCTGCTGATCTTTGTCTAGAAGTTCTTCACAATAAAAGCTTCTTGTAAATGATAATAATGGCTGATTTCTTTGCTGACTGCATTTTCACTGTGAACCCAAAACAGCGGCGTTCTTAAGCTTAGCTCGCGTTAATGTTTGCTAAAGCTAGCAAAGACAGTTTCTTTGACATTTTTCTGAAAACATTTAACCTTCAACTAAAGAGCATTCTATTTTGGGTGTAAAAGTTTTAGTTTGTTCACTGTCAGTGCAGACGTTGGTGCAGCAGTTTTAGTTTCAGACCTGCATAAAAAGTTTAAATCCTGCGAAGTGACATTTCATTTCATCTCAGCCAGTTGCTGCATTTTCTGAACTTTTGAACTTACTCGTTTTGCAAACGAGTCATGTGTTCTTCTGTTACGAACCCTTTCCAGAGGAGCGGTATAGATTCCTGGTGGATAACGTGGGTTGTGGCGTTGCTGAGCGTAGACGAGGTTCGTCAGGAGACTGAGCAGGTGACTCACCTCAGCCTGCCTGCAGAGGAATCAAAGTACCACCTTCCTCCAAACAACCTCGTCCTGTACAGTCCAGCCAGAAGTCGGTTTTGACCTCGTCGGTACCACTTAAGGAGACTAAACAACACTCGGTGGATCATGACAACACAAAGGTGCTGTGGTCTGGAGAATCGTCTGGCTCCTTTTTGTTCTTCTCCCCTCCTTCCTGTGTTTCTCTGCCAGTGATCATCATCTACACCTGTGGTTGTGACACCTGCTTCAGTCAGCGGCATCCTACTTAACACCCCCATCACACGAGAGCACGACTTGCATGAATGCCGTACAAACTGACATTTGTGCAATTCGTGCCGCATTCGAACTGCACTCGAACCGCCTCGTACAGCATTCTACAGCAGTCAGCACATTTGTGTGTCCACTCATGCTGGAAAACATACGAACGGCGGCGGAGTCAGTCGCACTGCATCTGTACTGCCGTTGGGAAAGACAGTCACTCCCATTGTCACATGGGATTGAACAATAAATTTACCTCTAAAAGCTTCCATCCCACACGGCTGACTTTATTTTCCCAAATTTTTCTTCTGTTCAGATCTGTACATCTTGAAGCCCTTGTGTCTATTTGTGCTGTTATGGTAGAGGTCCGGACTGGTTGGGGCTAGGACCCATATGCTGGGAGCAAGGAACAGAGCAATTTGTGAACAAAAGATGTTTATTTACAAAAAAGGAGAAATAATAATGCTGCGCTGGGGGTGCCTGCAGAGTGGAGAGTCAGCCCGCTCGTGGCGGTGGAAAGTAGGAGCTGCAGGTTCCCGAGCCAGTTGTTGTACACAACCTGAGAACTGAGTGGAACAAAGTCAGGAGCCAGGTGGGACGCATGGAGCTGGGACCAAGAACTAGGAGAAGCAGAGGAAAAGATGGTGAGTGGATGCACTCGTACCACAGGAAGCCTTTAAACAGAAGTGTTAAAGGCTTAAAGCAGAAGTGTTCACAGTTCATGAATTATCTTCAGAGGTCAAATGCTGTGCGCCTGTGATGCAGTTCCAATTAGCAGGACTTGACAGCAGGGAATCTTAATCTTTCAAGGTCAGAGTTCATACAGTTCTATAGGAATAGTTCTTGAAACAGTTCTTTAACATGCACAATCACAGGGAGGAATGAGTGAGAACAGAATCCCCCTGAGACACAAAGAAGCTTAACTGGAGAGGACCAGAGCTGTGTGCTCTGAGGGGAGAGCCGGAGAGTTCCAAAGTGACGTTACTGTACAGGTAGCTAGGAACCAAGACAGCAAGGCTAGGAACCAAGGTGAGAGCCGCGCAGATAGCATCTGGAACACCAGGAAAGACAGTTCACTCTAATACAGGAAGGAGCTAGATTTATTAATCAAGAATTAGGCCAGAGTAGACCGGCAGGGGGTCTATCAGGGGTCTTCCCATGAGCACACTTTATGTAGGCCTGGACAAAACTGCAGACATCTGCTTGGCAGGACAGTCACCAGAAGCAGCGGCGGATCAAATTCAGGGTTCTATGAACTCCAGGATGACATGCCAACTTGGAGGAATAGAAGCACTGGGTCATGGCTGAACGTGCTTCAGAGGGCACGAAAGTGCTTCCAGGGGGTCCGCCACAGGGATCAGGGTGGGGAGAGAGGGGCCTCTTGGACAGTCTTGTCGACCCTCCCACACTAGAGCCCCACGACCATGGACTTAGGGGCAACATGTCTCTGGTGTCGTGGCAGCAGTGGGTTGGAATATTCAAGAGAGGGCATCTGGTTTTCCGTTCCTTGTCCCTCGTCGATAGCTAATAGTGAAAATGAACCGGGCAAAAAACAGCGCCCACCTGACTTGCAGTGAATTAAGTCTTTTTGCTGTTTTGATGTACTCTAAGTTCTTATGGTCTGTCCATGGTCTGTCCATACAACAAAGGGTACTGCAGCTCCCTCCAGCCAATGTCTCCACTCTATCAGGGCTTCTTTTACATGCCAACAACTGTTGGGGAAAGTGTAGGGCGCCCTCTGGTGGTGGGCCAGCAGTACCTCCTCTTCTGGCGGCCCACACAACAAACAACTCCCGGTTACCTACACCACAGTTTCTTTTGGTGGGGGATAGCCGCTGAGAAAAGAAGGCACACGGGTGGATTCTCTCATCCCCCTTAGTCCGTTGAGAGAGGACTGCCCCTACCCCTGACTCTGAGGCATCCACTTCCACAATAAGCTGCCTTTCTTGGTCTGGTTGAGTAAGAATAGGGGAATTGTTCTGTAATTTATGTCTGTAGCTTGGCCCAAGCAGAGGGTCACCCCTTTGAGTCTGGTCTACTTGAGGTTTCTTCCTCAGAGGGAGTTTTTCCTTACCACTGTTGCTCTGGGGGTTAGTAAGGTTAGACCTTACTTGTGTGAAGCAGCTTGAGGCAACTCTGTTGTGATTTGGCACTATATAAATGAAATAAATTGCTGTAGAGAAGTGATGTTTGAGGGTGTTGAAGGCTGTGTCAGCTAGAGATGACCCGTGGAATGTGACTTTGGGTGATGTTAACGCAGTGAGGGGAGCGGCAACCTGGCTGTACCAGTCAATAACAGCTTTGCCCCATGAGGGGACCGAATCAATATCGCTAGGGGATATTTGAACCCACAGATGTAGGACTCAGTGGGAGCTAGGGGCTGCTCAGGAGAATAGATAACTGCTTCTTTGGTGGTCTCACAGGGCGAAAACACGGAACGCAGACAACCGCGGTGGCAAGCGTCACTCCAATGGTTAACTGCCCTGGACAGCCAGTCAATTTGGGGATTGTGGTTGACTACCCAGGGATGCCCAAGAACTAAGGGAGATGTGGAGGAAACAGCATAGAACTGGATTTGTTCATGATGGTTACTGGTCTGATGGGTCACTGACGTTTCCTCTAAGGAGGAAACTGCCAGAGGAACAGACAAAGGAAGAACAGGAATCTGGGCTTTGGTAACAACTGTCTCACTGAGAAAGTTGCCCTCAGCCCCAGTGTCCACCAGTGCGGAAACAGAAATGGACGAATCTTGGAAAAGAGCTGTGGCCAGGATTTTCATGCACTGAGATGACCCACCCCATGAATTTGGTATGTCTCACTCGCAACCCGGATGTGATGAGTGAGCCCGACCTAATAGGCTGAACAGTGCAGTTAAGACAGACATGTCCTTGAGTGCTGCAGTACATGCATGCTCCGGTGGCCAGTCTCCGCTCTCTCTCTTTCTGAGATAATCTAGCTCTGCAGAGTTTCATAGGTTCATCAGCAGGGGGAGCTGGCAAGCTGGAGCGGGGAAGCTCAATGGAGCATTGAACAGACGGAGCCTGTCGCTCACGGGGAGGAGCCCGGGTGGAGGTGGTCCGATCTGACTCACGACCTTTTTCCCGGCGTCTCTCTCATGCAACAGTCTAAATGAATTACCAAAGAAATAAGCTTATCCAGGTCCTCTGGTTCGGTACAGACTGCTAACTCATCTCTAAGTGGATTGCGGAGACCCCTGATGAAAATACTACGGAGAGCTGCCGAGTTACAGCCGACCTCTGCAGCGAGGATGCAGAAATCCAGTGAAAACTCAGCTGCGCTCCGATGCTCCTGACATAGAGAGAGAAAGACGCTGAGCCGCGGAATGAGCTTTCACGGGATTGTCAAAGACCAAGTCTGAGTTTAAATAGCCTGCTGGTGAAGCGCAGCAGCTGTGAAAAGGGCTCCAAGTCTGCCATCTGGAGGAAAAACTAACAAACAACACTAGGATAAAAACATGGACAGGGGGCAAACCGTGACATGTGCATCCAAATGCACAGCAACCTGGTATTTTCAGTGAATAAATATATAAAATAGCTGGATTTACATGCAGATAGATTAACAGTGGTGATTTTGGACCCAACATGGCACCACGAGTCACTTGACCATTTTTTTTTTCTTTTTTCGGCTCATCATGTTGCTACATTCTGAATAAAGGGACTTCAGCTCTGTAACTGCTAGCCTGAATGTTATTCGAACTAACATACAACTCGCATGTGAGATGGCAACTCACCAGCATTCGGAGTAGACTGATTGCGTTGGCTTGTCCCAATTGTGCCCCAGATGAGCCGCCACCTCCCCATACATCCTGTTCAGTGCACAAAGGAAATATTGTAGTGGGCAAAGTCTCAGTCATCATGCACTAGGCGTGAACATTGCGCAATCACACTGCGGCCCAGTGGACGGGGTCCAACAGCCATAATGACATGAAATTTCAGATGAATTCTCTGACACATGAGGTGGACTGGCGATGGATGTATGATTACATGCGCAATCTGGACATTATACTGCAATCACAGGCGCTGCAACAGCGTCAGTGTGTCTCCGAGCCATGCCACTTGCTGGGCGCCTCTGAGACGCACAGGTCTCTCGCCCACTTGAACTTTTTTACTTTTATATATCCTGATTTCTAGAAAACAAGGAACAAAAGAGAAAACGGTGGCTCGTCTGTGCATCTCAGAGCCGCACTACACCACATACGGCTGAATGGGCTGTTACAGCTGGAATACACATCATACACTGTTGCAACATCTGACCAAATGGAGGACTGACATTGCAGTTGTATTATGGAGCATCACAGTATGTATACGAAAAAATCACCTTTGGAATGGCACCAGATTGAACCACTCAGCGCACGCCAGCTAACTTGCAGCCGGGCTGGACTGAGGGGCAGGAGGACCACGGGTGGGCAAACACTCACCAATCTTAGTACATATCTTTAGTACCCCCTTTTGCCAGATATGTGTTAGATATCATTACATAATCGTCAATTCAATTTATTTACTTTATATAGCGCCAAATCACAACAAGGCTGTCCTCAAGGCGCTTCACACAAGTAAGGTCTAACCTTACCAACCCCTAGAGCAGGAACACTGGTGACAGTGGTAAGGACAAACTCCCTCTGATGATACTGAGGAAGAAACCTCAGGCAGACCGGACTCAAAGGGGCGACCCTCTGCTTGGGCCATGTGTGCCAAAAAGGTTTGCAATTCAGAACACAACACAACAACAATTGACGAGAGTCCATGCAGGCATCCAGTCCACCTTGGGGGGTGTCATTGAGCCACTCATTGGATCTGTTCCTACAGCAGAGTCCTTCCCGCGTCCGCCACAGAATCATCCAATCCAGCATGTGGATCCGGATGCATCTCGGACAGAGAGAAAAAGAAAACAGAATCAGTCGGCCAGAAAAACTACACTTCAGGTATAATTTGTTAGCATCAAGCAACTGGAAACAGAAGAAATACTAAAGTGATCGCCGGCCACGAGCCCAAAGCTTCACTAAAAGACCCAGAATTTAGGTAACGTTGAGGTCACGACACGCTCCGTTAACTAATAAAATGAATTAAAAGAGTAAAAAGCATAGTAACATACTATGCCAGTATGATAGCCATATGAAAGGGAAAATAAGTGCGTCTTAAGTCTGGACTTGAAAGTCTTCACAGAATCTGACTGTTTTATTGACGCGGTGAGATCATTCCACAGAACAGGGGCACAATAAGAGAAAGCTCTGTGACCTGCAGACTTCTTATTCACCTTAGGGACACAAAGTAGTCTTACGCCCTGAGATGTAATGTGGTTGAACCTTCTGCTTCATGTAAAAAAAAAAAGTCTTGTCTGAGTTCAAAAGTAGGAAATTGCTAGACATCCAGCTTCTCACTGATGCAAGGCAATCTTCTAAGGATTTTATGTGTATTCATGTGAGATTATCAGCATGTATAACTGAGTATCATCTGCATAGCAGTGAAAGGTAATCCCAAAACGCCACAGTATGTGGCCAAGGGGTGCTATATAAAGAAAGGGAGAAAAGCAGGGGGCCTAAGACAGAACCCCAAATTTCACTAAGGTTAGAGGTAGTGTTATTGTACAAAACAGTGAGAACAGCTGGTCAAGAATGACGTCAGCCATGCAAGGGCACTCCAAATAATCCCAAAATGATTTTCCAGCCCATCAAGTAGAATATGATGATCCACTGTATCAAATGCAGCACTGAGATCTAACAGCAGCAGAACCGTAGTGGTGTCTGAATCCATTGTAAGCAGAAGATCATTCACCACTTTTTTTTTTTTGTAACTTTTTATTTATGGTATTTTTGTCACAATAAGAACATTGAGAAAAACAGAGAGGAAAAAAATGAAAACTTGAGGTCATTAAGTAATGCACATCATTATCAGCACATAACTGATTAACCTATGTCGTTGATTCTGTCATTCATGTAAACGGACCATTTCCCCACCTTCTCTCTCCGATTTCTTTTTGTAGCCGTAAGGAATAGGTCATCTGCCAACAAATGTGCCCACAGTAGGGGTGTCTTTCTGAAGCCAATATTTAGTGATTGCCTTCTTCCCTGCAGCCATCAGAATTTTTAGGAGATACTCATCATCTTTGTCCAATTCCTCAGAAAAATTACCTAAATACAGATAAAGAAATGTCGCATCCACACTAAAACCCAAAACCTTAACAATAACTTCTGTCACCTCCCTCCAGTAAGTCTGGATGGGGGGGCACAACCAAAATATGTGGGCATGGTCCACCATGTTTTCTCCACATTTTCTCCAGCATCTGTTTGTTTACTTTTTTGCTTGGGGGTTATAAAGCAGCGAATCAGATTCTTCCAGCAAAAGTCTCTCCACCCCAATGAATTAGTTGACTGTGTTATCCAAGCGTTCACCCATATGTCCTTTGTTATTACAATGTCCAGTTCTTTTTCCCAGCATTGCTTCACATATTCTGTGGAGTAGGGTTATGACAAATCTCAAATTTATTAGCCTGGGGTTATAAATGATGAACTTTTAACTAAAACTCACAAAAATGACTTTGGTTTTGCCAGACCTTGAAAAAACCTCCCGCACCTAAGACAGTTTCATATTTCACATTAAAACACCTCGCGGCTCAAACACTCTTTATTATAACAGGTCACTTTTACATACAATACACAAGGAATACATGAAAATGAGTACATATAGCATTTGTAGTATTTTTAATAGTGTTTCAGATTTGTGTATTCATGTTAATAAATTTGCTGTTAAGATATTTATCTGTTTTACATGTAGAACAAACCTCCTCCATCAACTTTACAGCCGTCTTAGCTACTGTATGTTGGAGCGAGGCACATCAAGCACTGATAGTTCCTTTTTCCAGTGAGTAGAGAAGCATTTCACAGCTTTGGGACACTTAAGTTTGGATATTGCTGACAGCAGATCTTCATAATCCATCTCTTAATAGTGTTGGTTAGAAAACCAGGCCTGCGACCATGTAGTTGCAATGAAATCACAAGTTACCCTCAGCTGTTCTCGTCAATTTGGAAGAAGGAAAAATGCAATAAGTGCAAAAATTCCTCATGAGTTCCACCTGGCACTGTGAAGTGATGGCAGCTTGTGCCATTTGATGCAAGACCATTTTTCCTCCGTTTTGTAAAACTTGTATGCTTCACAAAGCTCAAAAGGGAATTTAAAATCATGTCTCCAGCCAAGGTTCTCATACTCCGGTATCACTTCTGTGTCCATTTATGCATTTTGCAAATCATCATACTGTTCAATAAACTCATCAATAAACTCGTAGTTAATGTTAGGTGACTGTGACCGCATAGGAAAAAAGAAGTCCAACACATGTCGCAGAACAAGATCAAGAATGTGGTGCTGGTGTTATGTGGGCCGCTGAAGAGGAGGTGCTGCTGGCCCACCACCACCAGAGGGCGCCCTGCTTGGAGTGCGGGTTCCAAGCACGAGAGGGCGCCAGACCCAGAAGAAGTGACAGCTGTCACTCATCGCATAGGGTTGCCAACCGTCCCTTGAAAAACGGAATCATCCCTTATTTGGAAATAAAAGTGTGTGTTCCGTATTGACCTGAAACGGGACGCGGTTTGTCCCGTATTTCTGTGAGAAACAAAAGTCTGTAAAATGTCAATGGAATTGACTGGCGCTTTATGACACAGACACTGACACAGACACAGTGTCTGTGTCAGTGTCTGTGTCAGTGTCAGACACTGACACAGACACTGACACAGACACAGTGTCTGTGTCAGTGTCAGACACTGACACAGACACAGTGTCAGTGTCTGTGTCAGTGTCTGACACAGACACAGTGTCAGTGTCTGTGTCAGTGTCTGTGTCAGTGTCTGTGTCAGTGTCTGACACTGACACTGACACTGCAGATACGCCTACAAACAGCAATGTCTGTAACGTCATTACTCCTCCTCGAAAAAAAAACAAAAAAGAAAGCAAAAGTACATGGGCAAATGGGAAAAGCTGCACGACAACAGCTATAAGTATTGTAAGTATTGTTTACTTTTTCAGACTTTCACTGTTACATTGTTTTGTATTTTTTTTTTTTTGTTAATTTATACACTTTTATAACAATAACATGACAGAGAAAGATTTATTTTTAAAGACATTTTTTTTTATATACTTTGAAGCAGGACAGGATGCTCATATTGAAATTGTAAGTGAAAATTTATTTTGCACTAAAAATAAATTGCTAAATAATAATTTGTTTTCCGCATGTTCATATCATAACAAATGCATGTGTGCATCTACTTAAATTCAGGGTCAAGTCAATAGTCAAATGGTTAAAAATCGTTTCACACACACGCTGGGAAGGGTGAAGGTGATGGTCAAATGGTTAATGGGTGAAGGTGATGGTCAAATGGTTAATGGGTGAAGGTGATGGTCAAATGGTTAATGGGTGAAGGTGATGGTCAAATGGTTAATGGGTGAAGGTGATGGTCAAATGGTTAATGGGTGAAGGTGATGGTCAAATGGTTAATGGGTGAAGGTGATGGTCAAATGGTTAATGGGTGAAGGTGATGGTCAAATGGTTAATGGGTGAAGGTGATGGTCAAATGGTTAATGGGTGAAGGTGATGGTCAAATGGTTAATGGGTGAAGGTGATGGTCAGTTGGCCGGTCCATGGAAATAGAGACTGGAATGGACGTCACGTGACTAGCAGCGTGGAGAGAGACCTTGATCCTGTTAAACAGAAGCGATATGAGGAGAAAAAAGGCAGCCAGTGCTTCATCATCAACTGCACGAACCACAAAAACAAATTCTCCAATACTACAATTGCAAAAATACAAGAGCCTTAATGTAATTATGTAAAACAAATGTCTATTTTAAAGTCGTTATGCCGCAATTTAATGTCAATAATACTGAGACTATAACTCAACGCCATAAGTTCTATTCATTAAGCTGCGTTCACATGCGGAAACAAAAATGTTTAAATATATTTATGTCTATATATATACTTGCAGCTGTTGTTTAATATGTGGTCACAGGAGGCATTTAAATTTGAACAGTGTGGTTGGAGGGGATGGAGGAGGCACTTTTTACCCTGACAGGGTCAAAAGTCATAAATTCTGAATGGCTTTATATCTACTTGTAATAAAATGTTAGTAAAAATCATATATATGTTGTTATTAAAAGACGAGCAATAATATTACAGTGGAAAAAGCAGCAAGATAAATGAGTACAATGTCAAGACTTCAGATTTATATTTAATACATAAGGATTTTTTTTTTTATCCGAGCTTTTAATCAGCTTGAATACAACTTACAAGGCTTCATTTATAAAAAAAATCCATCGAGAATTATGATGACAGGAAAAAAAATCACAGTAAATGAACAGAATGGAATATTTTCCACAAATTTCCACACTTTACATAAAACATTTTTTTCTACCTAGACATGTATGGGTTCATTGGAAAGAGCAATGAAAGGGCTTTAAAACAAGCCTACTTTTATTAAAATCTGTTAACAAATAGCAACAATAGAGCGAGAAAAGCAGCACAGTTTGTCGTAATTTCCCCAAATTTCTGCATTTTACATAAGTTTTTTTTTTTTTTCTTCACCCACACATGCATAGGTGCATTGGAAAGAGCTTTCAAAGGGCTTTGAAAGAAGCCTACATTTATTAAAATCCATTAAGAAATAGTGACGCTAGTGCAAAAAAAGCAGTCAGTTTATTATTGATGAGCTGCATATTTCCACCCTTAGTAATGGCACCTTCCTGTCCTGAGTGACGCTAATAGATAGAGGCGCGCATGTCCATTCCAGTCTATATTTCCATGGGCCGGTCAGCCCTGCCAGTGAGGTGTCCCTGGTTTATTTTTCAGAGAGTTGGCAACCCTATCATCGCACCAGCTGTCACTCATCTACACCACTACTTAAGCCGGACTGTAACTCCACCTCCCCGCCGAGAAATCGACTACCAAGAGGTAATTTCTCTGCTGACTCAAACCGTTGAGTGATAACCTGAACTTCTTTTGCAGCCGTTATCCTGTGGTGTTCGTCATTATCTGTGGGATTGGCGTTTGGTGTGATCAGCGACGGCTTCACCTCACACCCCAAACCAGATAAGTGGATTAAACAGGAGCTGCACGAGTGTGTGATTGGAGGTGGAGGTGCTCCCTCCTAATTGAGTGCAGACTGTGGATTACTGAGTGTGCGGACTCACACTCATTCATCTTGTCTCTGCTTTCTGCCAGCAGTACCAGGGTCGACAGCCGAAGACAGAGGCCACCTGGGGACTCGGGACTTGGCGGCCCCGGTGTTCTTCAGACCGTTGGTGGTGGAAGCCGTGTGGGACGCGGCTTCTCTCTCGTCGGGGGTCTTCTATCTTCGAGCCTGCCCACACGTCACCTGGTGTTAATTGACTTTACAATTTTTGTGTGTTTAGTTGTGTGTTGTCACAACATTAAATTGTTACTTTTTGGCTTATTCATTGTCCGTTCTTTAGCGCCCCCTGTTGTGGGTCCGTGCTACGACACCTTCCCAACAGCTGGCAGCCGATGTATTGAGGTTCATCGAATCCTTTGTGTCGAAATGTTCTCTGAAGCCTGGCTACAACACCATTTTTGAGACCAGTATTGACTGTTGTTGTGTCAGAGATGATCATCTGAATACTGTTATATTTTATCTGTTATCAATTTTATGTATTTTACCTTTATTTTTTATTTCTTTTAATTATTGTCTATTAATATATTTTAGCAATATTTATTTGTATATATTTTCTTGTTATTTCGTGATACTTGTTAATTATTTTCTTGTTACGTTATTTTTAAATAGTATTGTGTAAACCTGTGTATTTTTAAAAGTGATGTGGTGCTAGGTGCGGGAGGTTTTTTCATGATCCAGTGAAATAAACTTCAAAAAAGTGATCTATGGGTAAAAGTTCATCAAATGCAACATCAGGAAAATGAAAGTTTTGAAAAAGGTTTTGTAGTCATAACCCTACTGTGGAGTCCTTCTTAAGAGATGTGACAGCATGGTACAGTTTACTTATCAGTCCCTTACTGCTCCTGCAGTTATATGCATCAACAAATAACTGAACAACCTTAGACCATTCTTTCTGGTCAGAGTCCCTAACTTCTTTACAGAAATAATCAGAGATTTGTAAGTATCTGTAAAAATCCTGTCTCCTCAACCCACAGACCTTACATTGTCTTTAACTATTGTACATAGAGATGTGATACCACGATAAACCCATTGTTTGTATCTGAAATCATACAATGATGGCTTATAGTCAGGGTCATAAGCAGGCCAACTGAGTAGTTTTACCTCCCTCTGGAGCTGATAGCGTTGAACAATTTCAAACCATATCTTCAATGATAAGTTCACCCAGTCACTCTCTGTCTGTGGTCTTGCCTTATCCCTGTCAATACAACCTATTAATGATTGTAATGGGACATCTGTTAAAGATGTCTCTATGTCTTTCCATTTAGCTTTATAAGATGGGTTGCACAGACATACAAGTGGCCTTAGCTGAGCTGATATATAATAATCCTTTAAGGATGGGAGCACCATGCCCCCCTGCTCCCTTGATAACCAGAGTGTGGAAAACTTCACCCTTGGCCTCTTATTGTTCCATACAAATAATGAAATGTGCCTATTTCATTCTCTGAATTGTTTTGTAGGAATGTCTATAGGAAGTGACAAAAAAAGATAAAGTAATCTGGGCAAGATGTTCATCTTAACTCTTCTAATTCTATTGCCAAAGTCAAGGGGGAGGAGACTCCATCTATTAAGATCCTCATATTTTTTTACTAACATTGTTAGAATTACTTTGGAATAGCTGAGACAGATCTTTAGTCAAATATGCTCCTAAGTATTTAATTTGGGTGGAATGCCAGTTGAGCATATATTTTGTTTTAAGTTCCTGTGTGGGAGCAAAATTAAATGTCATAACCTGTGTTTTATTTATGTTGAGAACATAACCTGAATGTTTCCCATATGTTTCCAGCATGTCCATTAAAATAGGTAGACCAGTGGCTGGATCATTCACCACTTTAGTGAGAGCCGTCTCTGTGGAATGATATTTTCTAAAAGCAGACTGCAGTGGCTCAAAGAGATTATTCTCAGTAAGATAGTCTACGAGCTGCTGTGAAACCACTTTTTCCAGAATTTTAGAGAAAAATGATAGATTTGATATCGGCCGATAGTTTGTCAATACACTAGGGTCAAGATTAGGTTTCTTAAGTAATGGTTTAATCACTGCAGATTTGAAACATTTAGGAACAGATCCAGAAGTTAAAGAAAGATTAATAATTTCCAGCACAGTCGACTCAAGAGTGGACCACAGGTCCTTAAACAGTTTGGTTGGTATAGGATCAAATAAACAGGTTGTGCTTTTTGTTGACATTACGAGTTTTGTCAGCATGCCTAGAGAGATACTATCAAAATCTAGGTAATACCTCAGTAGTGGTGCCCACCTCAATAGCAGGGTGTAGTGGCTGGGTTAAGGCATGCTGGGATATGTTTAACCTGATGTCTTCTATTTTCTTCCCAAAGTAATCCAGGAAATCTTGTGCTGTAAAAGGAGAGCGAACTACAGGTGGTTGTCCATGAATAAGTGTTGCCACCGTGTCGAACAAGAACTTTGAGTTATGCTTGTTTTTGTTGCTCAAATCATAGTAGTAAGTCCACTTTGTAGCCAATAATACATGCTTATAGTCTAATAGCATCACGCCACGCAAGGTGAAATACTTCTAATTTTGAACTATGCCATTTCCGTTCTAGACCTCTAGCCTTATGCTCAAGGTCACGCAAGTAATCATTGAACCAAGCTGACAATGTTTTTTTTTTTGGGGGGGGGGGGGGGGGGGCATGGTTTTAATAAAGGTGGTACAATCATGTTGAGTGTAACTTTGAGCAGTGAGTTTAAACTATCCACAAGTCTGTCTACTGACTGGGCATTTTCCAAACGTGAAGCTAAGACATCAGGCAGTCTAGCTTCGAGTTCAGTCATAGTTGAGGAGTTGATGTGTCGCCGTAGTGATAAATAAGGTTGTTGTTCCATTAAACATGGCAACAAAACTGTAAACCTACGAAGTGAGTGATCAAAGACCACTGATGTAAGAGGCATGATGTCATTATCCAGGGTATTTCCACTAATGTGTGTTGAGTCCTGAATGCATTGCCGAAATCCTAATGCATCCACAATTTTCATAAATGATTTGCAGAGGGGATCAGAAGGCTTATTTATATGAATGTTAAAGTCACCAATAATCAGAATGTTATCTGCACTAGTTGATAAGTTGGAGATGAACGCACCAAATTCATCTAAGAATTCAGAATATGGGCCAGGAGGCCTATATACAGTGACAAAGTAATACGACTGATTTTTATTCTTCTGACCATGACAATGTGTAATATCCTGAGCGGAGCGGAGAATCAGATGCTCAAACGAGTTATATTTGTGACCCCCAACAGCTAATAAGCTAAACCTAGATTTATAAATAAGAGCAACACCCCCGCCTTGCTTCACATCACAAGGGACGTGACTAAATGTATATGCTGGTGGGCAGGCCTCATTTAAGGGGAGGACAGCTGTAGGTTTAAGCCAGGTGATGATCAATAATTAGATCATTAATCAAAAAAGATTTTCAGGACACTGATCTTATATCAGTGAGACCCAGACTAAGGACCTCAAGGGGTTTAACAATTGGACTGTTGGGATTGGGGGGACCGGTTGGTTCCAGAGTCGCATATAGTCTGGTCAGTCTGAGGGTTCACATTGGTACAGTTTTGGGGGGGTGGGGGGTGTCAGTCTGAGGGTCCATGCTGTAACAGTTTGGGTCGGGGGGGTGTCAGTCTTAGAGTCCACGGTGGAAGGATCTTAGATAGATGCCTACTCACGGTGCCCCCTAGCAGCCATCAGAGGGCGGCAGTGACTTGTATCCTGAACAGTGGAGATCCTGCATGTAAATAATTAAAGGTTGGAGTGTTTTTTACTTTTAACTTGTGTGTTTGTGGGTTAGGGTTAGGGTTAGTGTTTCACAGATCACTCCTGATTATTGGTTCACTTAGTGAGTGTGATTAAGCCAACTTTAAAGACCAAAAACTACAAAGATGGCTGCTTATCAATGAGCTCACATTGCATGATGGGATAAAAGACATTCGGCCGCCCGATGGCCTGCAGGTGGCGCTGCTGCCCGGTTCCAGAGCCCTCAAGTGTTTCGTGCAGCAAAGTGCCAAGTTTGAGTCCAAAGTTTAAAGGTCACGTCTGCTCTGGGCTCCGCGGACGGAGCGGGGTTCTGTCCGTGGTACCGTCGGAGCGAGCGGGACCGGAATCGGAACTGGGACCGGGTCCCGGGTTCCTGGACGCGGGTCTGTTCGGCTGCTGGTGGAGGTGAGAGCGGGCCGCTCAGCTGGCTGCAGCCGAGATGAGTGCGCCCTCCGCGGGCAGCGGCGCGCCGTCCTGCCGCTTCGCGCACTACTTCGTGGTTTGTGGCGTCGACACCGGAACCGGACCGGAACCGGACCAGGCGGCAGGTCGGATACAAAATAACCGCAACAAAACTCAGTGTTTGATTATTGGGAATTTAAAAAAACGAGGAAAATATGTATTTAACTATAAATGACCAAGAATCTGAAGTTGTTCTAGAAGGTTCATTTTGGGTTTGATGATAAATCGTCTTAAAAATGACAACTAATGTTTATGAAATCAGAACTGTCAAAAATACTGATTATTATTGATTAATTCATGATCATTTTAATCATGAATCAAGATATTTATTGTTCTGTTGTACAATAGGGACACGTTAAACATAAAATCTTTATGAAATCAGCCTGAATTAAATGATATGATTTTGTTTGAATTGAAAACTTCTTTTTTTTTTGCTGAGTCTCTTCACACCACAAGTTTGGATCAGGACTCAGGGACATTTAAAATCATCTCAGTTATTTTTCTTTGTGGCGCAGAGAAGCACAACATGCAGTCTGTCCCCGTCAGTCTGTCCTCTATCTGTCCTTGTCTGTCCTGTCTCTGTCAGTCTGTCCTGTCTCTGTCAGTCTGTCCCTGTCAGTCTGTCCTCTATCTGTCCTTGTCTGTCCTGTCTCTGTCAGTCTGTCCCTGTCAGTCTGTCCTCTATCTGTCCTTGTCTGTCCTGTCTCTGTCAGTCTGTCCCTGTCAGTCTGTCCTCTATCTGTCCTTGTCTGTCCTCTCTCTGTCCGTCTGTCCCTGTCAGTCTGTCCTCTCTCTGTCCTTGTCTGTCCTCTCTCTGTCAGTCTGTCCCTGTCAGTCTGTCCTCTATCTGTCCATCTGTCCTCTCTCTGTCAGTCTGTCCTCTATCTGTCCTCTCTCTGTCCGTCTGTCCCTGTCAGTCTGTCCTCTCTCTGTCAGTCTGTCCTCTATCTGTCCTCTCTCTGTCTGTCCTCTCTCTGTCCGTCTGTCCCTGTCAGTCTGTCCTTGTCGATCGGTCCCTGTCAGCCTATCCACATATAAACTGTTCATATTAGTTCTTTACTAGGACATTGACTCGTGGGGACCCCGGGTTCTAGATGTGGTTTTTGCTGAGGACAGCTGAGTTTTGGGGAAAACCTCTTTCCAGTTTTGCTCCATTTTTTTAAGTACTGACATAGAAAAATGTCTTGACGTTCATGAAAGTCTTTAACCTGTTTTTCAGTTGTGTTCATTTTTCTTAAATGAATTTTTGTTGTCAGTAAGAAATTACGAATTTGCACTGTGATAGTGTTCACATTACATCAAATTTCCTTTTTTGTCCTGTGTGAGACACTGTTGAGACACAGTCCTGCTGTTCTGTCTGGAGTGTGCACATGTTAATTCTGGGTTTGGGGTCACAAGCAAACAGAAAATGTCCAGATTTGAATCTGCTGTCTGGGATGTCAGAGGATGGACAGACTGATGAATTCTGTCAGGTCTGCTGCAATCTCACAGGCTTTTATTTTGAAATACAGGCTCTTACTGTGGAAGAGGAACATAAACAGGCTTGAATTCAAAACAAAAATGACTGATTTCTCAAAAAATATTGGTCCGAAGACTTTGCTATCTTCACCACTTGAATCCTCATGATAGAATACAAAATACACCAAAGGATGAAACTGATGTGTGTGTGTGTGTGTCTTTGTCTGTGTGTGCCTTTGTCTGTGACTTTGTCTGTCTGTGTCTTTGTCTGTGTGTGTGTGTGTGTGTGTGTGTGTGTGTGTGTGTGTGTGTGTGTGTGTGTGTGTCTTTGTCTTTGTCTGTCTGTGCCTGTGTGTGTTTGTGTGTGTGCGTGTTTGTGTGTGTGCCTGTCTTTGTCTGTGTGTCTTTGTGTGTGTGTGCCTGTCTTTGTCTGTGTGTCTTTGTCTGTGTGTGCCTGTGTCTTTGTCTGTGTGTGTGTTTGTGTGCCTGTGCCTATGTCTGTGTGTGCCTGTGCCTGTGTGTGTCTTTGTGTGCCTGTGCCTGTGTCTTTGTGTCTGTGTGTGCCTGTGCCTGTGTGTGTCTTTGTGTGCCTGTGCCTGTGTCTTTGTGTCTGTGTGTGCCTGTGCCTGTGTGTGTCTTTGTGTGCCTGTGCCTGTGTCTTTGTGTCTGTGTGTGCCTGTGCCTGTGTGTGTCTTTGTGTGCCTGTGCCTGTGTGTGTCTTTGTGTGCCTGTGCCTATGTCTGTGTGTCTTTGTGTCTGTGTGTCTTTGTGTCTGTGTGTGTCTTTGTGCCTGTGTGTGCCTGTGCCTGTGTGTGTCTTTGTGTGCCTGTGCCTATGCCTGTGTGTGTCTTTGTGTGCCTGTGCCTATGCCTGTGTGTGTCTTTGTGTCTGTGTGTGCCTGTGCCTGTGTGTGTCTTTGTGTCTGTGTGTGCCTGTGCCTATGTCTGTGTGTCTGTGTGTGCCTGTGCCTATGTCTGTGTGTCTTTGTGTCTGTGTGTGCCTGTGCCTATGTCTGTGTGTCTGTGTGTGCCTGTGCCTATGTCTGTGTGTCTTTGTGTGCCTGTGCCTATGTCTGTGTGTCTTTGTGTGCCTGTGCCTATGCCTGTGTGTGTCTTTGTGTCTGTGTGTGCCTGTGCCTGTGTGTGTCTTTGTGTCTGTGTGTGCCTGTGCCTATGTCTGTGTGTCTGTGTGTGCCTGTGCCTATGTCTGTGTGTCTGTGTGTGCCTGTGCCTATGTCTGTGTGTCTGTGTGTGCCTGTGCCTATGTCTGTGTGTCTTTGTGTGCCTGTGCCTATGTCTGTGTGTCTTTGTGTGCCTGTGCCTATGTCTGTGTGTCTGTGTGTGCCTGTGCCTATGTCTGTGTGTCTTTGTGTGCCTGTGCCTATGTCTGTGTGTCTTTGTGTCTGTGTGTGTCTTTGTGTCTGTGTGTGTCTTTGTGTCTGTGTGTGTCTTTGTGTCTGTGTGTGTCTTTGTGTCTGTGTGTGCCTGTGCCTGTGTGTGTCTTTGTGTCTGTGTGTGTCTTTGTGTCTGTGTGTGTCTTTGTGTCTATGTGTGTCTGTGTGTGCCTGTGCCTGTGTGTGTCTTTGTGTCTATGTGTGTCTGTGTGTGCCTGTGCCTATGTCTGTGTGTGTCTATGTGTGTCTGTGTGTGCCTGTGCCTATGTCTGTGTGTGTCTTTGTGTCTGTGTGTGCCTGTGCCTATGTCTGTGTGTGTCTTTGTGTCTGTGTGTGCCTGTGCCTATGTCTGTGTGTGTCTTTGTGTCTGTGTGTGCCTGTGCCTATGTCTGTGTGTCTTTGTGTCTGTGTGTGCCTGTGCCTATGTCTGTGTGTCTTTGTGTCTGTGTGTGCCTGTGCCTATGTCTGTGTGTCTTTGTGTCTGTGTGTGCCTGTGCCTATGTCTGTGTGTCTTTGTGTCTGTGTGTGCCTGTGCCTATGTCTGTGTGTCTTTGTGTCTGTGTGTGCCTGTGCCTATGTCTGTGTGTCTTTGTGTCTGTGTGTGCCTGTGCCTATGTCTGTGTGTCTTTGTGTCTGTGTGTGCCTGTGCCTATGTCTGTGTGTGCCTGTGTGTGTCTGTGTGCGTGTGTGTGTGTGTGTGTGTGTGTGTGTGGTGCCGTTGTTGGTTACCTGGATTTTGATATCTCTGAGTTCCAGTTCACACATTGACCTTTGACCTGTGTGATCATGTTCAGTAAATAAAGTAGGACAGTGATCACATGACCTCAGTGTTTTTATCACAAAATCCAGTTTTACCAGGAACCATTTTAAGGTCCTCTCACACCTTGACGATTATCCAGCGTATCCCGACAGCCCCGTTTCCACCCAGTGGTTCTGGTCGGTACTGTACCGTGTGGGGTGTGTCAGAAACAGAGTAATTTAACATTATTTTATTTATTATTAGTAGTATTTTTTTTATCTTGGTGGACCATTTTCACTGTGTACAGATGCTGATGAGTGGACTGTCTGTGGGAAACACTGAATGAACGGACGGCTGGGACTCTTTAAACTTTTAAAGCGCCAGTCAACCGTGATCAGGTGTAACCTGAATGAAGTGCTGATCTGTCGGCGTGGTGATCACCGACAGCGACGGCGCTTTAAATGTTTAAACAGTGCATTAATCAGGCATGACCACACCTGATCTATCAGGCCATCTGATGATCACACCACAGCGACAGCACTTTAAAAGTTTAAATCGTTGCAGCGCGACACCGGCTGAGAAACGCACCTGGAGCAGGAAAAAACACAGAGGGACTTGTTTTAAAATGCTGCTTTTCCAGCCACAAATTCAAGGATTTTCAGAGGTCATTTTCAAACATCAGGAGCTTTATGTGGATTCATGTCCGACTGTGATGGTGAATTGGACTGAAATGAACAGGTCAGATTTACTCCACATGTGAATGAAACACATTTGTTCTGCATATGGACCGCAGCTTTCAGCCAATCAGTGGCCAGCATTAATGGACAGATTTAGACTTATGAGTAAATTACAAGAAACATCTGCCAACAATCACATAACTTACCTACAACTAATGTCCTGTATGTGCAGGATGCACACAGACAACAGCACATGGCAGCATACTCTCCCATACAGCATCTCTTTGTACAAAGTGCTCTGTATAGTTGAACGATGCACAGAGACACCATCTGCAGCAAGATCATGTTGTAGGTCTTTGGAGCAGGTCTGTGGGTTGACTGACTGTTCTCACCATCTGTCGCTTCAGCTTATCTGAGATTTTTCTTGGCCTGCCACTTCAGGCCTTAACTAGTATTGTGCCTGTGGTCTTCCATTTCCTCACTATGTTCCTCACAGTGGAAACTGACAGCTGAAATCTCTGAGATAGCTTTTGATTCCTTCCCTTAAACCATGATGTTGAACAATCTTTGTTTTCAGGTCATTTGAGAGTTGTTTATAGGCTCCCATGTTGCCACTCATTAGAAGAGATGCAAAGAGGGGAAACATTTGCAAATGGCCACCTTAAATTCCCTTTCTCATGATTGGATTCACCTGTGTAAGGAGGTCAAGGGTCAGTGAGCTTACCAAACCAATTTAGTGTTACAATAATTAGTGCTAAATATATTTAAATCAATAAAATGACAAGGGTGCCCAAATTTATGCACCTGCCTAATTTTGTTTAAATAATTATTCACACTTTCTGTAAATACTGGAAACTTCATTTCACTTCTCAAATATCAGTGTGTTCATCTGCTATATGATATATTTAACTGAAATTTCTGATCCAGACAACCAATGACTTATAAAGGAAAATCATGGAAATTATCAGAGTTTTACACACAACTGTGTGTGTGTGTGTGTGTGTGTGTGTGTGTGTGTGTGTGTGTGTGTGTGTGTGTGTGTGTGTGTGTGTGTGTATAAGATGTCTTGTTTTTCTATATTTTTGTGGTATAGAGTCGCTCTGTGGGAGCACCCCATTGTCGTTGTACCTCTGGCCTGTACAATAACAATAAAGACGAATCTCAATAAATAAATACTCTATTTTGAGTGATAGTAAGAACCGCTGGCCCAAACTATCAACATGCATCAAGTCTGTTCTTTTTAGAGATAAACAATAAAAATCAAAACAGCAGCACAGAAAGCATGCAACTGACTTAAAAATACTTTAATCAGTGTTTATGGATTTTATTCTTAAATAAGCAAAAAAATGTTGATCAGTTGCTCCATTTCATCGTCGCTGTCGTCCTCTTTAGAATCTTCTTCATTCTCATGGTTATCTAAAGTATTCCACCCAGTGATGTTATCATAGCCTCTCTGGATGGAATACTTTAGTCTGTTTTAAAGGGTGGGTTGTGTTTGTTTGTTTGTTGTGGTGGTGTTCTTTGTGATGTGTGTATGCATAAACTGTCACGTGTCTCTCTCTGCTTTATGATGTCACGAAGCAGCTCGTGTGGCAGAGCTGAGGCCTGAACATGATCCTCCCGTTAGCGGCGCCGTCTTACTGAATTTGTCCCTTGAAGAAGTTTAGTGGCTGCCGAGCTATTTTGGGAATATCAGCGTAGTTCTGAGTGGAACGTGACAGTAGAACAGATAGGAAGTGTGGAAAGGTCAGACTAGCAGCTTTGTGGTTGTCGGTTTGACTCCCTGACTGAACAGATTTTTAAAAAGTGTGAGCAGATCCTGGTACTGTTCTGTGTTCACACACAAATTATCATCATTAAAGGCAGAGAAAATTCACTGATAGAATACAGCTGGGAAGATAGACTGTGCTATAAACTAACGGTTGATGCGTGTCAATGAAAATAAGGGGCTCTTACAACTGAAATACCCACCCCTAAAAGTCGGTATTTAAGCAGAATCAGCAATTTCATAAATGCCGCCATTGACACAGTTTTAACCAATCAGAAAACATTCCCCATATTGCTTATGGAAATGCTGTGACGTAGCATGAGCACAGAAAGCTATTAACCTTCTGGGCATTTTTTGGACAGTTCACTCGCCTGGCATAAATGTTTTATTATTGCTGTTAACAGCTCTCCCTGCATCCCACAATCAAGTATTATGGCTCTTTTTTTCTGTGTGTGCATATTTGTTTATGTATTTCTGTGTGTGTGTGTTTGTTCATGCGTTTCTGTGTGTGTTTCTGTGTGTGTCTTTGCTTGTGTGTTTCCGTGTGTGTGTCTTTGCTTGTGTGTTTCCGTGTGTGTGTCTTTGCTTGTGTGTTTCCGTGTGTGTTTTTTTATGTGTTTCCGCATGTATGTTTCTGTGTGTGTCTGTGTGTTTGTTCGTGTGTTTCCTTGTGTGTATGTTTGTGTTTCTGTGTGTTTGTTTGTGTTTCTGTGTGTGTTTGTTTGTGTTTGTGTGTGTATGTGTTTGTGTTTCTGTGTGTTTGTTTATGCGTTTCCATGTGTGTGTTTATGCGTTTCCATGTGTGTGTTGGTTTGTTTTTGTGTGTGTTTGTTTATGCATGTGTGTGTGAATGTGTTTGTATTTGTTTGTTCATGTTTCTGTGTGTTTGTTTCTGTATATGTGTGTGTTTGTTTTTCTGTTTCTCTCTGTGTGTGTGTGTGTTGTGTATGTGTTTGTGTTTGTATTTTTGTGTGTATGTTTGTTAATGTTTTTATGTGTGTTTGTGTTTCCCTGTGTGTTTATGTGTTTCTGTGTGTGTGTGTGTGTTTGTTTATGTATTTCCGTGTGTGTGTTTGTTTGTGTTTTTCCGTGTGTGTGTTTGTTTGTGTGTGCGTGTGTGTTTCCGTGTGTGTTTCCGTGTGTGTTTGTTTGTGTGTGCGTGTGTGTTTCCGTGTGTGTTTGTTTGTGTGCGTGTTTGTGTGTTTCCGTGTGTGTTTGTTTGTGTGTTTCCGTGCGTGTGCGTGTTTGTATTTCTGTGTGTGTTTCCGTGCGTGTTTGTATTTCTGTGTGTGTTTCCGTGCGTGTGTGTGTTTCGTGTGTGTTTCCGTGCGTGTGTGTGTTTCGTGTGTGTGTGTATTTCTGTATGCATGGGTGCAATTTGGTGGGGGATAGGGGGGACATGTTCCCCCCACCTTTTCAACCAGGGGTTGGGTTAGGGTTAGGGTTAGGGTTAGAATATGGTCTGCCCCCCCCCCCACCTTCTGACATATATGTGTGTACTTGAAACATGCTATGTCAGTCTTATGTGCAAACCATGTCAGAATAGTATCTTTGTTTCTGCAAGTTTGTATTTTTAGCAGCATTGACTTGTTTCCAACACCTGTTTCTTGTTTGTCACGTTCAGAATTTTCTCGGACTGCATTTGCCCAGATTTGAAACCAAAAATCGTTGCCTCTAGAGACTAGTGTCTACACATAAGTATCAATGGACCATATGCTAATTGACTAAATTCTGAAAATTAGAAAAGGAAATCAGAAAAGCTATCTGGGACCTCACAAAGCCCATCTGCAATTATTGCTTGATCTCCTTCTCAAAACATTAAAATTACTGTTCTGGATGCTCAGAATGCATCTGAGCTTATCTAGAAACTGTTGGCTTCTGGGGGCCTAAAGCGGCCCCCAGACCCCCAGCCTATGGGCCTCAGCCCTGCGGGCCTCGTACTTTGTCCCCCACAATTTCTAGTTCTAAATTGTGCCCTTGTCTGTGTGTGTTTGTTTGTGTGTGTATGTTTGTTAATGTGTTTCCATGTGTGTGTGTGTGTGTGTGTGTTTGTTTATGTGTTTCCGTGTTTGTGTTTGGTTATGTGTTTCCTTCGTGTGTTTGTTTGTTTATGTGATTCCGTGTGTTTGTGTTTGGTTATGCGTTTCCTTGTGTGTATGTTTGTTTATGTGATTCCGTGTGTTTGTGTTTGGTTATGTGATTCCGTGTGTTTGTGTTTGGTTATGTGTTTCCTTGTGTGTATGTTTGTTTATGTGATTCTGTGTGTGTGTTTTGATCTGATGTTTTTCTCTTTTCCTGCATGTGTTTCCTCGTAGTTTTGCATCAGTGGCTTGAAGCAGAGCGGTGTGGTGGACATCCAGACGATCCTACAGCAGGTACAGAACCTCACTTCCTGTCTGCTGCTGGAACAGCTTCACGTGTCTCTGCACGTTCTAACAGTCGTACTGTCGTTTCTCTTTGACTGTACAGTCGTAAACGCATCTTGAAAGTAAAGTTGGATGAAGTAAAATAAAGCTAGCAGCAGCAGCACACGGTGGCTTAGTGGTTAGTACTGATCCCTCACAGCAAGAAGGTCATGGGATCGCTTCTCTCGCCATGATCGAGGTGGACCGAGGGGACCGACTCCTCTCTGGCTGGTTCCTGAACTGTGGCTGCACACTGCCCCTAGTGGTTGGATTGTGTCTAACTGTAGTTCAGATGGTTCAGTGCAGAGGACAGATTTGACGGAGTCCAGTATTTGGAACCAGATTTGAATGGGGACGTCTACTTCGATGTTCTTTTTGATGTCATACAAAGGCCTTCTTGCCTCGTCTCTCAGGTCATTTACAGCTTTGTTGAAGTTGTCTGTGGTGCTGATGTTTTTTCTGAGGTTGGTGTAGTTTTCTGTCTGATCCAGGAAGAAATGATATTTGTGTGACTGGAGGCTGGGTCCTTTTTGGAGTACCATTATTTTTGTCTTGGTTAGATTCACTGTCAAGGCCCAGGTTTGGGAGAAATTGTGTCGAAGGTCAAGTTGTTATTGTCCTTCTTTGCTTGGAGACAGCAACACCAGGTCGTCTGCCAAAAACAGGCCTTTGGTTTCTGTGTCCACTAGACTGACACCCGGTGCTGCCGACTGTTCCAGTGATTTGGACAATTCATTGATGTAGATGTTGGAGAGGGTTGGACTCAGACTGCATCCCACTCTGTAGGAGTCTGCAGTTGATGATCATGCAGAAGATTTTCCTGAGGAGGAGATTTTTCTCAGTTTGTGTGAGTTTCTTAAATGCAGAAAGACCCTTTTTTGATGAGCTTCATGGAGCGGGTCAGTTCTGATTTGTACCACACTAACAAACCTCCTGAGTCTCTTCCTTCTTTGATTGCTGTTAGTTTGGTGGATGGTACTACAAGTTCTCTATAGTTTACAGGGCAGCTGGATGGACCATCTCCTCTGTGTCTCCTGTAGGACAGTGACATCTGTGTTTGCAGTTTCTTTGGTGAAGTCTGGCTTCCTGCTCTTTAGGCCAAAAGCAGTCGACCTCAGACCTCGTATGTTCCAGGATGAAACAGTCAGTAGTTTATGTTCCACATTTCACCGTGTCGTTTTTCCTTAGGGTTCAGTCCTGGACCAGGGCTGTATAGAGCTCGCTCAGCGTCTGGTCTGTGCTCAGGTCAAAGGATGGGGCTCTGTCAGGTGGGGGGGTTGGGGCTTGCTCTGCTTACAGCCTGCACATATGTGTGGTGTGGGGTTGGCAGGAGGGGGGTGGGCCAAACCTGGGGTGCCATGAGATGTCCTGTGGGTGCTGCAGGGTGTCCTCTGTTCTCTGGTCCTCTTGGTGCCGTACAGTGCTCTCCGGATGGAACACGTTGTCTGGGTGCAGCAGGGTGTCCTCTGAGTGTTGGTCTGGGTGGGGAGCTCCTCTGTTGGTTGCTCCTTTGGGACGTGCTTGGTCTGCAGTTGAGTGTGATGTCCTTCAGTCTCTTTGTAAAGATTGGGACGGCTGCCTTGAGGACACGCACTTCATCATATAGGCTGTGCAGGCCTGGGTGGGGTGGGGTGCCATATAAACATTTGGCTTCAGTGCACACACTCTGGAGATTTGTGCATTTATCCTTTGGATGAGGGCAGGGTGGAAGTCCCATCTGGGTAGCAGGGCCAACATGACTACCTTTGTGTTTGGGAATGTGGAAGTGGCTTTGTGTGGAACCTGGAACCTCAGTTTCCCTGAGGGAGTCTTCCCAATGGATCAGTAAAATTCTATCTAATCGAATCTCTTCTACCACTCGCTGGATTGACGTCTGCTCTGATTTCTGTTAGTTTATATTTCTTCTTGTGCAGCGCTGCAGGTGTGCGCCCTGATTTCTGTTATAGTTTATCTTTCTTCTTGTGCAGTGCTGCAGGTGTGCGCCCTGATTTCTGTTATAGTTTATCTTTCTTCCGTGCAGCGTTGCAGGTGTGTGCCCTGATTTCTGTTATAGTTTATCTTTCTTCTTGTGCAGCGCTGCAGGTGTGCGCCCTGATTTCTGTTATAGTTTATCTTTCTTCTTGTGCAGCGCTGCAGGTGTGCGCCCTGATTTCTGTTATAGTTTATCTGTCTTCTTGTGCAGTGCTGCAGGTGTGCGCCCTGATTTCTGTTATAGCTTATCTTTCTTCTTGTGCAGCGCTGCAGGTCTGCGCCCTGATTTCTGCTATAGTTTATATTTCTTCTTGTGCAGCGCTGCAGGTCTGCGCCCTGATTTCTGCTATAGTTTATCTTTCTTCTTGTGCAGCGCTGCAGGTCTGCGCCCTGATTTCTGTTATAGTTTATATTTCTTCTTGGGCAGGGCTGCAGGTCTGCGCCCTGATTTCTGTTATAGTTTATATTTCATCTTGGGCAGCGCTGCAGATGTGCGCCCTGATTTCTGCTATAGTTTATCTTTCTTCTTGTGCAGCGCTGCAGATGTGCGCCCTGATTTCTGCTATAGTTTATCTTTCTTCTTGCGCAGCGCTGCAGGTGTGCGCCCTGATTTCTGCTATAGTTTATCTTTCTTCTTGCGCAGCGCTGCAGGTGTGCGCCCTGATTTCTGCTATAGTTTATATTTCTTCTTGCGCAGCGCTGCAGGTGTGTGCCCTGATTTCTGTTATAGATTATATTTCTTCTTGTGCAGCGCTGCATGTGTGCACTCTGATTTCTCTTATTTTAATTTCTTCTTGTGCAGCGTCAGAGCCTTTTGCAAATGTACATGGATAGCTCAGGTGCTCTGCAAAATTTCATGAGCTCAAGGGATCATGACCTCTCTCAGGGGAGCTCTCTCTGTCTCTCTCTCGCTTGCTGTTTTCCTGCTGAGCAAACTTGGAACTTCTTGGAAATACGAAGCCTTTAAACTATAAAATAAACCATATATTTCTAAATGTATCATCAGCAGTGCTCAGGCAAGCAACTCTGGATTAATACTGAACAATTTTGATGGAGATGTTTTCCCTTTCAGTGGATAGATACTGTATTCAGTTGCGCTCTGAGCTGGTGTTTCACTCCACAAACTCATGATAATACTAATCATGAAATTTAAGTACCCTATACTTAATAAACAATGGATTATATGGATCTCTAAATCGACTGTTGCCAATCACTTTTAAAGCTCTTTTCTGCAAAATAAATAAAGGTTGTGTATAAGTTGTACATGTTGATCCCCAGATTTCTACACATTAAGTCATATATAGAACAATCAATGAACTGTACAATGTTAATAATCCATAACTATTTAATGAATATTTAACTTTATGCAAAACAGCAATGGCTTTCGCTATCTTTCCTTTTATGTAATTTATGTGTGACTTCCATGTAAAATCTTCATCAGTCATAACTCCTAAAAATTTCGTTTCTTTTACCCTTTGTATGTCCATTCCATCTATTTTTAATGACACATCATTTTTTTTACTCTGTCATTAAACAATATGAAATTTGTTTTATTAAGATTAAGTGACAATCTGTTTATATCAAACCAATATTTCACTTTTTCCAACTCTGTATTTATCACTTGTGCTACTTCCTGTATATCTGATCCAGAGTAAAATAATGTTGTGTCATCAGCAAATAAAATGCTACCAAGTACATTAGATATATTCACAAAATCGTTGATATACAAAATAAACAGTTTGGGTCCAAGTACCGACCCTTGTGGTACTCCACACATAATATTACACAATTCTGATTTAGTATTATTTATCTGAACAAACTTTTCTATTTTTGTATTTTCTAAGTAGCTTTTTACCCACTGATGTGCAATACCTCTTATTCCATATTGTTGTAACTTGTGAAGCAATCTTGAATGATCGATAACATCAAAAGCTTTTTTCAAGTCAATAAAAACACTTACCATATAATCCTTATTTTCTATTGCTGTTGATATTTTCTCTGTTAATTCCATAATTGCCATAGCTGTCGAATGTTTTGTTCTAAATGCATACTGAGCATTATTTAAAATATGATGTTTCTCAATGAATTTATCCAACCTTGTCACAAAAACTTTTTCCATAATTTTAGAAAACTGTGGAAGCAATGACACTGGCCTGTAATTTGAAACGTTATGTTTGTCTCCATTTTTATATAATGGGACTACCTTGGCAATTTTCATTTGGTCTGGGAAAATTCCTGTTGACAGAGACAGATTACAAATGTAAGTGAATGGTTCAGTAACAGTTTCTATTATACTTTTTACAGTCATCATGTCTAAATCTTCATAGTCAGTTGATCTTTTGCTTACACAGTTTTTACAATATTCCTTATTTCATCTTTTTCCACATTGTCAAGGAAAATGCTATTGACCGTATTTACAATTTTATTTAATTTATCTTCTACTATTGGTTTATTTCCCACCAGACTTGATCCCACCTTTGAAAAAACTCATTTACAACTTCTTTTATGTCATATATCTCTTTATTTTCCTTGACAAGGTAATTTGGAAAAGTTGATTTCACGCCATCACTTTCCATCACCCTTTTTATAATTCCCCATGTTGCCCTCATATTATCTTTACTCTTATTCAGTTGTTCACTATAATAATCTTTTTTTTGTTTCCTAATTATTGTCAATAGTTTATTTTTATATTTTTTGTATCTGTGTTCTGTTTCCTTTGTTTGCATTTTTAAAAAGCACCTATATAAATAGTTTTTCTTTACACAAGCGTTTTTTATTCCCTTGGTCAGCCATGGTTTATTTACTCTTTTCTTACTAGTTTTTATTAATTTACAGTTTTTATTATATGATTTCATCAGTATTTTCATGAATGAACTATATGCTACATTAATGTCACCGACATAAACCTCTTCCCAATTTTGATTTTTAAGATCATAATTTAATGCCTCTAAGGCTTTTAATGACTTATCTCTTTTAAAGTTTATAACAGTTTTTTTTGTACCTATTTTTATATTTAAATATTGAAAAAACTGGTAAATGATCACTGAGATCTGTCATCAATATCCCATTGTGGCTTGTGGCATCCCACAGGGGTCAGTATTGGGTCCAAAACTGTTTCTAATTTATATAAATGATATTGTCAATGTTTCCAAAATATTAAAATTAGTATTATTTGCAGATGACACAAGCATTTTTTGTTCAGGGGGGATTTGCAGGAGTTACTGAGGAGGATCAGTATAGAAATGGGAAAATTGAAAATATGGTTTGACAGAAACAAATTATCATTAAACTTAAGTAAAACAAAATACATGTTATTTGGCTATTGTAATACAGACATACAGGTTCAGTTACAAGTCGAGGGGGTAGATATTGAAAGGGTACATGAAAATAAGTTTCTGGGGGTGATAATAGATGATAAGATAAACTGGAAGACTCATATAAAACATATACAAAGTAAACTGTCAAGAAGCATTTCAGTTCTAAACAAAGCGAAACATATTCTGGACCACAACTCACTCCGCATTTTTTACTGCTCACTGGTTTTACCATATTTACAGTACTGTGCAGAGGTATGGGGTAATACTTATAAAGGTACAACACAATCACTATCAGTAATGCAGAAAAGAGCTATAAGAATTATTCATAATACTGGCTATAGAGATCATACAAATCCACTATTTTTACAATCCAAATTCTTAAAATTCACAGACTTGGTTCATTTTCAAACAGTACAAATTGTGTATAAAGCAATAAACAATTTACTTCCAGCAAATATTAAAAATATGTTTTTTAACAGATCAGGGGATTGCAGTCTGAGGGGGAAATTTAATTTAAAACATCAGTGGGCACGAACAACATTAAAAGGTTTCTGTATTTCTGTCTGTGGGGTGAGGATGTGGAACAGATTGGGAGTGGGGCTCAAGCAATGTCCAAGCATGAACCAGTTCAAACAGCGGTACAAAAATATGGATTTTTCTAGGTATAGGGAGGAGGAAGGGTAATGAGGGTTAGGGTGTTTTTGTTTTTTGCTTCGGCTTGTAAATATATAGTATTTTGTATGTAAGTAGGTATGTGTAGGTGTATATTTATGTTTGTGTGTATATATGTATATGTGTGTATATGTGTATGTATGTTGATGTGTGTATGTATATATATATGTGTATATGTGTATGTATATATATATATATATTGATATCGGTTTAGGTGTGTAGGAATCTATGTGTATATGTGGCAAAGGGTATTACTGGTTGTGGGGAAGAAGGGGTAGGGATAAATAAGCTGATGCTTCACCCTACCCCTTTTCGGACATGTTGGGTACACAGTAGGAACTTTTTTGTTTTGTCTTTACTGATCTATCTTGTAATTGTTGTTGTATCAAATGTTCGAAATAAACAGTTTTCATTCATTCATTCATTCTTAATAATTTCATCTGTTCTATTTGTGAATATATTGTCAATTACAGTTGCACTTTGTGATGTAATTCTGGTTGGTTTTGTTATCAAGGAGAATAAACCCAAGCTATTCTGTTGTGTGGGCCGCTGAAGAGGAGGTACTGCTGGCCCACCGCCACTAGAGGGCGCCCTGCCTGGAGTGCGGGCTCCAGGCACCGGAGGGCGCTGCCGCCTTACAGGAGCAGCCAGGATGACAGCTGCCACCCATCACTGGAGACAGCTGATCCCAATTAACAAGGAGGTATATCAACAGGACGGCATCTCCACCTCATTTGCCGAGATATCGCCTTACCAAAGAGGTAACCATCTCAGCCTGCACACACGTGTGACTTTAATTGTATTCTTGTTTGATTATCTGTAGGACAGCTGACTACTAGACAACATTCGGATAAGTACTCACCTTCCTACATTGTTGTTAACGAGAGGTGGAGGTGAACTCTCCACCCTCCGTGTTGCTGGGTGCAGCCGCATCCACACCTGACTGTTTCTGTTTCTTGCCAGCAGTACCGGATCCGAAGAGCAGAGGCAGTGGCCACCTGGGAATTCGGGACTTGGCGGCTCCAGTATTCCCGGGGTTCGGTGGCAGAGGAAATCGGGTTGGTTCCGGTTCGACTTGGACAGACGTCTCCTATCGTCGAGCCTGCCCACACGACACCGTTGTAATTGGACTCCATTTCAATATTGTAATCGGTTGTATTTGTTGTGCCTGTTTCACAACAGTAAAAGCAGTGTTATTCGACTCCTCCATTGTCCGTTCATTTGCGCCACCTGTTGTGGGTCCGTGTTCCTACACTTTCACAACAGGATATCTCGGCCAGCGTCATGGATCCCGAGGGGCGTCAACCGGCTGTTGAACGGCCAATGGAAGAACAGGACGCGCAGGCGTCCGCAGGAGGGATAATCGGTGAGTTGCAGCGGATCCTCTCCGCTTTCACGACTCGGTTAGATTTGATGACCGAGCAGAACGTCCTCCTGAACCGCAGGGTGGAGGCTCTCGCCACGCAGGTGGAAGCGCGCCCTCCGGGCGCCGCTGCGGCTCTCCCTCCCGTAGACCCTGTGCGTAACATTGACGTTCCACTGGTTGTTCAACGACCCCTCCCACCTTCCCCGGAAGCATACATAAGCCCCCCAGAGCCGTACGGAGGCTGTGTGGAGACGTGCACGGATTTTCTTATGCAGTGTTCGCTCGTCTTCGCACAGCGTCCAGTCATGTACGCGACCGATGCTAGCAAGGTAGCTTATGTAATAAACCTGCTTCGCAGCGAGGCACGCGCTTGGGCTACAGCGCTCTGGGAGCAAAAGTCACGGCTCCTTCAGACATATGATGGGTTTGTGAGGGAGTTCAGAACCGTGTTCGATCACCCCAATAGAGGAGAAACCGCTTCAACAGTGCTACTGTCGATGAGACAGGGGCGTCAGCGCGCAGCTGCCTATGCAGTCGACTTCCGCATCGCGGCTGCGAGGTCCAGCTGGAATAGCACTGCCCTCCGCGCCGCCTTTGTAAACGGACTGTCGTTGGTTCTCATGGAGCACCTGGTGGCTAAGGACGAACCGCGGGATTTAGACGGGCTCATCGATCTTGTCATACGGTTGGACAACCGGTTAGAAGAACGTCGGCGGGAACGAGACGAAGGGCGTGGCCGGGCACGCGCCGTCCCTCTCCCTTCTGGATCCGACCGCGCTCCACCTTCCCCACGCTCCACGGCCCCTGCGCTCCGTGGGGCCACGGCTCCCCCTGCTGACGAAGCTAAAGACACGAGTAGGGCAACATTTAGGGCACCAGATGCACAGAGGAGGCAGGCCCACGGAGCTTGTTTTGTTTGTGGCTCGACAGAGCACCACGTAAGAGACTGCCCCGAGCGGTCAAACTCCAAACGCCCGCTCCTAGAGACTGGGCTAGGGGTGGGTCGAGACATTCACGTGGGACACACCCACATTGCTACACGACTCCCAGTCACGATCCTGTATGAGGACTCAACCCTGAAGGCCCCAGCACTGGTGGACACGGGCTCTGAGGGGAATCTGTTGGATAGCAGATGGGCTAGGGAGATAGGGCTCCCTCTGGTGGCGCTTACCTCGCCTGTACAGGTTCGGGCACTAGATGGCTCCCTTCTCCCTCCGATCATGCATAAGACACCACCTGTAACTCTGGTGGTGTCAGGGAATCACCGGGAGGTGATCGAGTTTTTTGTGACTCAGGCCACCTCCCGTGTGGTTTTAGGATTTCCCTGGATGTTGAAGCACAATCCCCGGATTGATTGGCCGTCCGGGGTAGTGGTTCAGTGGAGCGAGACCTGCCATCGGGTGTGTCTAGGTTCCTCGGTTCCTCCCGGCTCCCGAGCTAAGGAGGAGGTCAGAGTCCCGCCCAATCTGGGGGCGGTGCCGGTGGAGTATCATGACCTTGTCGACGTGTTCAGCAAGGATCTGGCGCTCACTCTTCCTCCCCACCGTCCTTATGATTGTGCCATTGATTTGGTTCCGGGCAGTGAGTTCCCGTCCAGCAGGCTGTACAACCTCTCACGGCCTGAGCGCGAATCAATGGAGACCTACATCCGGGACTCGTTAGCTGCCGGGTTGATCCGGAATTCCACCTCCCCGATGGGTGCAGGTTTCTTTTTTGTGGGTAAAAAAGACGGCGGTCTTCGTCCATGCATTGATTATAGGGGGCTGAACGAGATCACGGTTCGCAATCGATACCCGTTGCCCCTGTTGGATTCAGTGTTCACGCCCCTGCATGGAGCCCAAATATTCACTAAGCTCGATCTTAGAAATGCGTATCACCTGGTTCGGATCCGGAAGGGAGACGAGTGGAAGACGGCATTTAACACCCCCTTGGGGCACTTTGAGTACCTGGTCATGCCGTTCGGTCTCACAAATGCTCCCGCGACTTTCCAAGCGTTGGTTAACGATGTCTTGCGGGATTTCCTGCACCGGTTCGTCTTCGTATATCTGGACGATATTCTCATCTTTTCTCCGGATCCTGAGACCCATGTCCTGCATGTACATCAGGTCCTGCAGCGGTTGTTGGAGAACCGGCTGTTTGTGAAGGGCGAGAAGTGTGAGTTCCACCGCACGTCTTTGTCCTTCTTGGGGTTCATTATCTCCTCCAACTCCGTCGCTCCTGATCCGGCCAAGGTCGCGGCGGTGAGAGACTGGCCCCAACCCACAAGCCGTAGGAAGTTGCAACAGTTCCTAGGCTTTGCCAATTTCTACAGGGGGTTCATTAAGGGCTACAGTCAGGTAGTTAGCCCCCTGACAGCCCTGACCTCTCCAAAAGTCCCCTTCACCTGGTCGGATCGTTGCGATGCTTCTCGTCTGCACCTGTTCTGGTGCAGCCCGATCCTAGTCGCCAGTTAGTGGTTGAAGTGGACGCCTCGGACTCAGGGATAGGAGCCGTGCTATCCCAGAGCGGGAAGACCGATAAGGTCCTTCACCCGTGTGCCTATTTTTCCCGCAGGTTGACCCCAGCCGAACGGAACTATGACGTCGGAAATCGAGAGCTCCTTGCGGTGAAAGAGGCTCTTGAGGAGTGGAGACATCTGTTGGAGGGAACGTCCGTGCCGTTCACGGTTTTCACTGACCACCGGAACCTGGAGTATATCAGGACCGCCAAGCGGCTGAATCCCAGGCAAGCCCGCTGGTCACTGTTCTTCGGCCGTTTTGACTTCCGGATCACCTACCGTCCCGGGACCAAAAATCAAAGATCGGATGCCTTGTCCCGGGTACATGAAGATGAGGTCAAAACGGAGTCGTCGGATCCCCCGGATCCCATCATCCCGGAGTCCGCTATCGTGGCCACCCTTACCTGGGACGTGGAGAAGACCGTCCGGGAGGCCCTGACACGAGACCCGGACCCCGGAACCGGACCGAAGAACAGACTCTACGTCCCACCAGAGGCTAGGGCTGCGGTCCTGGATAGAATTGTGTGACAGTCTGAAATAGTGTCTTGATATATGACAACACCTTTTTGATTTAAAAAAATTTGTAACTTGCTGTTCTAATGTTTGTAGTTCTTCAGGTGGTGCATCCTCCCCACTGGCTCCACCAGAATCCACCACCCTTGCGTACGACCGATGTTTTGTTTCCAAACCAGTTATTATAACATCATCTTTTCTAGTATATTGTTCAAGTTCATCCACCTGTTGCTCAAGTTTCTTAATAATCTTGTCCTTTTCTTTAACAAGATTTTGGAGCTCCTTAATCTCCTTCATCAGCTTGTCTAAATTGGACATGTCTTTGGAAATACGATTCAATGAGGTCTTTATCTCCTCCAAGTCTTCCTCCATTTTCTCTGTCTTCCTGGTTGGTGCCATGTTAACTCCTGTAGCTCAGTACAGGCCACTGTAAAGCAATTCCCACTCGTGGTCTCCACCACCACAAATCCGGTCACCACACACCAACCTTCCCTGATGTTGATCCCAGATATAGACGCCGTCAGCCTCAGATGTCGCTGCACTAGCATGTAGCCTCCGCTAGCTTCGGATGTAGCCATCTCCAGCCTCGGGTGCAGCCGTCACCACCCCGGATGCAACTGACGCCGTGGGCCTGGATGGATCACCTTCGACGCCGCTGGCCTGGATGGATCGCCTCCTCCGACGCCGCTGGCCTGGATGGATCGCCTCCTCCTCCGACGCCGCTGGCCTGGATGGACCGCCTCCTCCTCCGACGCCGCTGGCCTGGATGGGCCGCCTCCTCCTCCGACGCCGCTGGCCTGGATGGACCGCCTCCTCCTCCGACGCCGCTGGCCTGGATGGACCGCCTCCTCCTCCGACGCCGCTGGCCTGGATGGGTCGCCTCCTCCTCCGACGCCGCTGGCCTGGATGGGTCGCCTCCTCCTCCGACGCCGCTGGCCTGGATGGGTCGCCTCCTCCTCCGACGCCGCTGGCCTGGATGGGTCGCCTCCTCCTCCGACGCCGCTGGCCTGGATGGGTCGCCTCCTCCTCCGACGCCGCTGGCCTGGATGGGTCGCCGCCGACGCCGCTGGCCTGGATGGGTCGCCGCCGACGCCGCTGGCCTGGATGGGTCGCCGCCGACGCCGCTGGCCTGGATGGGTCGCCTCCTCCGCCGACGCCGCTGGCCTGGATGGGTCGCCTCCTCCGCCGACGCCGCTGGCCTGGATGGGTCGCCTCCTCCGCCGACGCCGCTGGCTTGGATGGGTCGCCTCCTCCGCCGACGCCGCTGGCCTGGATGGGTCGCCTCCTGCGCCGACGCCGCTGGCCTGGATGGGTCGCCTCCTGCGCCGACGCCGCGGACCTGGATGATACGTCTCCGCCAACACCGCTGTCTGGATGGTTCTCTCCGCCGATTTCGCGGGCCTGGATGGTTCGCTCGCGCCGACGCCGCGGACCTGGGTGGTTCCCTCCGCTGACGCCGCGGCCTGGATGGTACGTCTCCGCCAATGCCGCGGCCTGGATGGTGCGCCGCCAGCCTGGGTAGGTCGCCGTTAGCTTCGCGGCCAATTTGATCTTTACTTTCTTTCTTTCTTTCTTTCTTACTGATTTCTTACTTACTGTTACTGTTTTAATCAGAAAACTCAGCGAAATTCTGTGACACACTGAAATGTTCGATGCACAGTGACGCCATCTACCACCATACCGCCATCCTGGTTTGATGAGTTTGATGAAGATCAAAACTTCTCAGTCACTCCTCGTACCACTCAGCACGTTTACAACCAGTGTTCTTTGTAATGTCAAATGATGGACACATGAACACTTCCAAGTCACCCAATATGTCCTGGACTTCATGGAGATAACAGAGAAGAATTTTCTGAATATGAAGTGAAACTTCAGCTGCAGTTTGCCAGAAGACACATGGGAGATCGTGTTTTCTTGTCTTTTCTGTTCCATGATGAAGCTGATAACTGATGATGCAACAATCAAAAGTGTCACGTTTTCTGGAATCGCAGCCTTCAGAGCTGTCTGGGTGTCCTGGTGGTGTTGGAGAACCGTCTCCTCCACACAGATCGACCGTACTCTTTGTATGTCAACATGGCTAATGTCAGTAAAGTTCTTGTAGCAGTTCTGAGCCCTTTTTTCTTTTCTCCAAAGCAGAAAATGAAACTTTGTTTTGCTCTTTGATCTTTTTGTGCTTGTGTGTTTGTGTCTATTCAGGTGAGAACTTTGAGCGGAGCCCCCTGAAGAGGGCGTTCAGGTCCAAAGTTCTTGCTCACTACCCTGAAAACGTGGAGTGGAACCCCTTCGACCAGGATGCAGTGAACATGGTCAGTATGGTCCTGACCTGAGATATTCTTCAGAATGCAAACTCTTAAAGTTGAAATTGGATCCAGAACTTTTAAATTCTTAATGTCTTAGATCTTCTTCCTCTGGTTTGTAATTGGATAAAGACCAGAGACTCAACCAGACCTGGTTTTGACCTGTCTGCTAATACATGTCTCATAATGTTGTTCTGGGAACATCTGGGTCTCCAGTTATTTCTGCAGATGTTTAAAAAGATCATTATGTGTGTTTGCTGCGGTCTTCTTCTCCTTCTTCTACTTCTTCATCTTTTGGCTGCCCCCATTAGGGGGTGCCACAATTGGGTCCGTCTCACCCTATCTTCTGAACCTCCCTCTGTCTCACCAACCAACTGCATGTCCTCCCTCAGCACGTCCATAAACCTCCTCTTTGTCCTCCCTCTTCTCCTCCTGCCTGGTGGCTCCATCCTCAACATCCTTCTCCCTATATACCCTGGGTCCCTTCTCTGCACATGTCTCTCTTCTTCACCTCTCTACCACACTCTCCATGACTTTGGACAGTTGACCCCAAGTATTTAAAGGACATGTTTCAGACAGAATTCATAAATCGGGTTTAAGCTATTAGTTGTCATGTGATCATGTGCCTGTAAGCTGGAAGCATACATCAATCTGAACAAACAGCTATGGAGACAAAAACATGTAAACTGTGTTTATTTCAATGCAGTGACAGTAAAAAGGAAAAGAGTTGGGGGAAAGTGTGTCTGTCTCCTCTCTGGACAGGGCACTGAACGGGTGGCATGTGCACAACGCACATGCACATCCGCAAGCTGGTAGAAAGTTCATATCTCCTAAAAACCATCAGAACTGGAAAGTGTCCACAGTAGGGCCAGTGTTGTTGAGGATGGGGCAGTGATGGTGGGTTCCTCCTGAAGTCTGCTATCATCTCCACAGTATTGAGCGGTCAAAACAGGCCTGTAGCTCCTGCCTCGACTCATCTGTCCACTTCTTTACTGTCTTCATTACAGGCTTTGCAGATTTTAATTTCTGCCTGTAAGTGGGAATGAAGTGGATCAGATGGTGATCAGAGAGTCCCAGAGCTGCACAGGGAACAGAGCGGAAGGCGTCCTTTATTGTAGTGTACCAGTGGTTAAAAATGTTTGCGTCCCTGCTGGGACACGTGATGTTCTGTCTGTATTTACAGAGTTCAGGGCTCAGATTTTGAAATCCCCCAAAATGAAGAGCAGGGAGTCTGAATACTTTCTCTCCACATCTGTGATCTGATCAGCGAGCTGCTGTTGTGCCTCTGTTATACACGACTGTGGTGGAATATACATGCTGACCAGCACAAATGAGGAGAACTCCCACAGTGAATAGAACAGACCACAGTTGATGGAAAACGTTGAGGGCTGCACATCCTCATCAACACTGACATCTGTACACCAGCCTCTATTTATATAAAAGGCTGATCTGCCTCTTCTCATCTTCCCAGTGAGGGGGAGGGGGAGGTGCTGGTGAGGTGGATAAGCTGGTGCACTCAGTGTTGTATGGCTGGGGGGGCCTGGCTGCCTTTTTGTTTCTGTCTTTTGGTTTTCCTTCCAGGTGGCTTGCATTTGGGACTGAGTGGCTGTGTAGCTGAGGTTATCAGGACCTCACCCTGATCACCTGCGGCTCGTCAGGACTCACAGCTGTGGTGCATCTATATGGATTGGAACATGGTGGCATTTAAGACTGGAGTATACAGTGTGTATTGGCCAGAGACTCGACCTTGTGACCAGACGGGTGAGATCGTCGTCTCGGGAGCCATCTCATCATCAGTGGATGCAGAGAACGTCCAGGGTTTGATGCACGGTCTGTGAAAGAGGAGGGGGTGAGGTCTCACGCTCGCCAGCACACTTCCTGAGGTATGTTAGATTTTGTGACTAACGTTTATACAGTCAGTAAATGTGGTGTCCCTCACACCTTATTATATTGAGCTGTACGTTAGTCATGTATCGGCTTCCACTGCAGTGGAGTTTTGTGAACTGGATGTTCCATGCCTGCAGGTTGGGAAGCTGATTAGTAATTAAGCCAGGAAGTGTTTGCTGTTTATGTACACCTTTGAGTGGTCTCTCTGTGTGTAGAGTGTGGACTCACATAATGGTTCACAGACTCGGTTTGTTGCGGCCACCTGGGGGGTGTCGGCGGGGTCCTTGGGTCCGAACGGCTTCTGGCTCCGGACCGTTAGCGCTGCTGGGAGCGCACCGTATCAAAACCACGCCAGACCGCACACTCTTTTGTTGTTTTGTATCACATCACTGTTATGTATTTCAGCACTGTAGCCAGGCTGACAAAGAGTCAGAGCTCTATTGAGCTGAGTATTCCATTAACTTTAACTAGTAATGACTTCATGACTTTCTTTGCTAACAAAATTTTAACTATTAGAGAAAAAATTACTCATAACCATCCCAAAGACGTATCGTTATCTTTGGCTGCTTTCAGTGATGCCGGTATTTGGTTAGACTCTTTCTCTCAGATTGTTCTGTCTGAGTTATTTTCATTAGTTACTTCATCCAAACCATCAACATGTTTATTAGACCCCATTCCTACCAGGCTGTTCAAGGAAGTCCTACCATTATTTAATGCTTCGATCTTAAATATGATCAATCTATCTTTGTTAGTTGGCTATGTACCACAGGCTTTTAAGGTGGCAGTAATTAAACCATTACTTAAAAAGCCATCACTTGACCCAGCTATCTTAGCTAATTATAGGCCAATCTCCAACCTTCCTTTTCTCTCAAAAATTCTTGAAAGGGTAGTTGTAAAACAGCTAACTGATCATCTGCAGAGGAATGGTCTATTTGAAGAGTTTCAGTCAGGTTTTAGAATTCATCATAGTACAGAAACAGCATTAGTGAAGGTTACAAATGATCTTCTTATGGCCTCAGACAGTGGACTCATCTCTGTGCTTGTTCTGTTAGACCTCAGTGCTGCTTTTGATACTGTTGACCATAAAATTTTATTACAGAGATTAGAGCATGCCATAGGTATTAAAGGCACTGCGCTGCGGTGGTTTGAATCATATTTGTCTAATAGATTACAATTTGTTCATGTAAATGGGGAATCTTCTTCACAGACTAAAGTTAATTATGGAGTTCCACAAGGTTCTGTGCTAGGACCAATTTTATTCACTTTATATATGCTTCCCTTAGGCAGTATTATTAGACGGTATTGCTTAAATTTTCATTGTTACGCAGATGATACCCAGCTTTATCTATCCATGAAGCCAGAGGACACACACCAATTAGCTAAACTGCAGGATTGTCTTACAGACATAAAGACATGGATGACCTCTAATTTCCTGCTTTTAAACTCAGATAAAACTGAAGTTATTGTACTTGGCCCCACAAATCTTAGAAACATGGTGTCTAACCAGATCCTTACTCTGGATGGCATTACCCTGACCTCTAGTAATACTGTGAGAGATCTTGGAGTCATTTTTGATCAGGATATGTCATTCAAAGCGCATATTAAACAAATATGTAGGACTGCTTTTTTGCATTTACGCAATATCTCTAAAATCAGAAAGGTCTTGTCTCAGAGTGATGCTGAAAAACTAATTCATGCATTTATTTCCTCTAGGCTGGACTATTGTAATTCATTATTATCAGGTTGTCCTAAAAGTTCCCTAAAAAGCCTTCAGTTAATTCAAAATGCTGCAGCTAGAGTACTGACGGGGACTAGAAGGAGAGAGCATATCTCACCCATATTGGCCTCTCTTCATTGGCTTCCTGTTAATTCTAGAATAGAATTTAAAATTCTTCTTCTTACTTATAAGGTTTTGAAGAATCAGGTCCCATCTTATCTTAGGGACCTCGTAGTACCATATCACCCCAATAGAGCGCTTCGCTCTCAGACTGCAGGCTTACTTGTAGTTCCTAGGGTTTGTAAGAGTAGAATGGGAGGCAGAGCCTTCAGCTTTCAGGCTCCTCTCCTGTGGAACCAGCTCCCAATTCAGATCAGGGAGACAGACACCCTCTCTACTTTTAAGATTAGGCTTAAAACTTTCCTTTTTGCTAAAGCTTATAGTTAGGGCTGGATCAGGTGACCCTGAACCATCCCTTAGTTATGCTGCTATAGACGTAGACTGCTGGGGGGTTCCCATGATGCACTGTTTCTTTCTCTTTTTGCTCTGTATGCACCACTCTGCATTTAATCATTAGTGATCGATCTCTGCTCCCCTCCACAGCATGTCTTTTTCCTGGTTCTCTCCCTCAGCCCCAACCAGTCCCAGCAGAAGACTGCCCCTCCCTGAGCCTGGTTCTGCTGGAGGTTTCTTCCTGTTAAAAGGGAGTTTTTCCTTCCCACTGTAGCCAAGTGCTTGCTCACAGGGGGTCGTTTTGACCGTTGGGGTTTTACATAATTATTGTATGGCCTTGCCTTACAATATAAAGCGCCTTGGGGCAACTGTTTGTTGTGATTTGGCGCTATATAAAAAAATTGATTGATTGATTGATTGATGTATTAAATTCAGTTATCCTTTGTACCGTGCTCTGCTTATTTCATACTGGGTCCTTCAAACGCTGGTCGGTTCTCCGAGCTGCGTCCGACACATAACACTCAGCTTCACAAGCGCTCCCGCTTGCTTCCCCCTCCGGCATCTTCCCCTTCATCATTCCCCTTGATAACAAAACCAACCAGAATTACATCGCAAAGTGCAACGGTAATTGATAATATATTTACAAACAGAACAGATGAAATTATCAAGAATGGGATCTTCATGACAGATATTAGCGACCATTTACCAATTTTTTCAATATTTAAATCTAAAAATAGGTACAACAAAAAAACGGATATAAACTTTAAAAGAGATAAGTCAGTAAAAGCCTTAGAGGCATTAAAATATGACCTTAAAAATCAAAACTGGGAAGAAGTTTATGTCAGTGATGTTAATGTAGCATATAACTCATTTATGAAAATATTGATGAAATCATACAATAAAAATTGTAAATTAATTGAAATTAGTAAGAAAAGAGTAAATAAACCATGGCTGACAAAGGGAATAAAAAATGCTTGTACAAAGAAAAACTGTTTATACAGGTGCTTTTTAAAATTGCAAACAAAGGAATCAGAACATAAATACAAAAAATATAAAAATAAACTATTAACAATAATTAGGAAACAAAAAAAAGATTATTACAGTGAAAAACTAAATAAGAGTAAAGACAATATGAGGGTAACATGGGGAATTATAAAAAGTGTGATTGATAGTGATGGAACAAAATAAACTATTCCAAATTACTTTGTTAAGGAAAATAAAGAGATATATGATATAAAAGAAGTTGCAAATGGGTTTAATGATTATTTTTCAAATGTAGGGTCAAGTCTGGTGGGAAATAAACCAATAATAGAAGATAAATTATGTACATTGGTAAATACGGTCAATAGTATTTTCCTGGACAATGTGGAAAAAGATGAAATAAGAAATATTGTAAAAAACTGTGTAAGCAAAAGATCAACTGACCATGAAGATTTAGACATGGTGACTGTAAAAAGTATAATAGAAATTGTTATTGAACCATTTACTTATATTTGTAATCTGTCTCTGTCAACTGGGGTTTTTCCAGATGAAATGAAAATTGCTAAGGTAGTCCCATTATATAAAAATGGAGACAAACATAAGTTTTCTAATTACAGGCCAGTATCATTGCTTCCACAGTTTTCTAAAATTATGGAAAAAGTTTTTGTAACAAGATTGGATAAATTTATTGAGAAACATATTTTAAATAATGTTCAGTATGGATTCAGAACAAAACATTCGACAGCTATGGCAATTATGGAACTAATAGAGAAAATATCAACAACAATAGATAATAAGGATTATTTTGTAAGTATTTTTATTGACCTGAAAAAGGCTTTTGATGTTATAGACCACTCAAGATTGCTCCACAAGTTACAACAATATGGAATAAGAGGTGTTGCACATCAGTGGGTAAAAAGCTACTTAGAAAATAGAAAACAGTTTGTTCAGATAAATAATACCAAATCAGAATTGTGTAACATTATTTATGGAGTACCACAAGGATCGGTACTTGGACCCAAACTGTTTATTTTGTATATCAATGATTTTGTGAATGTATCCAATGTGCTTGGCAGCATTTTATTTGCTGATGATACAACGCTGTTTTACTCTGGATCAGATATACAGGAAGTAGCACAAGTGATAAATACAGAGTTGGAAAAAGTTAAACATTGGTTTGATATAAACAGATTGTCACTAAATATTAATAAGACAAATTTCATATTGTTTAATGATAGAGCGAAAAAAAAATAATGTGTCATTACAAATAGATGGAATGGATATACAAAGGGTAAAAGAAATGAAATTTTTAGGAGTCATGATTGATGAAGATCTTACATGGAAGTCACACATAAATTACATAAAAGGAAAAATAGCGAAAGCCATTGCTGTTTTGCATAAAGTAAAATATTCATTAAATAGTTATGGTTTATTAACATTGATTGTCCCATATTTAACTTATTGTGTAGAAATCTGGGGATCAACATATACAACCTATATACAACCTTTATTTATTTTGCAGAAAAGAGCTTTAAAAGTGATTAGTAACAGTGGTTTTAGAGATCCATCTAATCCATTGTTTATTAAGTATAGGGTACTTAAATTTCATGATTTAGTCGATTTGAAAATATTACAAACGATGTACCAAGTTAATAAAAATACTTTACCAACAAACATTCAAAATATGTTTGAAAAAAGAGTAAGTAGTTATAAATTGAAAGGAATAGAAGTCTTTAAAAAACCAAGATTTAGAACCAAAGTAAAGGAAAGGAGTATTGCAGTAAATGGTGTCAAATTATGGAACAATCTTAATAAAGAAATTAAAGAATTAAGGTCGCTTAAATTATTTTAAAAACATATTAAATTAGATGTATTAAGTATGAAACTATGAAGTAAGTCAGTGGGCTGCAAGAAAGTAAAAAAAAAAAAGTAAACTTAATAATGTTTGGAGTGTCTTAAGTTTAAATGTAACCTATCAGTGATGTAATCAATTAATGGTCATAATTATGAAATGGGTCAGTGGTATGTGACAAGTTAAAGAAATGCAATCTGTTAAATAATGTTGACTATGATGCTGTATATTGAAAGATTGTATTGTTAAAAGGGGCAGAAATCATAAGACTTGTTCTTCTTTCTGCTCCTTTTCATTCTGGTATTGTGGTGCTTTTGTTTTTTGCTTTTCTGTTTTTCTTTTAAATGAATGAAATGAAATCTTCTGTAAGCTCCAAACAGAGCTGCTGCTCCTCCAACCAAAGCATCTGTGAAACTCGCTGGTTTGGTGAAAACCAGCAAAAAAGTTCCAAAAGATGAATCCAATGTTTATGAGCGCTTCTCTGGTATTCTTATACCAGAGAAGAGACCAAAGGAGACCAAAGGAGGCAAGCAGAGTGCAAAACACAGAAAGTAAGAGAAAGCGCAGTGCCGAGGCAGCCATCTGCGACACCATCTTGCACTCGTGTTCATTACTCACCGTCGCGGGGGCAACAGCTCCAGCAGGGGACCCCAGATAAAAAAAAAAAAACTTTCCAGATCAGGAGAGCAGTGCTGTCACATTGTTACCCAGCCACTGTTGATGTAAAAAATGATTCCACTACCCTTCATTTTGCCAGAGAGTGCTGCATCTTGGTCCGCTCTGGAAAGTTGGAAGCCTACCAGTTGCAGAGCAGAGTCCGGAATCGATCCACAGAATCACGACTCTGTGAAGCACCAAACAGCAGATGTGGTGGAATCTCTACTTTTTCCTACAAATAGCTGGAGTTCATCCATTTTATTTTGCAGAAAGCACACACTGAAGCAAACACACGCATTCCTGCTCGCGGTGTACGGTGGCCACAACGGTGGAGCCGTACGAGCGCTGCGGCTCATCTCTCTCTCCTCTGCAATTCACTGCAGGGGCCAAGGTGAGAGCACCTTTGACCAATAGCCCAATAAATCCACTGTAGGATCGAGAAAAATGAGAAACAAATCCACTGGCATTATTCCCCTGATCTTTGTGAGCCGCTGAGTCGCTGACCGAACAGTCCCCCCTAAAAATTGGTCCTCCCTGCCTTCACTGCACATGCTTCATTTGGGACCACAGCAGCTCGTCTGAGTCTCTTCACCCAAAGCGATCAAAGGGAAGAATGTGATTATTAACTATCAGATGACAAAGTAAAACCTCTTAAATCATCCTAAAGTCAGTTTGAAGCAGAAACAAGGTGATAATCGATGAATCGCTGCTGACGCTCCAAAATGACGTAGGCGCAATATATGCGCACACACAAACATATACACACACGCAACCAAAGACGCGCACACACGCAGAAACATATACACACACGCAACCAAAGACACGCGCACACACAGAAACATATACACACGCAACCAAAGACGCGCGCGCACGCAGAAACATATACACACACGCAACCAAAGACGCGCGCGCACGCAGAAACATATACACACACGCAACCAAAGACGCGCGCGCACACGCAGCAACATATACACACACGCAACCAAAGACGCGCGCGCACACGCAGCAACATATACACACACGCAACCAAAGGCGCGCGCACACACGCAGCAACATATACACACACGCAACCAAAGGCGCGCGCACACACGCAGCAACATATACACACACGCAACCAAAGGCGCGCGCACACACGCAGCAACATATACACACACGCAACCAAAGGCGCGCGCACACACGCAGACACATTGTTGGATGTTGGTTTAGTGGACAGAGACAGACAGTCGGATGATCTCGGTGAGAGTGTGTGTGTTTTGTGTCTTTTGAATTCATTGGCTGAACATTGAAAACACTGTCGTGGGACTCAAACGCGCTGTGACCTGTTCTGCTCGTGTCCCGTTGTCCCTCCAGCTGTCCATGCCTAAAGGCCTGTCGTTCCGGACGCAGGTGGACCGGCGTCAGCCCCAGTTCCATTCCTTCATCATCACAAAGGAGGACGGCTCTCGAACATACGGCTTTGTGCTCACCTTTTTTGAGGAGGTCACCAGCCCACAGATCTGCTCTGCGATGCACACGCTGTTCCAGTTGCACGGTGCAGAGCGCCGCCCTGCCAGCCCCACTGCTTCTTCCTCCTCGTCCAGCGTGGACTCTCTGGCCGGCAGCCTGGAGGCTGTGGACTTTCCCACCTCCTCCTCGGCTTCATCCCACAGGACAGGAAGCTACGACTCCTCCCGGGACACTCTCTATGTGTCCAAGGCCCTGTGTCTGATCACGCCGATGCCCTTCCTGCACGCCTGCCGCCATTTCCTGATTCAGCTGCACAAGGCCGTCGCAGTAGCCAGCAGCCCCCCGCTGCCGCTGGAGAGCTACATTTACAACATCCTGTATGAGGTGCCGCTGCCCGCTCCAGGACGCTCCCTGAAGTTTCATGGAGTGTATGAGCCCATTATCTGCCAGAGGCCTGGAACTGGGGAGTTGCCATTGGCCGACTTCCCGCTGGGGGAGGCCTTCAGACTGCTCGGTGTGGAGAACCTGGTCCAGGTCTTCACCTGCACCCTGCTGGAGATGCAAATCCTCCTCTACTCACAGGGTAAGTACGTCTACACACATTATGTTGGAACAAAAACGTTGTTCTCTTGTACTGCTCTGCCTGCTGCTTTATAAGCCACACCCCTGAGCAGCTACTTTACAGGTGATCAAATTATTGATCAATAAACAACCTTCCCAGCTTGTTACAGGACAGGTCAAAGGTCAACTCAGTGTTGATTTTTGGTGAAAATATTTCTTTGATATTCTTTGATTTGATATTTTATTAGGATAAACAGAACGTGCCGCGGCCTCAACTTTACCTAAATTCTGGGTCTGTTGGTGAAGCTTAGGGCTTGTGGTCGGTGATCACCTTAATATTTCTTCTGTTGTTCTTGTTTAATGCTGATAAATGATACTGTATTTGTTGTCTTTTTGGTGCCTGATTCTGTTTTTTCGCTGTTTGAGGTGCAGCTCAATCCAGAGATGGGTGTGGTGTCTGTTTCTGCAGGCGTCCTGTCCTGTACAGCAGCATGGACTCCCAAAAATTCCTCTGTATTTGAATTGTCACTTGTGTCTGTAGCATGGCCCAAGCAGAGGGTCGCCCCTCTGAGTCTGGTCTGCTTGAGGTTTCTTCCTCAAATCATCAGAGGGAGTTTTTTCTTACCACTGTCTCCTGTGTTCTTGCTGTGGGGGTTAGTAAGGTTGGACCTCACTGTGTGAATCACCTTGAGGCAGCTTTGTTGTGATTTGGCGTAATATAAATGAAATAAATTGAAAAGCGGAACAATGCAGGTTCTGTCCTGGTCGTAAATGGACTGCATTTATATACCACTTTTCCATCTGCATCAGACGCTCAAAGCACTTTACAATAATGCCTCACATTCACTCCGATGTCAGACTGCTGCCATACAAGGCGCTCGCTACACACCGGGAGCAACTAGGGGATTAAGGACCTTGCCCAAGGGCCCTTAGTGATTTTCCGGTCAGGCTGGGATTTGAACCGAGGATCCTCTGGTCTAAAGCCCAACGCTTAACCACTAGACCATCACCTCCCCTGGTGATGGTCATGGAACATCTGACCAGCTCTTCATTCTCACAAGGATCCTGGAGGGGCCTGGGAGTCTGCCCATCGAGTCTGCATGTGTTCTATGGACTTGGAGAAGGCGTATGATCGGGTACCCCGGAGATACTGTGGGAGGTGCTGTGGGAGTATGGAGTGGGGGGAGCAATCTCTGCACTCACAAAGTGAGAGCTGTGTTTGGGTTCTCAGAGTGATGCAGCGATACCACTTTTTTCAGAATAAGTACAAGTACATACATTTTGATACTCGTCAATATTGAGTACCGATATGAATACTTAATGATACCAGTACGTTTTATGATGACTTTGACTCCAACAAATTAACTGTGTGTTTCTGAACAAACATGATGCTGACAGACATCTGACTGAAATGGAACCTGTAAAATATACAACACCAGGATCTGAAGTAGAGAAGCTTGAATCTTCGACTGGACTGGATTGCTTGACTCGAGGACGTTTCGCTTCAAATCGCAGAAGCTTCCTCAGCTAAAATTCTTGCTCTGGAAGTCTGACTTCTGTCTGACTCTTGTAGAGAAGAATAAAACAGAAGCCAACAAAAGCTGGAGTTTTAAACCTAACCAGACCCCTCCTACTGAGAGGCAGACTGCTATAGGCTAGTGACTAAACAGTAGCTCTAATTAGCAACTATTGTGCTCTAGTTAGCACCCTCCTAATGACAGGGTAGCTGTCCCTCTAATGATGAGATGGGTAGCTGTCCCTCTAATAATGAGATGGATGCCTTTCTGATGGCTCCCTTGATGACGTGAATGACTCATTACCATGAACAAAAGACTGAAACTGCTTTGACCTGAGTACCACATTGTAAACAGGGGACAAAGCGTGTCTCAGACCCCCTCCCCGGTTAAGGCTGGGTTTCAAACGTTTCACAAAGAATGCCTCCTTGACCCCTCTCTCAAACCATTTCTTCTCTCTGGCTAATATTTTAACTTCCTTGTCCTCAAACGTGTGGTTAGTGTCTTTAAGGTGGAGATGAACTGCAGACTGAGGTCCACTGGCGCCCTCTCTGCGGTGCTGGTATAGTCTTTTGTGTAAAGGTTGCTTCGTTTCACCTACGTAGTGTTCGTTACAGTTTTCCTGACATCTGATAAAATACACTACATTGCTCTGTTTGTAACTAGGGATCCTGTCCTTAGGGTGAACTAATTTCTGTCTCAAGGTGTTAACCGGTTTAAAGTAAACTGGGATTTTGTGCTGTCTGAAGATCCTCTGTAGTTTTTCCCCTACTCCTGGTTCTAGGATCTGAACTGAAACTGGCCATCACTAACTTTCCTTCTGTCTGTGAGGACAGCTTCACTACTCTTAACTTCATAATGGACTAAATAGAGCAGAGAAGGATTTTCTTTCACCAAAACAGATCAAATCCAGGCTTGCATCTCAGATGTACCTTCTGGCAATTTGTAGCTGAACTTCCAGGTCTTCTTTTGAAGAAAATCCTCCTCTGTACCACTTCATTGTGAAGATGGCTAACTGCTGATACAAAATGCAGAACATGCACTGTGCATAATTTCTCCAATCACAGCCACATAAGCCTATAACTTCTCCTGGGTTGTCTGGGTGTTTTGGTGGGTGTCTTGTCCTTCTTGCACAGTCACTCAGTTTTTGAGAACTGTCTACTCCAAAAAAAAAACTCCCAAAAAGACTCCAAGCTGTCAGTGATGTTAAAGGGGGCAACACACAGTATTAAGAACAGGGGGATGTAAACTTTGGATCAGGTTCACTTGGGTAGTTTTCTTGTCATTTTGATTTAAAAAGAGGAAACACAGTTGTTTGACAGTAAATGGCTTCACCCAACCACGAACCATGAGTGAAAAAAACTTTTTGGGTTGTCATTCATATTCTATTAAAAATGGACAAAAAAGCAAAAATTCTGCCAGGGTATGTAAACGTTTGAGCACAACTGTAAATACCAGATTGGGCTGACACTTGATACTGGTATCAGGATCAGTGCATCTCTACTTCTCAGCAGTAAGTCGGACTTGTTTCCAGTGGAGGTTGGCCTCAGCCAGGACTTCACCTTGTCACCAATCCTGTTTTTGATATTCATGGCCCGGATGTCGAGGTTTAGTTGGGGGCAGGAGGGTTTCCAGTTTGGTGGGCTCAGGGTCTCATCACTGCTTTTTGCAGATGATGTGGTCCTGTTGGCTTCATCAGCCTGTGACCTCCAAAACTCACTGGATGGGTTCACAGCCGAGTGTGAAGCGGCTGAGATGAGGATCAGCCACTCTAAATCTGTGGCCATGGCTCTCAGCAGGAAACCCATGGATTATCTACTCCGGGTAGGGAATGAGGTGTTGCCCCAAGTGAAGGAGTTCAAGTACCTCGGGGTCTTGTTCACGAGCCAGGGGACGATGGAGCGTGAGATTGGCCGGAGAATCGGTGTAGCAGGGGCGGTGTTCCATTCACTCTCTTGTACTGTTGTGATGAAAAGAGAGCTGAGCCAAAAAGCGAAGCTCTACATCTACTGGTCAGTCTTCGTTCCTCCTCTCACCTATGGTCATGAGGGTTGAGTCATGACCGAAAGAACTAGATCGCGGGTACAAGCAGCTGAAATGGGCTTCCTCAGGAGGGTGGCTGGTGTCTCCCTTAGAGATTCAGTGAGGAAAATAAGTATTTGAACACCCTGCGATTTTGCAAGTTCTCCCATTTAGAAATCATGGAGGGGTCTGAAATTTTCATCTTAGGTGCATGTCCACTGTGAGAGACATAATCTAAAAAAAATCCGGAAATCACAATGTATGATTTTTTTTTTTTTTTTTAATAATTTATTTGTATGTTACTGCTGCAAATAAGTATTTGAACACCTGCCAATCAGCAGAAATTCTGGCCCTCAAAGACCTGTTAGTCCGCCTCTAAAAAGTCCACCTCCACTCCACTTATTATTCCAAATTAGAAGCACCTATTTGAGGTCGTTAGCTGCATAAAGACACCTGTCCACCCACACAATCAGTAAGACTCCAACGACTAAAATGGCTAAGACCAAAGAGCTGTCCAAAGACACCAGAGACAAAATTGTAGGGCTACAGGGCAACTGCCAAGCAGCTTGTTGAAAAAAGATCAACTGGTGGAGCAATTATTAGAAAATGGAAGAAGCTAAACATGACTGTTAATCTCCCTCGGACTGGGGCTCCATGCCCAGATCCCACCTCATGGCATATCAGTGATCCTAAGAAAGGTGAGGAATCAGCCCAGAACTGCACGGGAGGAGCTGGTCCATGACCTTAAGAGAGCTGGCACCACTGTTTCAAAGGTTAATGTGGGTAATACACTGACGTCATGGGTTAAAATCATGCATGGCACGGAAGGTTCCTGTGCTTAAATCAGCACACGTCCAGGCCTGTCTTAAGTTTGCCCATGACCATTTGGATGATCCAGAGGAGTCATGGGAGAAAGTTATGTGGTCAGATGAGACCAAAATAGAACTTTTTGGTCTTAATTCCACTCGCTGTGTTTGGAGGAAGAAGAATGCTGAGTACCATCCCAAAAACACCGCCCCTACTGTGAAGCATGGGGGTGGAAGCATCATACTTTGGAGGTGTTTTTCTGCACATGGGACAGGACGACTGCACTGTATTAAGGAGAGGATGACCGGGGTCATGTATTGTGAGATTGTGGGGAACAACCTCCTTCCCTCAGTTAGAGCATTGAAGATGGGTCGTGGATGGGTCTTCCAACATGACAATGACCCGAAGCACACAGCCAGGATAACCAAGGAGTGGCTCTGTAAGAAGCATATCAAGGTTCTGGAGTGGCCTGGCCAGTCTCCAGACCTAAACCCAATAGAAAATCTTTGGAGGGAGCTGAAACTCCGTGTTTCTCAGTGACAGCCTAGTAACCTGGCTTATCTAGAGAAGATCTGTATGGAGGAGTGGACCAAAATCCCTCCCTCGGATACTCACATGACTGAAAAGCAACCGGAAGCCGTCTGAAAGCCACCTGAATGCCGTCCTGTGAGACCAACACGGAGGTGGTTTTGTCCCGCGCCATGAGCGGCACGGTGGCGCAATCCTCCGCTTCTCTTTCCATGACAAAAACTCCTGTAACAGTGGAATGTGCCGAAAAAGTACTGATGTCCATGCCTTCTGCCTTTTTTGTGAAAGTCAGACGACGTCCCGGATCAACAAAGCCTTCACGTTGGAAATGATCTGGTTGTTTCAGCGGGGTTTGAGCCTGTCGATCGGAGTGCGGCGCGCTCTCAGATGCTGTGGGCTGTAGCACTCCTTAATCTGTGTAATCCCCATAAAATCGTCGCTGAAAGCCATCTAAATATTCCGAATGGTGTCCAGCTGGAGGTGTCTCACAGTTTCTGGAAAAATTTGATGCAGCAAAGCTCCAAATCGTTCAGACATTTTATTCGCAATAAAAATCCGACGAGAGGGGTGGATCAGTGCTCACACAAAGCCTGCTCACAGGCAAATGACACAACCGACAGGTGTGAAAAAACTCACGCATGCGCACGAAGGTTCAAGCTTGGCTGATGCAATCACACGTGATTCAATTCCATATGGTTTTTTAAAAAAATAAAAAGGTCGGATACTTTTTGGACAGACCTCGTATGTAGAAGAAAATGACACAGAAGACATTAACCCAGTCGTTTCCTGGGATGCTCTCAAAGCTGCACTTGGAGGTAAAGTGATAGCTATAACTTCAAAACAAAATCAAATGAGAAGGGCCTCTTATTTAAATCTGGTAGAAAAATTAAAAAAATGTAGAATTAAGATATAAAACTATTCATAATACTCAATTCTTTGAAGAAAGCAAGTGTATAAAAGAGGAAATAGGAGAGGTTTTGAATGGAGAGGTGGAGAAAAAAACTCAGGTTCTTGAAACAGAACTATTATGAACAGGGTCCAAAGGCAACTAGATTACTAGCAAGGCAGCTCAGAAAACAACAAACTGTAAATACAGTACATAAGATTAGGAATCATTCTACAAATGATGTACAATATAGCCATGATGCAATAGAGGAAATGTTTAGGCAATACTACGAAAAACTGTAGAGTCAACCATCTTCCTCTAGCAAAGCTGGAAAAAACATAATTTCTTAACTCTTTAAATCTACCAACAATTGGAGACGAACAAAATCGTGACCTTATAGCACCGATAACCCCAGAAGAGATATCAAAAGCTATATCAAGACTCAAGGCTAACAAGTGTCCGGGGGGTGATGGGTTTCCATCAGAGTGGTATAAGTGCTTTAAGGAGGAGTTAGTCCCCATGCTTGAGTCCTCATTCAGTTTTACTCTTAAGCAGTGGTGGGCACACTTCCGATAATCCGATAACAGATAATTATCGAAGATAATGTTTTCATTATCGGATTATCTTTTTAGATAACTTTAAAAAACCATCATCGGACTAGTTATCTTCCGATGAATTGCCGTCCGATAACTTTTAGACCGATAACGTAGTAAACCAAGCTGAACAGTGAAAAACATTTTTAAAACTTAAAAGCAGTTGAGACCTACCTGTTAAGTTTCCTAATAGGTATATTGTTCTACCCTCTGCAAACAGAAGAGAGCTGTTTTCAGAAAAAAAAACTACTCTATCCTCTGTAGGCAAAGGAGAACTGGTGACCCCCCCAAAAAAATTATTTCCTTTAACACCATACTGATAAAACCGCAATATCACCCAAGTCATCCAGAGGCATACATTTTTAACTTATGGTTCAAATTTTAACCTACTCATTTTGGACAAGTTATTTAAAATGACTGTCATGTCTGGAGGAGACTAGAAGGAGAGAGCATATCTCGCCCATATTGGCCTCTCTTCATTGGCTTCCTGTTAATTCTAGAATAGAATTTAAAATTCTTCTTCTTACTTATAAGGTTTTGAATAATCAGTTCCCATCTTATCTTAGGGACCTCATAGTACCATATCACACCAATAGAGCGCTTCGCTCTCAGACTGCAGGCTTACTTGTAGTTCCTAGGGTTTGTAAGAGTAGAATGGGAGGCAGAGCCTTCAGCTTTCAGGCTCCTCTCCTGTGGAACCAGCTCCTAATTCAGATCAGGGAGACAGACACCCTCTCTACTTTTAAGATTAGGCTTAAAACTTTCCTTTTTGCTAAAGCTTATAGTTAGGGCTGGATCAGGTGACCCTGAACCATCCCTTAGTTATGCTGCTATAGACTTAGACTGCTGGGGGGGTTCCCATGATGCACTGAGTGTTTCTTTCTCTTTTTGCTCTGTATGCACCACTCTGCATTTAATCATTAGTGATTGATCTCTGCTCTCTTCCACAGCATGTCTTTTTCCCGATTCTCTCCCCTCAGCCCCAACCAGTCCCAGCAGAAGACTGCCCCTCCCTGAGCCTGGTTCTGCTGGAGGTTTCTTCCTGTTAAAAGGGAGTTTTTCCTTCCCACTGTCGCCAAGTGCTTGCTCACAGGGGGTCGTTTTGACCGTTGGGGTTTTTACGTATTTATTGTATGGCCTTGCCTTACAATATAAAGCGCCTTGGGGCAACTGTTTGTTGTGATTTGGCGCTATATAAATAAAATTGATTGATTGATTTATAAAGTGAAAATATCAGACATTTGTTTTCGTTTTAAAGTAATGTGCTAATTTTTAAGGTTTTGTGAGCACATGCTGTGCCCAGCAGCAATGCATTATGGGTAGCATAGGGTAATCTCAGACGTTCACGACAGGACAAATGCATTTCAGACACTCTGTTTAGGCTCCACGGACAACAGCATTAAACTCTAGTGCCTAAAACTCTCGTGAATATATTCTCTGGGTTTATAGACGTTATTGTATTTGCGTTTAAATTCCACACATCTTAAATGTAGCAGACGGATTATCTGGAATTTTGTTTGGCAAGTTTTCAAAGCCACTACTGCCATCTACTGGCCAGTAGTGTTCATGGCAGTATTCGCCCCAAGTACTAAGCATCTAGTCACCAGTAGATGGCATTGTTCTATTTATTTTGACCCGGTTATATCAGATGGTGGTCAAATCAACTTTTTGGCTTTGCAAATGGCTTTTTTTTTTTTTTTTAACAAATTAAGTTTAAAAACAAAACAACAACAAAAAAAAACATTACAAGACAGCTCTGCGGTTGGATGCTTGTAGCTCTTCAGCAGCAGGAGGTGGTCGTGAGATGTTAAAGCTTGTTATTGCACTACATGATGCAGGACGTGCGATTAACCTGAAACTCAGTCCAAAAAATTCTCGCACGAATGAAAAATCATCTGAAAAATGGCCAAAACATGCACAGTGTAAAGCCAACATTTATGTGTCAAGACAAGGCTTAAGAACTGACCAATTGTTAACCTTGTTCTTTGTTTTATCTATGTTTTTATTATTGCATTTTAACCTGTGAAGTGCTTTGACTTATGTCTGTGAAAGGCACTATATAAATACATTTACTTACTTACTTACTAATATTGAGTGCACGTTTTACAACATCATAAAACGTGCGCACATCATCAAACATGCAAAACGTTTTGCGATGACACTTCCAGGGCTCCGTAAAAATGCCTGTTTTTACAAATAAAAATGGAATATTTTACAAAAGCACATTTATCTTTAAACCAACACACGACACATGTCACATTAACGTGTTGGTTTACATAATGAATGACTGAACCAATCAGTGTTTAGCAGAGGCACTTTTACCCAGAATGCTTTGCAGTCTGTTTGTTACAAAACCTCAGAATTAGTGCATTATTCACATTAAAAGATATATGTTATATTTTAACTTTGTACAAATGACAGAATTGACATTAATGGAGTTATTCTGTCAGTATTTTCACAAAACCATAAGTTAGTATGACTTTATTTTTCAAGACCTCCGCCTGACCGGAGCATTATGAAATACTGGCTCATTCTTTGGGTCTTTTGTCGCTTTTGATGCTTTCAAAAGCGATCATGTTAAAAGTCAATTTTAGCTTCTTAGTAATTGCAAATGTACCAGAGCCACTACTGGAATTTATCGATTATCTGTACCTTCCGATACATTTTTGGGTGGTTTATCGGTTTATCTTTATCAAAGATAACTTTTCAGTTATCTGATTATCTATTATCAAAGTTACTTTTTTGGTTATCTGTGCCCACCACTGCTCTTAAGGAGGGTCAGATTCCAATTTCATGGAACGAGGCAATCATTTCTGTGATCCCAAAGGAGGAGAAAGACCTATAATATTGTAGTAATTATAGACCAATATCCGTGCTTAATGTTGACTACAAAATCATCTATATTTGCTAAATGATATGAAAAAATAATGGCACATTTGATTGATGAGGATCAAACTGGCTTCATCTCAGGGTGCAAAACTCAAGACAGTATCAGGAGAACCCTACACATAATCCATTCTATATGTAACAATAAGAAATGTGCAGTCCTAGTAAGTTTGGATGCCGAAAAGACGTTTGATAGTGTAAATTGGAGTTTTTTTATATGCAGTACTTGAAAGATTTGGTGTTAATGAAGAAGCAATTAAATGTATTAAGTCCATCTATCAAAACCCCACAGCTTGGATAAAAATTAGCGGGAGCCTATCAGAACAAATAATACTTAAGAGGGGCACACGCCAAGGCTGCTGCCTCTCACCTCTCGTCTTTGCACTCTGTATTGAACCTTTGGCACAGGCTGTACGACAGGATGAGGAAGTGAGAGGAATACAAGTAAAAGGAGGACAACATATAAGTTTATTTGCAGATGACATAATACTATATCTAGAGAACCCAACCCAAACCCTCATCCCTCTGATTCATTTAATTAATACTTTTTTCCAAACATTCAGGGTGTAAAATTAATGTGACTAAAACCCAGATACTATCATTTAACTAAACTCCATCTGAAGAAATTAAGACTATGTTTAAATTGAAATGGGATTTAAAATGTATAAAATACCTTGGTGTAATTCTAACTAAAGAACAGGGTGGAATGTCACTCCCTAATTTGAGGGACTACTACTATGCAGCTTGCACTGTGCACAATTTCTCCAGTCACAGCCACATAAGCCTATAACTTCTTCTGGGTTGTCTGGGTGTCTTGGTGGCTTTCCTCACTCTTCTCCTTCTTGCACAGACACTTAGTTTTGACAGTGGTGGGCACAGTTCTGATAATCCGATAACCGATAATTATCGAAGATAAAGTTTTCATTATCGATTGGCTTTTCAGATAACTTTGAAAACCATTATCAGACTAATTATCTTCCGATAAATTTTTGTACGATCATTTTTAGACCGTTAACATGGTAAACAAAGGTGAACAGATGTGTAGTGCTACCCTTTGCAAAACAGGAGAGCTGCTTCTAAAAGAAACCGCTCTATCCTCTGCAGGCAAAGAAGAACTGGTCACCAAAAAAAAACCTAATTTCTTTTAACCCCATACTGATACGTGGCCAATATCACCCGAGTCATCCAGAGGCATACATTTTTAACTTATGGTTCAAATTTTAACCAAACTTATTTCAGACAAGTTATTTAAATTAACGTCACTTCTGAAGTTTTATAAAGTGAAAATATCAGATGTTTTAGTTTTAAAGTAATGCGCTAATTTTTAATGTTTTGTGTGGGCATGCTGTGTCCAGGTGCATTATGGGTGATAGGGTAATCTCAGTACGTTCACGACAGGAGAAATGCGTTTCCGACACTCTGATCAGGACAACAGCATTAAACTCTAGTGCCTAAAACTCTTGTGAATATATTCTCTGGGTTTATAGACATTGTTATTGTGTTTGCTTTTATTAAATTCCACGCATCTTAAACATAGAAAGTAGCAACACAGATTATCTGGAATTTTGTTTTTGCAAGTTTTCAAGGTCTCTACTGCCATCTACTGGCCAGTAGTGTTCATGGCAGCATTCAGACTGAAGCTGGGCTGATATTTTCACTCACTGTACTCGGTTCCAGCTCAAACTGTACCACAGAATCGCATGGTGTAAAAGTTCAGAGCGCACGATTTATGTTCTCACACACACATTGTACGTTCAAAAGCCACATGTCAGACTCGTGTTTCCAGAAGCAAAATGTAAACAGAAGCTTTTTTTCAAACTTAATTTACAAAAACTCTTGATGGGAGACATCAAAGTTTAAAAAAAAAACATTACAAGACAGCTCTGCTGTGTTTGCACAGGCACAGTGCGAGAGGTGGTCGTGAGATGTTAAACGCAGCTCATTACTCCATGTATACTAAACGATGCAGGACGCGCGATTAACTTGAAACTCAGTGCGATCCAAAATATTCTCACACGATTGAAAAATCAACTGAAAAAGGGCCAAAACTCGAACTGGCACCAGTAGATCATGACAGTGTTCTATTTATTTTGACACCGGTTATATCAGATGGTTATCTAATTACAACTTGGCTTTTTTTTTTTTTTTTTTTTTTTGAAAATGCCTTTTTTTTAAATGCCTTTTTTTTTACAAATAAAAAATGGCATATTTTGCAAAAGCACATTTATCTGTAAACACCAACACACAACACACCTCACATTAACGTGTCGGTTTACATAGAATGAATCAACCAATCAGTGTGAGCAGAGGCACATTTTACCCAGAATGCCATCTGTCTGTTGTTACATCTGTTTGTTACAAAACTTCAGAATTAGTGCATTATTCAACATTAAAAGATATGTGTTAGATCTTAACTTTGTACAAATGACATAATTGACATTAATGGAGTTATTCTCTCAGTATTCATTTTATTTATAAATCAAAACCATAACTCACCACTGCTTTATTTGTCAAGACCTCCGCCTGACGGCAGCGTTGTGATTGAGTAGAAAGTTGAGCTTTGTGGCTCCTTTCAGTTGCTTCTGTGCTGGAAGCCATGTAGTAAACAGGAGCTTCCAGCAGGGGGCAGGACAGTCAAAGACAGAAGTGCTGACTCATTGTTTGGGTCTGTTGTCACTTTTGATGCTTCCAGAAGCGATCATGGTGTTAAAACTCAAATTCAGCTTGTTTAGTAGTACTGGAGACAATACTGGAATTTATCGGTTATGTGTAACTTCCGATACATTTTTTGGTGGTTTATCGTTTTAACTTTATCAAAGATAACTTTTCAGTTATCTGATTATCTGTTATCGTTAATTTTTTATAGTTAATTTTTTGGTTATGTGTGCCCACCCCTGGTTGTTGAGAACTGTGTACTCCATGCAGATGTACCACAGAGTGTCATACTGTTTGTATTTCTTTGTAATTGATGTAAATAAAGTCCGAAACATATTCAGAGGCAGCTTCACCCTCAGAGAGCCTCGACCACAATCTACTACAAAAGACTCCAAGCTGTCAGTGATGTTAAAGGGGGCAACACACAGCATTAAGAACAGGGGGATGTGTTGTGAAAGTGTAGGAACACGGACCCACAACAGGGGGCGCAAATGAACGGACAATGGAGAAGATAAATAACAAGTTTTACTATTGTGAAACGAGCACAACCAATACAACAATCAACAATTTGGGGTTAAGCCGAATTCTGCTGGTGTCGTGTGGGCAGGCTCGAAGGTAGGAGACGTCCGTCCAAGTCGAACCGGAACCATCCAGATCTCCTCTGCCACCGAACCCTGGAAGTACTGGAACCGCCAAGTCCCGAATTCCCAGGTGGCCACTGCCTCCGCTCGTCGGATCCGGTACTGCTGGCAAGAGAGAGCAACAAACACACAGGTGTGGATGCGGCTGCACCCAATAACACGGAGAGGGGAGAAGCCGCCTCCACCTCTCGTCACAAAAAAAGCAGGAAGGTGAGTACTTATCTAATCACTCGGCCTGCGGTAGTCAGCTGTCCTGAAAGGTTTAACAAGTGTTATCAATTAACACAGAATATGCTGCAGAGAATGTTACCTCTATCTCAAGGCGATATCTCGGCACTGAGGTGGAGACGCCGTCCTGCTGATATACCTCCGTGCTGAGTGGAACAGCTGTGTCCAGTGATGGGTGACAGTTGTCACCCTGGCTGCTCTCGTGAGGCGGCAGCGCCCTCTGGTGCCTGGAGCCCGCACTCCAGGCAGGGCGCCCTCTGGTGGTGGTGGGCCAGCAGTACCTCCTCTTCAGCGGCCCACACAACAGGATGGAAACTTTAGATCAGGGTCATTTGGGTAGTTTGTGTTGTCATTCTGATTTAAAAAGAGGAAACCTGGTTGTTTGACAATAAACGGCTTCACCCAACCACGAACCATGAGGGAAAAACGGTTTGTGTTATTGTTCATATACTCTGAAAAATGGCCAAAAAAATGCCAAGGTATGTAAACTTTTGAGCACAACTGTATGAATTTGGAGGGTTATTTGCATGAAAAAGTAAATCATGGTAACAAAATGTTTATTTCAGAATCAGAAGAAGTTTATTGCCAATGAACAGGATTCACAGACTAGGAATTTGCTTCGATATAATGGTGCAACATTAAACAGAGAGCAATATAAAATGCTAAGATAAAATATACAATATGTGCCAAAATAAGACAAAATATAAGATAAAAAAAATGACATGAAATATGAAAGGCTGTGTGCAACAGAAAAACAGAAAGAAAGAGGAACAGAAAAAGTGCAGTGGGAGGAGTGCAATTAAAACCAAAGTACATTTGTCTAAAGTGACCCGTGATAAAATGATAAAGTGACAGAGTTAAGGTTAAGGTGACTGAGTTATGAGGAGTTCATGAGTCTAACGGCAGAGGGGAAGAAACTGTTCTTATGGCAGGAGGTTCTGGTCCGGATGGACCGTAGCCTCCTGCCCGAGGGGAGTGGTTTGAACAGACCGTGTGCAGGGTGAGAAGGGTCAGCTGTGATCCGACCTGCTCGGCCCAGAGTCCTGGAGACGTGTAAGTCGTGGAGAGATGGAAGGCTACAGCCGATCACCTTCTCAGCAGAGGCCACAATGCGCTGCAGTCTGTGTCTGTCCCTGGCTGTGGCCCCGGCGTACCACACCGTGATGGAGGAGCAGAGGATGGACTCGATGATGGCCGTGTAGAACTGCACCATCAGCTGGACAGGCAGCTTGGCCTTCTTCAGCTGCCGCAGGAAGTACATCCCCTGCTGGGCCTTCTTGATGAGGGAGCTGATGGTTGACTCCCACTTGAGGTCCTGGGTGATGGTGGTGCCGAGGAAGCGGTGACAGACCACAGTGGTGATGGGGCTGTTGGTGAGGGCGGGGGGGCTTGTCCATCAATTTGTCCATCAATAAACATATTCCACATTATCAAATGCTGAGTGACTGTTTATTTGATGGTCTGTTAGGCCAAATTCACCATATCATCACTTTTCACACATTTTCAGGGGATACTGAAGTTCAAGAGCTCACCACAGCCACACCCACCAATGTTATAATTGCAGACCACTTGATTTGAATCGCTCATGGGCCCGAGTTTTGAGAAATATATGTGTGCAAAACTCCCCCCGGGGGGAGGGGGGGGGGGTCTAGGTATCTACTTTATCTTGTGTTTTGTCATTCATTGCATTATCTGTTTCACTCTAGGCTCTGGTTTTGGTTTTAGCTGAAATAGAGGGATTAATAAATGAAATAGTTTTGACAGTGTGAAATGTTTGGTCTCCAAAGGAAAGGTCAAACCAGGTCGACGTCCACTGGATTCTATGACATGTGACACGTTACCCTGTAACATGACAGCGAAACATGGCAAATGGTGCAAACTATTCCTTTTTTAAAATGCTGTTAACTCAACCAATAGTTAGCATCAGTTTTTTTTTTTGTTTTTTTTTTTACCAAAATTGGAGCAACTTTAACTTTTGACCCCTGTACAAACTGAAATTGACCTTTTTCACAATTTTTGCTGTTTTTACCCCATAACTCCAGAACGTTAACTCAAAGATAGTCCAAACTATACCTTTTTGGAATAGTTATGATCAGACAAATAATGTGGTGTAGTTTTCATCATGATTGGAGCGTTTTTAAATTTTGACCGCTGGAACTCATTACAGGTCAGCTCCAGGATGGCTCCATATCTGAAATAAACATTAGTTTATTTAGAATATGTGTGCCTCCCATCCTGTGCATCGACATGGACTCCCACAATCTCCCACAATCTCTTAAAATTTCCTGTATAATTTCCTGTATTGTCAATTGTGTCTGTATCATGGCCCAAACAGAGGGTCACCCCTCTGAGTCTGGTCTGCTTGAGGTTTCTTCCTCAAATCATCAGAGGGAGTTTTTTTCTTACCACTGTCACCTGTGTTCTTGCTCTGGGGTTGGTAAGGTTAGACCTTACTTGTGTGAAGCACTTTGAAATAATTTTGTTGTGATTTGGCGCTATTAGGGATGGGTATTGATAAGATTTTATCTATTATGCCATTATTGATCCGATTCATTATAGATTATCGATCAATACCTCCTGTGAATTTTCTGTGTACTAAAGGTCACCTTTACAGGTTTTCTATGTCAACAACATTTTATTGAGTCTTAAAGTAAATAAATATGAAATTGGTCCCCAAATCCTTGATCTCTAAAAACAAACTATAAACAAAATCTGTAGTTTTTGTCAAAAGATGGATGGATGAGATTTATTGTCATTGTCATTAAAAAAGTGCAACAACAAGATTACATCCACACTCCATGTTAGGTTTAAAACCACCTAAACATCATAAAACTGTAACAGAGAAAGACACAACAGTCAAATAAGAGTCAGAGAGTAGAATTCAATTGTAAATGCTCGCGAGGAGTGCAGCACAGAGACAAACTATTCTAACAATCTCCAAACTGCACTAAACTCTGGCTGCACTCTCGCTCTTTTTATTAGGACGTCATACAGGTGCGGTTGTCAGCATACGTGGCATAAGCAGTTGAGCAATCATAAACAGGTCTTGCAACTACAGTTGAGCAAGATTTGCGACTTCTGGTTTCTGCGACCTCAGGCTACTGGTTTGGGGAAGGTGCGGTCAGGACTTCTCTCCTGGGCTCCGTTCTTCAGGTGTTATCTTCAGTCAGCACATGTCGGTTAACCTTTTGTTCTTTCCTGTGGTTGAAACCACATGCGTGCAGTAGAAACATCATTTGGCAACACAGCTAGTAACACAATTTGCAATACAGCATACTTTCTTTTGGAATCATATTCAATCTTTACAACTCTTTTGCACAAAAGCAATTCATATGATCATATACAAACATTTTCATTCCTTATTATTTATTTTATATTTTATTATATTTTTAATGATTTGATAAGTTGTTTTGGACATCAACTCTTCTGACCTCGCTTTGCGACATCACATAAGTTCCTTTTTCTCTCTAACTGCAAGGATAAAAACAACTCATGTAATCATTCATTTGTAACATACTTTATCAAGAGGTCATCAAGAAGTCAGCAACAGACTTCTAACAGATACAATGAGTTTATTTCCATTACTAAAGTATTAATAAAAGAATGTATAATATAAGGAATATAGACTAGAAGAATGTATAATAAAAGAATGTGTGATAACTGACATATCCATATATACATAAATCCAACATTTCCCCCCTGTTTATCATGCATTCTTACGGTATAGAACATTCACCCATGAACAAAATTTATTCCAACAACCACTTCTTTTCAGATTTTCAGTTGTGGGATCATCCAACAGTGGTAAGGGTGCATTTACACTCGGGAGGCTTGGAGGTCATTGTCGTCATCAGGTTCACCGTAGTCACCTGGGTCTGGGAACAGGTCGGGCAAGTGCACGCTGTCATCAAAGTCATCATGACAGCAGCCTTCTTTATCATCTGTGTCAGGGTTGTCTCCTAAGAGGGGGTACATCTGAGCATTGTCTTTTCCTGCTGGTGAGATAGCAGTGGTGATCATTCTAGTGATTAGAGATCGTAGACAGGGTATACAACAACATCCACACAAGGTCAAAATAGCAGCAAAGACAGCAATAGAGATGAGTGCAGATGAGACTAACGTGCGATATCTCCCAAACATATCCAACCACGAGTCCCAAAACGCAGTGTTAACTCCGCTGTGCTCCTTCATTTTATGATTCAGGGTGCGCAGACCCTCGATAGCCAGGGTCAGGCTGCCATTAGCCGCTGTATTGTTTGGAATGAACGTACAACACTGTTCTCCAAACATGGCGCAAACCCCACCCTTTTCAGCCAACAGCATGTCAAGGGCTATGCGGTTCTGGAATGCCATCAAGGATGTGGCGGCTAGTTGGGAGCGCACTGCTCGGAATCCTTCCTCAGTCCAATTGCTTAATCTTTGAACATTGTAATGGATGTAATTGATCCTATCTACATTTTTGTTAACAGTACACCACCAACAAATAGAGGATTCAAAACCAGCTGCGATCTGATCAGCTAATTTATACTCATCTGGAACCCCTCTAGGGACCCCTATGGCGTCAATGTAAGTTGGATCTCCAGCAGTCTTCCATGCGTTTCGCTTAGTGCGGGTCCAATGTTCAGGGACGACTGCTTTGGCATTTAAAGTTAGTTCTTCACCAGTCATGGGCAACACTTGTACAGGCAAAAGGAATGATACTAGAGTACAGTGACCCGAGGCATCGTTTGGTAATCTATCAAAAATCCTATTATCTCCACACCACCACCACACATCGCTTCTAGCAATGGGTTTAAAAGGGCTTGGTGGTGTGAGAGTGTGGCTACACCACACGGTCTCATTTAGTTCCCCTAACTTTTGACCAGTACCTGGAAGCTTAACACAGGTAAAATTTCCCTCTGCCACATCTTCAGAGAACAGGGGTTTATTTTTGGCCATGTTGGCCACAGGATAGATGGTATCCCAACTTATGCACCTGTGATTCAAAGGAATGAACGTGTTCACCATAATTTCAAGCAAACAATCGGAGGTCAAAGGGGCTGGTACTACACGCAGTATTGGACGAGGCCCTAAGCACACTACACAGTCTTTTTTGGCAGGTTTTGCTGCCTGCTCTGCCATGAGCAACCAATTGTTTCTTTGTCCACTAATTCCTGTGGTCACCAAAAACCAATCATCGGTTTCAATTTTCCATTTATGATCTGAATTTTTGTCACAGACGTTTGTGGACCCAATGACAGTCCTACCGCTGTGGGTGTCGTCGGAGAAGAGTCAGTTCGTTTTGTTATGTTAGTACAATTGAGAAGTCGGTATGTGGGTCAGTGTAAACACCGGGCCTGTACACAAATAATGTTAAATGATAACAAGATGCCTCTGTATATGAGTGTATTCTGGGAGGTTTTTCTAGAAGCGGCTGATCGGTAGTATTAAACGACAGCAGGAGATGGTTATCATGTCGAGTCAGAGTTAGTCTACGCTTCCACTCTTTGGCATGCTGGGTGGTAGGATATGGTGTCCAGTCACTACCAGTATACGTAAAAATTGTTCCCCAATCTTGGTCCCAATCAACACTGGAGAGATACCATTCATGCCATTTCCAGTGAGTGCCGGAACTCATTTCTGGAGTGGCCTGTCCTCCCACCCGTATGATTGAAAAAGGTATAACAATTTTTGAAACAAACTGAGTGGCATTGTAACAGACATAAAGGTCTCTGGTAATGACTGTATCAGTTGTAGTCGGGGAGCAAGGATTAGTGAACTGTCTGGCCCCAGCAGTCCCAGTACATCCTCCCCTACAAAAAGAGCGTCTCACTCTGTTGCGATTATAATCATCAATTGCAGGGTCATAATCATAATTGTTAACCGTAGGATCATACTCATGGATCACCTGTTCAGTTCTATTTACAGTGTCAATTGTCCAATTTTCAGCCAATTTCCCCTAAGGGGTATTCTTTTACCACGAGTACCGTTGTGAAATCCATGAGTATCATCCCCAATAGATAAGTAACAGGAGTACCACCTGTATACTTCCTGTGATACACATCAGTTTAGGTAAGGCCATCTTGTCAAAGCCGGTGTCAGCCTAGTTCAGGTCAGTGGCAGTAAAAACTTCACTGGCTTTCGTGTCAACCCTGGATCTTAACACCAGAATCCCACACTATTACCAGACTTTGCTTCACTTCCCTTACTTGATTACCGGGTTTGCCAGATGACTCTTTTAACATGTGTGAGGTGTACCCAGTTCCTCTCTCTGCTATTTTAAGGGCTGTTGGGGTTGTCAACAGGACCTGATATGGTCCTTCCCACTTAGGTGAATGCCAACATTTCCTCTTGATGCTCCTGATTAGAACCCAGTCACCCGGTTTCACCAACAGGTCGTCCTGTGGAGAGATGGGGGTTTCTTCGTCAGTGGGTGTTTTCTGTTTCTCGAGCATTTTTCTCATATAATCTGCTAGGTTAGGTTCATCTTCTATGTCCCAGGGACTTTTAAAGTGAGGCAATTTAAATGGTCTTCCAAAAAGGGTCTCAAATGGTGTCAATCCTATAGTACTAGTGATGTTCATGTACAGCTGTACTAGTTCAAGACACTGAGTCCATGGTCTCCCTGTTTCTTCCATTGTCTTTTTGAGTCGGTTTTTTTACTGTTCCATTTGTTCTTTCTACTAATCCTGCGCTCTGAGGGTGGTACGCACAGGGTTTTTTAGTTCAATGCAAAACATAGTTCCTATGTTTTTAATGACTTCATTTACAAAATGAGCGCCATTATCACTATAGATTCGTTCAGGTATGCCATAGCGGGGTATGATGTTTTGCATAACGATTTGGCTACAGTCAATGCATCAGGTCGTTTGGTTGGAAAAAGTTCTACCCATTTTGGAAAAGGCATCCACAATTACTAAACAATATTCTTTGCCCTCACTTTTACTTAGTTGAATGTAGTCCATATGTATAACCTGAAAAGGATATTGTGGAGTGGGAAATTTTCCTCTTTTAGGTCTCAAATTGCCTTGGGAGTTGTGTTGGCACACGTGAGACATGCTCTGCAAAAATGTTTAGAGTACGTGTTAAATCCAAAGGTTGTATAGATGGCATTAATCTGGCTCATCATCCCCCCTGTGGAGACATGAGAAATTCCATGGCTCAATATGGCAGCCCATCTATACAAATTTTTAGGTAAAATGGTTTCCCCAATGGTCAGCAATAAATGCCATCACGGATAGTAGCTCCGCGTTTAGTCCATAAGTCCTTGTCTACATCTGAACTCTGATGTTGCATATCAGAGAGAACTTGAGAAGATAAACTGTGTTTTGTCAACAGGAAGTGTGACGTCCTGTACTGGGTCAACATGGAGTACACTAAGCTCTCCTGCTGCAGCAGCCTTTGCAGAAATATCTGCATAATGATTTCCTTGAGATACAGAGTCAGATTTCCCTGTGTGAGCTGCACATTTGCATACTGCAATTTTGGAGGGTAACTGAACAGCAGCCAGGAGGCGGTTTAGTTGTTCTCCATGTGTGACAGGTTACCAGTGGAGGTCACCATCCCCCTGTTTTTCCAATGTTGAGCAAATACATGAACGGACGCAAATGCATATTGACTGTCAGTGTAAACAGTGACTGGTTTGTCTTTATATAAGGTGCAGGCATGTGAGAGAGCAATTAGCTCTGCAGCCTGAGACGAGAAATGCGGTGGCAGGCGCTCGGCTCGCAGAACGCGAGTATTTGTGACTACAGCATAACCTGTTAAAGTTATGCCCATATCATTCTTCCTAGAAGATCCATCCACGAAACTACATCGCCAAGTGTCAGGGGCGTGTCTTGTAAGTCCGGTCTGGATTTTGCTACAGTCTGAGTCGAATCTAGACAGTCATGTGGTTCCCCGTCATCAGGAAGTGGAATCAAAGTTGCAGGATTCAGTGTGGTGCATCGTTCGATTGTGACATGCGGTTGGGACAGCAGCGTGGCCATGCAAGACAGATGGCGTGCCGGTGATAAAAGGTCATGTTGGTTTGTAGCAGCAATGCCGACACTGCGTGTGGCACTTTGAGGATTAGTGGGTGGAAGAGGACTACGCCAGCACTGCATTCCACAGCCATTGATGCTGCCACAACAGCACGTACACAATGGGGGAGGGCGCAAGCCACACTATCCAATTTGGCAGAGTAGTACGCAACTGGGCGGAGTTTGGTTCCATGTTGCTGTGTGAGTACGGAAGTCATAAAGTGGCCCTTACAGTCAATCATTTGTACAAAAGTTTTGTTATAATTTGGAAGTGCCAAAGCAGCTGCAGAGGTTAATGCTTGTTTTATTTTGAAATGCGTCTTCTGCTTCAGAGGTCCATTTAACAGTTGTGTCATTGAAATGTCTTCAGTGTACATTAATCTGTTTAAAGGGTGCACAATTTGGCATAGTCAGGCACCCAACTTCTGCAATAGTTTGTCAGGCCCAAAAAGGATCATCACTTGTCGTTTAGTCAGTGGTTTGGGGGCCTGTAGAATGGCTGTTTTCCTGTCTGCTACGAGTGTTCGTCCTTCACAACTCAAATTGTGACCCAAAGATTTACTTCATTTTTTCCACAACTGCAATTTATTCTTTACTGACTTGTGGACCTTCTTTCGCCAGGTGGAATAATAGAGCAAGAGTGTCTCCTACACATGTTGTTTTATCGGGTGAGACCAGCAAATATCATCAACATACAGGAGAATTGACTGTTTCCTGGTGGACAAAGGATGCCATGCTGGCAGACATTACTTGCGAATAAATTGTGGGACTTTCACAATAGCCCTGCGGTAGGCGAGTAAACGTGTATCGCTTTCCCGCAAAGGTGAAAGCAAACCAGAACTGACTATCCTTGTCTACAGGAACGGAGAAAAAGGCATTGCTGATGTCCACAACCGTGAAGAACGTAGCACTCAGGTCGAAGAGAATTCAGCAATGTATGTGGGTCAGGTACACAAGGTGCCTCTGGACTACAGCATTATTAACAGCCTGTAAGTCCTGGACCATTCTCCAACCAGTGGAAGGAGCTGCCTTTTTCACCGGGAAAAATTGGAGTGTTGCATGGTGAATCAGGACACTCCACAAGACCTTTTGCTTGAATAAGATCTGCTATGACGGGTTTGATGCCTTCCAATGCATCGTGGTTTTAATGGATATTGTCTGATACAAGGTCTGTATTCAGTCTTTGGCCTGATGACTACAGGTAGTGCTCCCTTGACTAGTCCAACATCAGTTGGCCTGAAGACCACAAATGTGGCGGTACTTCCGTAAGGAGTGACTGCTCTTCTTGAGTTAGTACAAAATTTCATGCATCAGAGCTATCATCAGTATGAACTCCAACAGGAGCGTCGATTGGAAGATAAATTTGAGTCCTAGTCAACCCTGTCTGAGGGCTTTCCCAAATATCCCTAGTTTTCCTCACCCAATTGGTGGTTTTTTGTCCCATGTCCACTAGTGCTGATAAGCAATGCCAAGGGACAACAGAATCTTTGAACAGGGAAACGTGTGGTGGCCCGCTTTGTTTGTACAAATGCATCAAAGTTCTCTAGTAGTCTCCCTGATCTCTAGTAATACTGTGAGAAATCTTGGAGTCATTTTTGATCAGGATATGTCATTCAAAGCGCATAGTACACAAATATGTAGGACTGCCTTTTTGCATTTACGCAATATCTCTAAAATCAGAAGGTCTTGTCTCAGAGTGATGCTGAAAAACTAATTCATGCATTTATTTCCTCTAGGCCTGGACTATTGTAATCATTATTATCAGGTTGTCCTAAAAGTTCCCTAAAAAGCCTTCAGTTGGTTCAGAATGCTGCAGCTAGAGTACTGACGGGGACTAGCAGGAGAGAGCATATCTCACCGTGTTGGCCTCCCTTCATTGGCTTCCTGTAATTCTAGAATAGAATTTAAAATTCTTCTTCTTACTTATAAGGTTTTGAATAATCAGGTCCCATCTTATCTTAGTGGACCTCGTAGTACCATATTACCCCATTAGAGCGCTTCGCTCTCAGAACTGCGGGCTTACTTGTAGTTCTAGGGTTTGTAAGAGTAGAATGGGAGGCAGAGCCTTCAGCTTTCAGGCTCCTCTCCTGTGGAACAGCTCCCCATTCAGATCAGGGAGACAGATACCTCTTACTTTTAAGATTCGGCTTAAAACTTTCCTTTTCGCTAAGGCTTATAGTTAGGGCTGGATCGGGTGACCCTGTACCATCCCTTGGTTATGCTGCTTTAGACGTAGATTGTGGGGGGGTTCCCATGATGCACTGTTTCTTTCTCTTTTGCTCCGTATGCATCACTCTGCATTTAATCATTAGTGATCGATCTCTGCTCCCCTCCACAGCATGTCTTTTTCCTGGTTTTTCCCTCAGCCCCAACCAGTCTCAGCAGAAGACTGCCCCTCCCTGAGCCTGGTTCTGCTGGAGGTTCTTCCTGTTAAAAGGGAGTTTTTCCTTCCCACTGTGGCCAAGTGCTTGCTCATAGGGGGTCGTTTTGACCGTTGGGGTTTTCATAATTATTGTATGGCCTTGCCTTACAATATGGAGCGCCTTGGGGCAACTGTTTGTTGTGATTTGGCGCTATAAAGAAAAAAGTTGATTGATGATTGATCACAGCGTCCGATAACTGTTCCACTCCGCACGCCGCGTTGGAGATCCCATCACTGTAGATATAGGTCACCAACGGTCGTGGAGTAGGAAGAGTGCGTAAGGTGGTTTCATATTGCAAGTCGGGACCTGGCGTATTTTTGTACCACATAGTTATGTGGAGTTGTTCTGCTGACATTTCGTCCTGGACCTGTGTTAGGGTGTCCCTTCCCCAATTTAGGAGTAAAGAAGCAAAGTTTTGCGGTTCAACATTTGGAATATCCAATGTGTAATAAAACTTATCAGTTGCATCAGTGGTCAGGACATTAAGATCTGTAGGTTGTAAATCATTTTTTCGCTTCACAATCATATTATTCCCCTGAGGCACCAGTGCTAGTCTCAGTTGACAAAGTCCATCTCTGCCCAACAGATTAACTGGACATTCAGGCATCAGTAAAATAGGCATGTAACATGATTGTCCCTCAGGGTCCCGCAGCCATATTGGGTCAGACAGTGGGACTGGTGTAATTTTCCCATTTGCTGATCGAACCCAATATATTTCGCTTCCGCGATGGACACCAGGAATCTTCACATTACAGGTTGTCTTACAGGCACCTGAATCGCACAAGAAGGACACAGAGTGTCCATTCACCAAAAGCGTTATTTCTGGTCGGACACTTTCAACTGACATGAGTTCCTGCAGATCAAGATCAACAGGCATGTCTAGACCTAATTTTGGTGATTGGTCGGTTAGTCATTTACTCTGATGTGTGTTTTGTCCTCTGCGAGGACAGTCCCGAGAGATGTGTCCTTCCTCATTACAGATCCAACACTGTCGCGGCCCTGTTGGTGGTGGAAAGTCCTGTCTCTTCTGATTTCCCCTGTCATTGAATCTGTCGCTATTTTGACTCCAACGTGGAGGTCCACCTCTCTGTTCTATGTGTCGGCGTCCTTCCTGAAATCTTCCCTTGAAATTCCCTCGGCCTTGTTGACCACGATCCGGGTATCCTCTTTGATAATAGAGGTCCTCGTTTGGATCATCGGTCAGGTCAGCCAGGAAAACAGCAGGTGTTTTCCCTGTATTTTTCTTCTGACTTTGGACCTTATCAGCATGCATAGCATGGTCAACATAGTTATCTAACGTGGATGTGGGAAAATTTATCATGTGTTTTTCAATCCAATGTTTAACTCCCTGTTTGCTGTTTTGATGGAGGGCGTTTTTGAGTTGTTGTTCGTATACTCCTTCTTCCTGCTCTGGTACTAGACCACTGTTTGCACGGAAAACCTTTTCCATTCTTAACTTGTAATCTTCAAAAGGTTCATCGTCTTTTTGTTTAGTACGATTAATATCAGCATAATTAGCTTGTTTTTTGAATTTTTCTTTGATTCGTTTTTGTAACGCTGTCACTCGCTGGGTCAGTATGTCGCTATTATGTGGTAAAGCTGTGCCGTCGCCACTTGCAGGTGACCAATCCCCTTTTACAACCCCCCAGTATTTCTTTAAAGCTCCCATATAAACCTGCTGGACCTCCGTGCCATCTAAATTATATGAACCACGGAGGTTTTCTAAATCTCGACAGCACTGTTCAACATCTTCTTGAGGATCCGCCACCCCTGTTAATGCGGACTTTATGTCGTCCATTGTCCAAGTGCGGTAGACCAAAAGTGTAGGTCTTTGATCCACCGCCACATTTGGATTAGCTACTTGTATCATGGGGTACTGTTCTGTACCATCAAGTGAGTATACGGGTGGTGATTTTGAGCCCTTTAGTTTAACCCAATCCCACCCTGATGCTTCAGGTGCACTGGGAGGGGACAGAATTTCTCGAGATCGTGTCAAGGACCTTGTAACTGGTCTCTGGGGCGGCGGTGAGTGATATGCTGGTGGTTTGTCATCCGTTTGTTGCTCCAGGTCTGGATACAGACTTGGTTTTGTAGAATCAGTCATTTTTTCAGTTTGTTTTGATTCTGATTTGGTGTCATTTATCTGTTCCTTTTCTCCGCGTCTTTCTTCAACATACACTTGCACTCTTATGGGTGGACAGGTGGTTTCATCGTCCTCCTTTTTGTGCAAGAAAATTTCTGAATTTCCTCCTTCAGTCTTGTTTTGTTTTTCCCTGTCTTTCTCCCTACTCTTCCTCTCACCTTCTCGTCTTTGATCTGCAGCTTCCTCCCATGCAATAATTTTGTTCCATCCCTCCTTCATCATTTTCCACTCATCATTTTTGTTTTTCTTTTTAATAGATTCTCTTAATTTTGACAATGATGGTCTGTTTATTTGGCCGTCGAATCCATGTTTTGTAATCCATGTGTCTAAATATGAGACATGTGTAGGATCTTTTTGTTCCATAAATTTCCAATCTTTGTTACCTAGACGGTCCCGCGGAGCCTGCCTTTGTGTCTTACTGTTTGACTTCCCCATTTTTACGTTATTTTTATCTTTTTTGTTTTTATAAAGATAAAATTTAGACCAGTGGGTTTTCAACACCTACAGTGTTCTAAACACTGGTTATGTGCTTCTTACGGGACAGCGAATTTAATTTTCCACCAGCCAGTGAGTTCCCTTTCTCCTCCCCGAAGGAAGCGGGAAATCCTTGCCTCTGCCTCTGACCAGTGGTCGCTGTTTACTTTCCCGTAATTTTATATAGAGGAGGATCTAATGACCCGTCACTCTCATTCAGTCACCTTTATTACACTGTCACACTTTTTCACCGGTATTAATTTAGACGCCAGAGGAGCCCGTGCCTCCTAATACAGAGTTTAACTAGTTCGATACTAGAGGATTCTGTTCACCCTTACGGGGTTTAACTGCGTTTAACATTACCTGACATTGTCTAGAATTCTCAGGGTTTTAACATGACTTCCTGTCACTATTCACTGTCCTGTCCGTTTATGTGACTACCTGTCACCACACATACTTATAGTTTGTTTTTCAATTAAAATTCTACTCACTCAACCGCTGTCTTCCCCTCACGGATTAGTCTTCAACCTTCCGGATCCCAGCCGGCGGACCGAGCCAGTCCCGTCAAAGGGTCTCGGTACCTTGGCCAAGGATTTTCCTGTGTCAGTCTCGTCCGCTGGAACCCTTCAGGTATGTTGACCTCCGGCTCGAAGGACCAAAGTAATGTTAGGTTTAAAACCACCTAAACATCATAAAACTGTAACAGAGAAAGACACAACAGTCAAATAAGAGTCAGAGAGTAGAATTCAATTGTAAATGCTCGCGAGGAGTGCAGCACAGAGACAAACTATTCTAACAATCTCCAAACTGCACTAAACTCTGGCTGCACTCTCGCTCTTTTTATTAGGACGTCATACAGGTGCGGTTGTCAGCATACGTGGCATAAGCAGTTGAAGCAATCATAAACAGGTCTTGCAACTACAGTTGAGCAAGATTTGCGACTTCTGGTTTCTGCGACCTCAGGCTACTGGTTTGGGGAAGGTGCGGTCAGGACTTCTCTCCTGGGCTCCGTTCTTCAGGTGTTATCTTCAGTCAGCACATGTCGGTTAACCTTTTGTTCTTTCCTGTGGTTGAAACCACATGCGTGCAGTAGAAAACATCATTTGGCAACACAGCTAGTAACACAATTTGCAATACAGCATACTTTCTTTTGGAATCATATTCAATCTTTACAACTCTTTGCAACAAAAGCAATTCATATGATCATATACAAACATTTCATTCCTTATTATTTATTTTATATTTTATTATATTTTAATGGTTTGATAAGTTGTTTTGGACATCAACTCTTCTGACCTCGCTTTGCGACATCAATAAGTTCCTTTTTCTCTCTAACTGCAAGGATAAAAACAACTCATGTAATCATTCATTTGTAACATACTTTATCAAGAGGTCATCAAGAAGTCAGCAACAGACTTCTAACAGATACAATGAGTTTATTTCCATTACTAAAGTATTAATAAAAGAATGTAATAAGAGAAGGAATATAGACTAGAAGAATGTAGAATAAAAGAATGTGTGATAACTGACATATCCATTATATACATAAATCCACACTCCAATACCACAGACAAGATACAGCAATTAATCCACAATTATTACTTGTTTCCGTAATAATGGCACACTTCAGAATTAAGACAACACATATACATTTTACATTGTTTATGTGCACTAAACTTTGAAAAAGTCCATTTTCCGAATTGAGGCGATGTGAGTGTGGGGGGGCCGCAGCAACATGTAGTCATGTAGTCGCCAGCTTGGGGGGGAACGGGGAGCTACAGCAGCTAAAACTGTGCAGCACCCCAGAGGGGGAAGGGAGTGGCATGAGCGGGACGGGGGACGGGATGGGGTGTGGGATGAGGACAGGAGGCGGTAGGTGTGGAGGTGGGAGCATGCTTTCAGTCTCTGTTCATGTGTGAGTCAGATGAGTCAGTTTCTGTCCGTGTTGTGCTGAGTTGGAGAAGGCAGCCGAATGGTTCACCAAGGCCGTAGAAATTCTTCTGGAGGGAAACAACGGGGCATTTTGTTCTTTAGAGGCTTGCCATGTTTATGGTTGAGCAGTGAAAACACCTTTACAGCTTCACATGAACAACCGATCCAATTTATGAGTATTCCCTGGTCTCCGACATCTTCCTTTGCAAGGCGTACGCCTTGGGGCAACTGTTTGTTGTGATTTGGCGCTATATAAAAAAATTGATTGATTGATTGATTGATGTATTAAATTCAGTTATCCTTTGTACCGTGCTCTGCTTATTTCATACTGGGTCCTTCAAACGCTGGTCGGTTCTCTCGAGCTGCGTCCGACACATAACACTCAGCTTCACAAGCGCTCCCGCTTGCTTCCCCCTCCGGCATCTTCCCCTTCATCATTCCCCTTGATAACAAAACCAACCAGAATTACATCGCAAAGTGCAACGGTAATTGATAATATATTTACAAACAGAACAGATGAAATTATCAAGAATGGGATCTTCATGACAGATATTAGCGACCATTTACCAATTTTTTCAATATTTAAATCTAAAAAAGGTACAACAAAAAAACGGATATAACTTTAAAAGAGATAAGTCAGTAAAAGCCTTAGAGGCATTAAAATATGACCTTAAAAATCAAAACTGGGAAGAAGTTTAGTCAGTGATGTTAATGTAGCATATAACTCATTTATGAAAATGATGAAATCATACAATAAAAATTGTAAATTAATTGAAATTAGTAAGAAAAGAGTAAATAAACCATGGCTGACAAAGGGAAAAAAAATGCTTGTACAAAGAAAAACTGTTTATACAGGTGCTTTTTAAAATTGCAAACAAAGGAATCAGAACATAAATACAAAAAATATAAAAATAAACTATTAACAATAATTAGGAAACAAAAAAAAGATTATTACAGTGAAAAACTAAATAAGAGTAAAGACAATATGAGGGTAACATGGGGAATTATAAAAAGTGTGATTGATAGTGATGGAACAAAATAAACTATTCCAAATTACTTTGTTAAGGAAAATAAGAGATATATGATATAAAAAATTGCAAATGGGTTTAATGATTATTTTTCAAATGTAGGGTCAAGTCTGGTGGGAAATAAACCAATAATAGAAGATAAATTATGTACATTGGTAAATACGGTCAATAGTATTTTCCTGGACAATGTGGAAAAAGATGAAATAAGAAATATTGTAAAAACTGTGTAAGCAAAAGATCAACTGACCATGAAGATTTAGACATGGTGACTGTAAAAAGTATAATAGAAATTGTTATTGAACCATTTACTTATATTTGTAATCTGTCTCTGTCAACTGGGGTTTTTCCAGATGAAATGAAAATTGCTAAGGTAGTCCCATTATATAAAAATGGAGACAAACATAAGTTTTCTAATTACAGGCCAGTATCATTGCTTCCACAGTTTTCTAAAATTATGGAAAAAGTTTTTGTAACAAGATTGGATAAATTTATTGAGAAACATATTTTAAATAATGTTCAGTATGGATTCAGAACAAAACATTCGACAGCTATGGCAATTATGGAACTAATAGAGAAAATCAACAACAATAGATAATAAGGATTATTTTGTAAGTATTTTTATTGACCTGAAAAAGGCTTTTGATGTTATAGACCACTCAAGATTGCTCCACAAGTTACAACAATATGGAATAAGAGGTGTTGCACATCAGTGGGTAAAAAGCTACTTAGAAAATAGAAAACAGTTTGTTCAGATAAATAATACCAAATCAGAATTGTGTAACATTATTTATTAGTACCACAAGGATCGGTACTTGGACCCAAACTGTTTATTTTGTATATCAATGATTTTGTGAATGTATCCAATGTGCTTGGCAGCATTTTATTTGCTGATGATACAACGCTGTTTACTCTGGATCAGATATACAGGAAGTAGCACAAGTGATAAATACAGAGTTGGAAAAAGTTAAACATTGGTTTGATATAAACAGATTGTCACTAAATATTAATAAGACAAATTTCATATTGTTTAATGATAGAGCGAAAAAAAAATAATGTGTCATTACAAATAGATGGAATGGATATACAAAGGGTAAAAGAAATGAAATTTTTAGGAGTCATGATTGATGAAGATCTTACATGGAAGTCACACATAAATTACATAAAAGGAAAAATAGCGAAAGCCATTGCTGTTTTGCATAAAGTAAAATATTCATTAAATAGTTATGGTTTATTAACATTGATTGTCCCATATTTAACTTATTGTGTAGAAATCTGGGGATCAACATATACAACCTATACAACCTTTATTTATTTTGCAGAAGAGCTTTAAAAGTGATTAGTAACAGTGGTTTTAGAGATCCATCTAATCCATTGTTTATTAAGTATAGGGTACTTAAATTTCATGATTTAGTCGATTTGAAAATATTACAAACGATGTACCAAGTTAATAAAATACTTTACCAACAAACATTCAAAATATGTTTGAAAAAAAAGTAGTTATAAATTGAAAGGAATAGAAGTCTTTAAAAAACCAAGATTTAGAACCAAAGTAAAGGAAAGGAGTATTGCAGTAAATGGTGTCAAATTATGGAACAATCTTAATAAAGAAATTAAAGAATTAAGGTCGCTTAAATTATTTTAAAAACATATTAAATTAGATGTATTAAGTATGAAACTATGAAGTAAGTCAGTGGGCTGCAAGAAAGTAAAAAAAAAAAGTAAACTTAATAATGTTTGGAGTGTCTTAAGTTTAAATGTAACCTATCAGTGATGTAATCTATTAATTAATGGTCATAATTATGAAATGGGTCAGTGGTATGTGACAAGTTAAAGAAATGCAATCTGTTAAATAATGTTGACTATGATGCTGTATATTGAAAGATTGTATTGTTAAAAGGGGCAGAAATCATAAGACTTGTTCTTCTTTCTGCTCCTTTTCATTCTGGTATTGTGGTGCTTTTGTTTTTTGCTTTTCTGTTTTTCTTTTAAATGAATGAAATGAAATCTTCTGTAAGCTCCAAACAGAGCTGCTGCTCCTCCAACCAAAGCATCTGTGAAACTCGCTGGTTTGGTGAAAACCAGCAAAAAGTTCCAAAAGATGAATCCAATGTTTATGAGCGCTTCTCTGGTATTCTTATACCAGAGAGAGACCAAAGGAGACCAAAGGAGGCAAGCAGAGTGCAAACACAGAAAGTAAGAGAAAGCGCAGTGCCGAGGCAGCCATCTGCGACACCATCTTGCACTAGTGTTCATTACTCACCGTCGCGGGGGCAACAGCTCCAGCAGGGGACCCCAGATAAAAAAAAAAAACTTTCCAGATCAGGAGAGCAGTGCTGTCACATTGTTACCCAGCCACTGTTGATGTAAAAAATGATTCCACTACCCTTCATTTTGCCAGAGAGTGCTGCATCTTGGTCCGCTCTGGAAAGTTGGAAGCCTACCAGTTGCAGAGCAGAGTCCGGAATCGATCCACAGAATCACGACTCTGTGAAGCACCAAACAGCAGATGTGGTGGAATCTCTACTTTTTCCTACAAATAGCTGGAGTTCATCCATTTTATTTTGCAGAAAGCACACACTGAAGCAAACACACGCATTCCTGCTCGCGGTGTACGGTGGCCACAACGGTGGAGCCGTACGACGCTGCTGCTCATCTCTCTCTCCTCTGCAATTCACTGCAGGGGCCAAGGTGAGAGCACCTTTGACCAATAGCCCAATAAATCCACTGTAGGATCGAGAAAAATGAGAAACAAATCCACTGGCATTATTCCCCTGATCTTTGTGAGCCGCTGAGTCGCTGACCGAACAGTCCCCCCTAAAAATTGGTCCTCCCTGCCTTCACTGCACATGCTTCATTTGGGACCACAGCAGCTCGTCTGAGTCTCTTCACCCAAAGCGATCAAAGGGAAGAATGTGATTATTAACTATCAGATGACAAAGTAAAACCTCTTAAATCATCCTAAAGTCAGTTTGAAGCAGAAACAAGGTGATAATCGATGAATCGCTGCTGACGCTCCAAAATGACGTAGGCGCAATATGCGCACACACAAACTATACACAACGCAACCAAAGACGCGCACACACGCAGAAACATATCACACACCAACCAAAGACACGCGCACACACAGAAACATACACACGCAACCAGACCGCGCGCCCCAGAAACATATACACACGCAACCAAGACCGCGCGCACGCAGAACATCACACACGCAACCAAAGACGCGCGCGCACACGCAGCAACATATACACACACGCAACCAAAGACGCGCGCGCACACGCAGCAACATATACACACACGCAACCAAAGGCCGCGCACACACGCAGCAACATATACACACACACGCAACCAAAGGCGCGCTCACACACGCAGCAACATATACACACCAACCAAAGCGCGCGCACACACGCAGCAACATATACACACACGCAACCAAAGCCGCGCACACACGCAGACACATTGTTGGATGTTGGTTTAGTGGACAGAGACACAGTCGGATGATCTCGGTGAGAGTGTGTGTGTTTTGTGTCTTTTGAATTCATTGGCTGAACATTGAAACACTGTCGTGGGACTCAAACGCGCTGTGACCTGTTCTGCTCGTGTCCCGTTGTCCCTCCAGCTGTCCATGCCTAAAGGCCTGTCGTTCCGGACGCAGGTGGACCGGCGTCAGCCCCAGTTCCATTCCTTCATCATCACAAAGGAGGACGGCTCTCGAACATACGGCTTGTGCTCACCTTTTTTGAGGAGGTCACCAGCCCACAGATCTGCTCTGCGATGCACACGCTGTTCCAGTTGCACGGTGCAGAGCGCCGCCCTGCCAGCCCCACTGCTTCTTCCCCTCGTCCAGCGTGGACTCTCTGGCCGGCAGCCTGGAGGCTGTGGACTTTCCCACCTCCTCCTCGGCTTCATCCCACAGGACAGGAAGCTACGACTCCTCCCGGACACTCTCTATGTGTCCAAGGCCCTGTGTCTGATCACGCCGTGCCCTTCCTGCACGCCTGCCGCCATTTCCTGATTCAGCTGCACAAGGCCGTCGCAGTAGCCAGCAGCCCCCCGCTGCCGCTGGAGAGCTACATTTACAACATCCTGTATGAGGTGCCGCTGCCCGCTCCAGGACGCTCCCTGAAGTTTCATGGAGTGTATGAGCCCATTATCTGCCAGAGGCCTGGAACTGGGGAGTTGCCATTGGCCGACTTCCCGCTGGGGGAGCCTTCAGACTGCTCGTGTGGAGAACCTGGTCCAGGTCTTCACCTGCACCCTGCTGGAGATGCAAACCTCCTCTACTCACAGGTAAGTCTACACACATTATGTTGGAACAAAAACGTTGTTCTCTTGTACTGCTGCCTGCTGCTTTATAAGCCACACCCCTGAGCAGCTACTTTACAGGTGATCAAATTATTGATCAATAAACAACCTTCCCAGCTTGTTACAGGACAGGTCAAAGGTCAACTCAGTGTTGATTTTTGGTGAAAATATTTCTTTGATATTCTTTGATTATTTTTATTAGGATAAACAGAACGTGCCGCGGCCTCAACTTTACCTAAATTCTGGGTCTGTTGGTGAAGCTTAGGGCTTGTGTCGGTGATCACCTTAATATTTCTTCTGTTTTCTTGTTTTGCTGATAAATGATACTGTATTTGTTGTCTTTTTGGTGCCTGATTCTGTTTTTTCGCTGTTTGAGGTGCAGCTCAATCCAGAGATGGGTGTGTGTCTGTTTCTGCAGGCGTCCTGTCCTGTACAGCAGCATGGACTCCCAAAAATTCCTCTGTATTTGAATTGTCACTTGTGTCTGTAGCATGGCCCAAGCAGAGGGTCGCCCCTCTGAGTCTGGTCTGCTTGAGGTTTCTTCCTCAAATCATCAGAGGGAGTTTTTTCTTACCACTGGTCCTCCTGTGTTCTTGCTGTGGGGGTTAGTAAGGTTGGACCTCACTGTGTGAATCACCTTGAGGCATCTTTGTTGTGATTTGGCGTAATATAAAATGAAATAAATTGAAAAGCGGAACATGCAGGTTCTGTCCTGGTCGTAAATGGACTGCAGTTATATACCACTTTTCCATCGGCATCAGACGCTCAAGCACTTTACAATAATGCCTCACATTCACTCCGATGTCAGACTGCTGCCATACAGGCGCTCGCTACACACCGGGAGCCAACTAGGGGATTAAGACCTTGCCCAAGGGCCCTTAGTGATTTTCCGGTCAGGCGGGATTTGAACCGAGGATCCTCTGGTCTAAGCCCAACGCTTAACCACTATACCATCACCTCCCCTGGTGATGGTCATGGAACATCTGACCATCTCTTCATTCTCACAAGGATCCTGGAGGGGCCTGTGAGTCCTGCCCATCGAGTCTGCATGTGTTCGTATGGACTTGGAGAAGGCGTATGATCGGTACCCCGGAGATACGGTGGGAGGTGCTGTGGAGTATGGAGTGGGGGAGCAATCCTCTGCACTCACAAGTGAGAGCTGTGTTTGGGTTCTCAGAGTGATGCAGCGATACCACTTTTTTCAGAATAAGTACAAGTACATACATTTTGATCTCGTCAGTATTGAGTACCGATATGAATACTTATGATACCATACGTTTTATGATGACTTTGACTCCAACAATTAACTGTGTGTTTCTGAACAAACATGATGCTGACAGACATCTGACTGAAATGAACCTGTAAAATATACAACACCAGGATCTGAAGTAGAGAATCTTGAATCTTCGACTGGACTGGATTGCTTGACTCTGAGGACGTTTCGCTTGCAAATCGCAGAAGCTTCCTCAGCTAAAATTCTTGCTCTGGAAGTCTGACTTCGGTCTGACTCTTGTAGAGAAGAATAAAACAGAAGCCAACAAAAAGCTGGAGTTTTAAACCTAACCAGACCCCTCCTACTGAGAGGCAGACTGCTATAGGGCTAGTGACTAAACAGTAGCTCTAATTAGCAACTATTGTGCTCTAGTTAGCACCTCCTAATGACAGGGTAGCTGTCCCTCTAATGATGAGATGGGTAGCTGTCCCTCTAATAATGAGATGGATGCCTTTCTGATGGCTCCCTTGATGACGTGAATGACTCATTACCATGAACAAAAGACTGAAAACTGCTTTGACCTGAGTACCACATGTAAACAGGGGACAAAGCGTGTCTCAGACCCCCTCCCCGGTTAAGGCTGGGTTTCAAACGTTTCACAAAGAATGCCGCCTTGACCCTCTCTCAAACCATTTCTTCTCTCTGGCTAATATTTAACTTCCTTGTCCTCAAACGTGTGGTTAGTGTCTTTAAGGTGGAGATGAACTGCAGACTGAGGTCCACTGGGCGCCCTCATCTGCGGTGCTGGTATAGTCTTTTGTGTAAAGGTTGCTTCGTTTCACCTACGTAGTGTTCGTTACAGTTTTCCTGACATCTGATAAAATACACTACATTGGCTCTGTTTGTAACTAGGGATCCTGTCCTTAGGTGAACTAATTTCTGTCTCAAGGTGTTAACCGGTTTAAAGTAACTGGGATTTTGTGCTGTCTGAAGATCCTCTGTATTTTTTCCCCTACTCCTGTTCTAGGATCTGAAACTGAAAACTGGCCATCACTAACTTTCCTTCTGTCTGTGGAGGACAGCTTCACTACTCTTAACTTCATAATGGACTAAATAGAGCAGAGAAGGGATTTTCTTTCACCAAAACAGTCAAATCCAGGCTTGCATCTCAGATGTTACCTTCTGGCAATTTGTAGCTGAACTTCCAGGTCTTCTTTTGAAGAAAATCCTCCTGCTGTACCACTTCATTGTGAAGATGGCTAACTGCTGATACAAAATGCAGAACATGCACTGTGCATAATTTCTCCAATCACAGCCACATAAGCCTATAACTTCTCCTTGGGTTGTCTGGGTGGTTTTGGTGGGTGTCTTGTCCTTCTTGCACAGTCACCTCGTTTTGATAACTGTCTACTCCAAAAAAAAAACCTTCCCAAAAAGACTCCAAGCTGTCAGTGATGTTAAAGGGGGCAACACACAGTATTAAGAACAGGGGGAGTAAACTTTGGATCAGGTTCACTTGGGTAGTTTTCCTTGTCATTTTGATTTAAAAAGAGGAAACACAGTTGTTGACAGTAAATGGCTTCACCCAACCACGAACCATGAGTGAAAAAAACTTTTTGGGTGTGTCATTCATATTCTATTAAAATGGACAAAAAGCAAAAATTCTGCCAGGGTATGTAAACGTTTGAGCACACTGTAAATACCAGATTGGGCTGACACTTGATACTGGTATCAGGATCAGTGCATCTCTACTTCTCAGCAGTAAGTCGGACTTGTTTCCAGTGGAGGTTGCCTCAGCCAGGACTTCACCTTGTCACCAAATCCTGTTTTGATAGTCATGGGCCCGGATGTCGAGGTTTAGGTTGGGGGCAGGAGGGTTTCCAGTTTGGTGGGCTCAGGGTCTCATCACTGCTTTTTGCAGATGATGTGGTCCTGTTGGCTTCATCGGCCTGTGACCTCCAAAACTCACTGGATGGGTCACAGGCGAGTGTGAAGCGGCTGAGATGAGGATCAGCCACTCTAAATCTGTGGCCATGGCTCTCAGCAGGAAACCCATGGATTATCTACTCCGGGTAGGGAATGAGGTGTTGCCCCAAGTGAAGGAGTTCAAGTACCTCGGGTCTTGTTCACGAGCCAGGGGGACGATGGAGCGTGAGATTGGCCGGAGAATCGGTGTAGCAGGGCGGTGTTCCATTCACTCTCTTGTACTGTTGTGATGAAAAGAGAGCTGAGCCAAAAAGCGAAGCTCTACATCTACTGGTCAGTCTTCGTTCCTCCTCTCACCTATGGTCATGAGGGTTGAGTCATGACCGAAAGAACTAGATCGCGGGTACAAGCAGCTGAAATGGGCTTCCTCAGGAGGGTGGCTGGTGTCTCCCTTAGAGATTCAGTGAGGAAAATAAGTATTTGAACACCCTGCGATTTTGCAAGTTCTCCCATTTAGAAATCATGGAGGGGTCTGAATTTTCATCTTAGGTGCAGGTCCACTGTGAGAGACATACTCTAAAAAAATCCGGAAATCACAATGTATGATTTTTTTTTTTTTTTAAATAATTTATTTGTATGTTACTGCTGCAAATAAGTATTTGAACACCTGCCAATCAGCAGAAATTCTGGCCCTCAAAGACCTGTTAGTCCGCCTCTAAAAAGTCCACCTCCACTCCACTTATTATTCCAAATTAGAAGCACCTATTTGAGGTCGTTAGCTGCATAAAGACACCTGTCCACCCACACAATCAGTAAGACTCCAACGACTAAATGGCTAAGACCAAAGAGCTGTCCAAAGACACCAGAGACAAAATTGTAGGGCTACAGGGCAACTGCCAAGCAGCTTGTGAAAAAAGATCAACTGGTGGAGCAATTATTAGAAAATGGAAGAAGCTAAACATGACTGTTTAATCTCCCTCGACTGGGGCTCCATGCCCAGATCCCACCTCATGGCATATCAGTGATCCTAAGAAAGGTGAGGAATCAGCCCAGAACTGCACGGGAGGAGCTGGTCCATGACCTTAAGAGAGCTGGCACCACTGTTTCAAAGGTTAATGTGGGTAATACACTGACGTCATGGGTTAAAATCATGCATGGCACGGAAGGTTCCTGTGCTTAAATCAGCACACGTCCAGGCCTGTCTTAAGTTTGCCCATGACCATTTTGGATGATCCAGAGGAGTCATGGGAGAAAGTTATGTGGTCAGATGAGACCAAAATAGAACTTTTTGGTCTTAATTCCACTCGCTGTTGTTTGGAGGAAGAAGAATGCTGAGTACCATCCCAAAAACACCGCCCCTACTGTGAAGCATGGGGGTGGAAGCATCATACTTTGGAGGTGTTTTTCTGCACATGGGACAGGACGACTGCACTGTATTAAGGAGAGGATGACCGGGGTCATGTATTGTGAGATTGTGGGGAACAACCTCCTTCCCTCAGTTAGAGCATTGAAGATGGGTCGTGGAGGGTCTTCCAACATGACAATGACCCGAAGCACACAGCCAGGATAACCAAGGAGTGGCTCTGTAAGAAGCATATCAAGGTTCTGGAGTGGCCTGGCCAGTCTCCAGACCTAAACCCAATAGAAAATCTTTGGAGGGAGCTGAAACTCCGTGTTTCTCAGTGACAGCCTAGTAACCTGGCTTATCTAGAGAAGATCTGTATGGAGGAGTGGACCAAAATCCCTCCCTCGGATACTCACATGACTGAAAAGCAACCGGAAGCCGTCTGAAAGCCACCTGAATGCCGTCCTGTGAGACCAACACGGAGGTGGTTTTGTCCCGCGCCATGAGCGGCACGGTGGCGCAATCCTCCGCTTCTCTTTCCATGACAAAACTCCTGTAACAGTGGAATGTGCCGAAAAAGTACTGATGTCCATGCCTTCTGCCTTTTTTGTGAAAGTCAGACGACGTCCCGGATCAACAAAGCCTTCACGTTGGAAATGATCTGGTTGTTTCAGCGGGGTTTGAGCCTGTCGATCGGAGTGCGGCGCGCTCTCAGATGCTGTGGGCTGTAGCACTCCTTAATCTGTGTAATCCCCATAAAATCGTCGCTGAAAGCCATCTAAATTATTCCGAATGGTGTCCAGCTGGAGGGTGTCTCACAGTTTCTGGAAAATTTGATGCAGCAAAGCTCCAAATCGTTCAGACATTTTATTCGCAATAAAAATCCGACGAGAGGGGGGATCAGTGCTCACACAAAGCCTGCTCACAGGCAAATGACACAACCGACAGGTGTGAAAAAACTCACGCATGCGCACGAAGGTCAAGCTTGGCTGATGCAATCACACGTGATTCAATTCCATATGGTTTTTTAAAAAATAAAAGGTCGGATACTTTTTGGACAGACCTCGTATGTAGAAGAAATGACACAGAAGACATTAACCCAGTCGTTTCCTGGGATGCTCTCAAAGCTGCACTTGGAGGTAAAGTGATAGCTATAACTTCAAAACAAAATCAAATGAGAAGGGCCTCTTATTTAAATCTGGTAGAAAAATTAAAAAAATGTAGAATTAAGATATAAAACTATTCATAATACTCAATTCTTTGAAGAAAGCAAGTGTATAAAAGAGGAAATAGGAGAGGTTTTGAATGGAGAGGTGGAGAAAAAAACTCAGGTTCTTGAAACAGAACTATTATGAACAGGGTCCAAAGGCAACTAGATTACTAGCAAGGCAGCTCAGAAAACACAAACTGTAAATACAGTACATAAGATTAGGAATCATTCTACAAATGATGTACATATAGCCATGATGGCAATAGAGGAAATGTTTAGGCAATACTACGAAAAACTGTAGAGTCAACCATCTTCCTCTAGCAAAGCTGGAAAAAAACATAATTTCTTAACTCTTTAAATCTACCAAACAATTGGAGACGAACAAAATCGTGACCTTATAGCACCGATAACCCCAGAAGAGATATCAAAAGCTATATCAAGACTCAAGGCTAACAAGTGTCCGGGGGGTGATGGTTTCCATCAGAGTGGTATAAGTGCTTTAAGGAGGAGTTAGTCCCCATGCTTGAGTCCTCATTCAGTTTTACTCTTAAGCAGTGGTGGGCACACTTCCGATAATCGATAACAGATAATTATCGAAGATAATGTTTCATTATCGGATTATCTTTTTAGATAACTTTAAAAAACCATCATCGGACTAGTTATCTTCCGATGAATTGCGTCCGATAACTTTTAGACCGATAACGTAGTAAACCAAGCTGAACAGTGAAAAACATTTTTAAACTTAAAAGCAGTTGAGACCTACCTGTTAAGTTTCCTAATAGGTATATTGTTCTACCCTCTGCAAACAGAAGAGAGCTGTTTTCAGAAAAAAAACTACTCTATCCTCTGTAGGCAAAGGAGAACTGGTGACCCCCCCAAAAAAATTATTTCCTTTAACACCATACTGATAAAACGCAATATCACCCAAGTCATCCAGAGGCATACATTTTTAACTTATGGTTCAAATTTTAACCTACTCATTTTGGACAAGTTATTTAAAATGACTGTCATGTCTGGAGGAGACTAGAAGGAGAGAGCATATCTCGCCCATATTGGCCTCTCTTCATTGGCTTCCTGTTAATTCTAGATAGAATTTAAAATCTTCTTCTTACTTATAAGGTTTTGAATAATCAGTTCCCATCTTATCTTAGGGACCTCATAGTACCATATCACACCAATAGAGCGCTATCGCTCTCAGACTGCAGGCTTACTTGTAGTTCCTAGGGTTTGTAAGAGTAGAATGGGAGGCAGAGCCTTCAGCTTTCAGGCTCCTCTCCTGTGGAACCAGCTCCTAATTCAGATCAGGGAGACAGACACCCTCTCTACTTTTAAGATTAGGCTTAAACACTTTCCTTTTGCTAAAGCTTATAGTTAGGGCTGGATCAGGTGACCCTGAACCATCCCTTAGTTATGCTGCTATAGACTTAGACTGCTGGGGGGGTTCCCATGATGCACTGAGTGTTTCTTTCTCTTTTTGCTCTGTATGCACCACTCTGCATTTAATCATTAGTGATTGATCTCTGCTCTCTTCCACAGCATGTCTTTTTCCCGATTCTCTCCCCCTCAGCCCCAACCAGTCCAGCAGAAGACTGCCCCTCCCTGAGCCTGGTTCTGCTGGAGGTTTCTTCCTGTTAAAAGGGAGTTTTCCTTCCCACTGTCGCCAAGTGCTTGCTCACAGGGGGTCGTTTTGACCGTTGGGGTTTTTACGTATTTATTGTATGGCCTTGCCTTACAATATAAAGCGCCTTGGGGCAACTGTTTGTTGTGATTTGGCGCTATATAAATAAAATTGATTGATTGATTTATAAAGTGAAAATATCAGACATTTGTTTTCGTTTTAAAGTAATGTGCTAATTTTTAAGGTTTTGTGAGCACATGCTGTGCCAGCAGCAATGCATTATGGGTAGCATAGGGTAATCTCAGACGTTCCACGACAGGACAAATGCATTTCAGACACTCTGTTAGGCTCCACGGACAACAGCATTAAACTCTAGTGCCTAAAACTCTCGTGAATATATTCTCTGGGTTTATAGACGTTATTGTATTTGCGTTTTAAATTCCACACATCTTAAATGTAGCAGACGGATTATCTGGAATTTTGTTTGGCAAGTTTCAAAGCCTACTACTGCCATCTACTGGCCAGTAGTGTTCATGGCAGTATTCGCCCCAAGTACTAAGCATCTAGTCACCAGTAGATGGCATTGTTCTATTTATTTTGACCCGCGTTATATCAGATGGTGGTCAAATCAACTTTTGGCTTTGCAAATGGCTTTTTTTTTTTTTTTTAACAAATTAAGTTTAAAAACAAAACAACAACAAAAAAAACATTACAAGGACAGCTCTGCGGTTGGTGCTTGTAGCTCTCAGCAGCAGGACGGTGGTCGTGAGATGTTAAAGCTTGTTATTGCACTACATGATGCAGGACGTGCGATTTAACTGAAACTCAGTCCAAAAAATTCTCGCACGAATGAAAATCATCCTGAAAAATGCGCCAAAACATGCACAGTGTAAAGCCAACATTTATGTGTCAATGACAAGGCTTAAGAAACTGACAATTGTTAACCTTGTCTTTGTTTATCTATGTTTTTATTATTGCCTTTTTAACCTGTGATAAGTGCTTTGACTTATGTCTGTGAAAGGCACTATATAAATACATTTACTTACTACTTACTAATATTGAGTGCACGTTTTTACAACATCATAAAACGTGCGCACATCATCAAACATGCAAAACGTTTTGCGATGACACTTCCAGGGCTCCGTAAAATGCCTGTTTTTACAAATAAAAATGGAATATTTTACAAAAGCACATTTATCTTTAAACCAACACACGACACATGTCACATTAACGTGTTGGTTTACATAATGAATGACTGAACCAATCAGTGTTTAGCAGAGGCACTTTTACCCAGAATGCTTTGCAGTCTGTTTGTTACAAAACCTCAGAATTAGTGCATTATTCACATTAAAAGATATATGTTATATTTTAACTTTGTACAAATGACAGAATTGACATTAATGGAGTTATTCTGTCAGTATTTTCACAAAACCATAAGTTAGTATGACTTTATTTTTCAAGACCTCCGCCTGACCGGAGCATTATGAAATACTGGCTCATTCTTTGGGTCTTTTGTCGCTTTTGATGCTTTCAAAAGCGATCATGTTAAAAGTCAATTTTAGCTTCTTAGTAATTGCAAATGTACCAGAGCCACTACTGGAATTTATCGATTATCTTCTACCTTCCGATACATTTTTGGGTGGTTTTATCGGTTTATCTTTATCAACGATAACTTTTCAGTTATCTGATTATCTATTATCAAAGTTACTTTTTTTGGTTATCTGTGCCACCACTGCTCTTACGGAGGGTCAGATTCCAATTTCATGGAACGAGGCAATCATTTCTGTGATCCCAAAGGAGGAGAAAGACCTATAATATTGTAGTAATTATAGACCAATATCCGTGCTTAATGTTGACTACAAAATCATCTATATTTGCTAAATGATATGAAAAAATAATGGCACATTTGATTGATGAGGATCAAACTGGCTTCATCTCAGGGTGCAAAACTCAAGACAGTATCAGGAGAACCCTACACATAATCCATTCTATATGTAACAATAAGAAATGTGCAGTCCTAGTAAGTTTGGATGCCGAAAAGACGTTTGATAGTGTAAATTGGAGTTTTTTTATGCAGTACTTGAAAGATTTGGTGTTAATGAAGAAGCAATTAAATGTATTAAGTCCATCTATCAAAACCCCACAGCTTGGATAAAAATTAGCGGGAGCCTATCAGAACAAATAATACTTAAGAGGGGCACACGCCAAGGCTGCTGCCTCTCACCTCTCGTCTTTGCACTCTGTATTGAACCTTTGGCACAGGCTGTACGACAGGATGAGGAAGTGAGAGGAATACAAGTAAAAGGAGGACAACATATAAGTTTATTTGCAGATGACATAATACTATATCTAGAGAACCCAACCCAAACCCTCATCCCTCTGATTCATTTAATTAATACTTTTTTCCAAACATTCAGGGTGTAAAATTAATGTGACTAAAACCCAGATACTATCATTTAACTAAACTCCATCTGAAGAAATTAAGACTATGTTTAAATTGAAATGGGATTTAAAATGTATAAAATACCTTGGTGTAATTCTAACTAAAGAACAGGGTGGAATGTCACTCCCTAATTTGAGGGACTACTACTATGCAGCTTGCACTGTGCACAATTTCTCCAGTCACAGCCACATAAGCCTATAACTTCTTCTGGGTTGTCTGGGTGTCTTGGTGGCTTCCTCACTCTTCTCCTTCTTGCACAGACACTTAGTTTTGACAGTGGTGGGCACAGTTTGATAATCCGATAACCGATAATTATCGAAGATAAAGTTTTCATTATCGATTGGCTTTTCAGATAACTTTGAAAACCATTATCAGACTAATTATCTTCCGATAAATTTTTGTACGATCATTTTTAGACCGTTAACATGGTAAACAAAGGTGAACAGATGTGTAGTGCTACCCTTTGCAAAACAGGAGCTGCTTCTAAAAGAAACCGCTCTATCCTCTGCAGGCAAAGAAGAACTGGTCACCAAAAAAAAAACCTAATTTCTTTTAACCCCATACTGATACGTGGCCAATATCACCCGAGTCATCCAGAGGCATACATTTTTAACTTATGGTTCAAATTTTAACCAAACTTATTTCAGACAAGTTATTTAAATTAACGTCACTTCTGAAGTTTTATAAAGTGAAAATATCAGATGTTTTAGTTTTAAAGTAATGCGCTAATTTTTAATGTTTTGTGTGGGCATGCTGTGTCCAGGTGCATTATGGGTGATAGGGTAATCTCAGTACGTTCACGACAGGAGAAATGCGTTTCCGACACTCTGATCAGGACAACAGCATTAAACTCTAGTGCCTAAAACTCTTGTGAATATATTCTCTGGGTTTATAGACATTGTTATTGTGTTTGCTTTTATTAAATTCCACGCATCTTAAACATAGAAAGTAGCAACACAGATTATCTGGAATTTTGTTTTTGCAAGTTTTCAAGGTCTCTACTGCCATCTACTGGCCAGTAGTGTTCATGGCAGCATTCAGACTGAAGCTGGGCTGATATTTTCACTCACTGTACTCGGTTCCAGCTCAAACTGTACCACAGAATCGCATGGTGTAAAAGTTCAGAGCGCACGATTTATGTTCTCCACACACATTGTACGTTCAAAAGCCACATGTCAGACTCGTGTTTCCAGAAGCAAAATGTAAACAGAAGCTTTTTTTCAAACTTAATTTACAAAAACTCTTGATGGGAGACATCAAAGTTTAAAAAAAAAACATTACAAGACAGCTGCTGTGTTTGCACAGGCACAGTGCGAGAGGTGGTCGTGAGATGTTAAACGCAGCTCATTACTCCATGTATACTAAACGATGCAGGACGCGCGATTAACTTGAAACTCAGTGCGATCCAAAATATTCTCACACGATTGAAAAATCAACTGAAAAAGGGCCAAAACTCGAACTGGCACCAGTAGATCATGACAGTGTTCTATTTATTTTGACACCGGTTATATCAGATGGTTATCTAATTACAACTTGGCTTTTTTTTTTTTTTTTTTTTTTTAAATGCCTTTTTTTTAAATGCCTTTTTTTTTACAAATAAAAAATGGCATATTTTGCAAAAGCACATTTATCTGTAAACACCAACACAACACACCTCACATTAACGTGTCGGTTTACATAGAATGAATCAACCAATCAGTGTGAGCAGAGGCACATTTTACCCAGAATGCCATCTGTCTGTTGTTACATCTGTTTGTTACAAAACTTCAGAATTAGTGCATTATTCAACATTAAAAGATATGTGTTAGATCTTAACTTTGTACAAATGACATAATTGACATTAATGGAGTTATTCTCTCAGTATTCATTTTATTTATAAATCAAAACATAACTCACCACTGCTTTATTTGTCAAGACCTCCGCCTGACGGCAGCGTTGTGATTGAGTAGAAAGTTGAGCTTTGTGGCTCCTTTCAGTTGCTTCTGTGCTGGAAGCCATGTAGTAACAGGAGCTTCCAGCAGGGGGCAGGACAGTCAAGACAGAAGTGCTGACTCATTGTTTGGGTCTGTTGTCACTTTTGATGCTTCCAGAAGCGATCATGGGTTAAACTCAAATTCAGCTTGTTTAGTAGTACTGGAGACAATACTGGAATTTATCGGTTATGTGTAACTTCCGATACATTTTTTGGTGGTTTATCGTTTTAACTTTATCAAAGATAACTTTTCAGTTATCTGATTATCTGTTATCGTTAATTTTTATAGTTAATTTTTTGGTTATGTGTGCCCACCCCTGGTTGTTGAGAACTGTGTACTCCATGCAGATGTACCACAGAGTGTCATACTGTTTGTATTTCTTTGTAATTGATGTAAATAAAGTCCGAAACATATTCAGAGGCAGCTTCACCCTCAGAGAGCCTCGACCACAATCTACTACAAAAGACTCCAAGCTGTCAGTGATGTTAAAGGGGGCAACACACAGCATTAAGAACAGGGGGATGTGTTGTGAAAGTGTAGGAACACGGACCCACAACAGGGGGCGCAAATGAACGGACAATGGAGAAGATAAAAACAAGTTTTACTATTGTGAAACGAGCACAACCAATACAACAATCAACAATTTGGGGTTAAGCCGAATTCTGCTGGTGTCGTGTGGGCAGGCTCGAAGGTAGGAGACGTCCGTCCAAGTCGAACCGGAACCATCCAGATCTCCTCTGCCACCGAACCCTGGAAGTACTGGAACCGCCAAGTCCCGAATTCCCAGGTGGCCACTGCCTCCGCTCGTCGGATCCGGTACTGCTGGCAAGAGAGAGCAACAAACACACAGGTGTGGATGCGGCTGCACCCAATAACACGGAGAGGGGAGAAGCCGCCTCCACCTCTCGTCACAAAAAAAGCAGGAAGGTGAGTACTTATCTAATCACTCGGCCTGCGGTAGTCAGCTGTCCTGAAAGGTTTAACAAGTGTTATCAATTAACACAGAATATGCTGCAGAGAATGTTACCTCTATCTCAAGGCGATATCTCGGCACTGAGGTGGAGACGCCGTCCTGCTGATATACCTCCGTGCTGAGTGGAACAGCTGTGTCCAGTGATGGGTGACAGCTGTCACCCTGGCTGCTCTCGTGAGGCGGCAGCGCCCTCTGGTGCCTGGAGCCCGCACTCCAGGCAGGGCGCCCTCTGGTGGTGGTGGGCCAGCAGTACCTCCTCTTCAGCGGCCCACACAACAGGATGGAAACTTTAGATCAGGGTCATTTGGGTAGTTTGTGTTGTCATTCTGATTTAAAAAGAGGAAACCTGGTTGTTTGACAATAAACGGCTTCACCCAACCACGAACCATGAGGGAAAAACGGTTTGTGTTATTGTTCATATACTCTGAAAAATGGCCAAAAAAATGCCAAGGTATGTAAACTTTTGAGCACAACTGTATGAATTTGGAGGGTTATTTGCATGAAAAAGTAAATCATGGTAACAAAATGTTTATTTCAGAATCAGAAGAAGTTTATTGCCAATGAACAGGATTCACAGACTAGGAATTTGCTTCGATATAATGGTGCAACATTAAACAGAGAGCAAATAAAATGCTAAGATAAAATATACAATATGTGCCAAAATAAGACAAAATATAGATAAAAAAAATGACATGAAATATGAAAGGCTGTGTGCAACAGAAAAACAGAAAGAAAGAGGAACAGAAAAAGTGCAGTGGGAGGAGTGCAATTAAAACCAAAGTACATTTGTCTAAAGTGACCCGTGATAAAATGATAAAGTGACAGAGTTAAGGTTAAGGTGACTGAGTTATGAGGAGTTCATGAGTCTAACGGCAGAGGGGAAGAAACTGTTCTTATGGCAGGAGGTTCTGGTCCGGATGGACCGTAGCCTCCTGCCCGAGGGGAGTGGTTTGAACAGACCGTGTGCAGGGTGAGAAGGGTCAGCTGTGATCCGACCTGCTCGGCCCAGAGTCCTGGAGACGTGTAAGTCGTGGAGAGATGGAAGGCTACAGCCGATCACCTTCTCAGCAGAGGCCACAATGCGCTGCAGTCTGTGTCTGTCCCTGGCTGTGGCCCCGGCGTACCACACCGTGATGGAGGAGCAGAGGATGGACTCGATGATGGCCGTGTAGAACTGCACCATCAGCTGGACAGGCAGCTTGGCCTTCTTCAGCTGCCGCAGGAAGTACATCCCCTGCTGGGCCTCTTGATGAGGGAGCTGATGGTTGACTCCCACTTGAGGTCCTGGGTGATGGTGGTGCCGAGGAAGCGGTGACAGACCACAGTGGTGATGGGGCTGTTGGTGAGGGCGGGGGGGCTTGTCCATCATTTGTCCATCAATAAACATATTCCACATTATCAAATGCTGAGTGACTGTTTATTTGATGGTCTGTTAGGCCAAATTCACCATATCATCACTTTTCACACATTTTCAGGGGATACTGAAGTTCAAGAGCTCACCACAGCCCACCCCACCAATGTTATAATTGCAGACCACTTGATTTGAATCGCTCATGGGCCCGAGTTTTGAGAAATATATGTGTGCAAAACTCCCCCGGGGGGAGGGGGGGGGGGGTCTAGGTATCTACTTTATCTGTGTTTTTGTCATTCATTGCATTATCTGTTTCACTCTAGGCTCTGGTTTTGGTTTTAGCTGAAATAGAGGGATTAATAAATGAAATAGTTTTGACAGTGTGAAATGTTTGGTCTCCAAAGGAAAGGTCAACCAGGTCGACGTCCACTGGATTCTATGACATGTGACACGTTACCCTGTAACATGACAGCGAAACATGGCAAATGGTGCAAACTATTCCTTTTTTAAAATGCTGTTAACTCAACAATAGTTAGCATCAGTTTTTTTTTTTGTTTTTTTTTTTTTACCAAAATTGGAGCAACTTTAACTTTTGACCCCTGTACAAACTGAAATTGACCTTTTTCACAATTTTTGCTGTTTTACCCCATAACTCCAGAACGTTAACTCAAAGATAGTCCAAACTATACCTTTTTGGAATAGTTATGATCAGACAAATAATGTGGTGTAGTTTTCATCATGATTGGAGCGTTTTTAAATTTTGACCGCTGGAACTCATTACAGGTCAGCTCCAGGATGGCTCCATATCTGAAATAAACATTAGTTATTTAGAATATGTGTGCCTCCCATCCTGTGCATCGACATGGACTCCCACAATCTCCCACAATCTCTTAAAATTTCCTGTATAATTTCCTGTATTGTCAATTGTGTCTGTATCATGGCCCAAGCAGAGGGTCACCCCTCTGAGTCTGGTCTGCTTGAGGTTTCTTCCTCAAATTATCAGAGGGAGTTTTTTTTCTTACCACTGTCATCACCTGTGTTCTTGCTCTGGTTGTTGTTGGTAAGGTTAGACCTTACTTGTGTGAAGCACTTTGAAATAATTTTGTTGTGATTTGGCGCTATTAGGGATGGGTATTGATAAGATTTTATCTATTATGCCATTATTGATCCGATTCATTATAGATTATCGATCAATACCTCCTGTGAATTTTCTGTGTACTAAAGGTCACCTTTACAGGTTTTCTATGTCAACAACATTTTATTGAGTCTTAAAGTAAATAAATATGAAATTGGTCCCCCAAATCCTTGATCTCTAAAAACAAACTATAAACAAATCTGTAGTTTTTGTCAAAAGATGGATGGATGAGATTTATTGTCATTGTCATTAAAAAAGTGCAACAACAAGATTACATCCACACTCCATGTTAGGTTTAAAACCACCTAAACATCATAAAACTGTAACAGAGAAAGACACAACAGTCAAATAAGAGTCAGAGAGTAGAATTCAATTGTAAATGCTCGCGAGGAGTGCAGCACAGAGACAAACTATTCTAACAATCTCCAAACTGCACTAAACTCTGGCTGCACTCTCGCTCTTTTATTAGGACGTCATACAGGTGCGGTTGTCAGCATACGTGGCATAAGCAGTTGAGCAATCATAAACAGGTCTTGCAACTACAGTTGAGCAAGATTTGCGACTTCTGGTTTCTGCGACCTCAGGCTACTGGTTTGGGGAAGGTGCGGTCAGGACTTCTCTCCTGGGCTCCGTTCTTCAGGTGTTATCTTCAGTCAGCACATGTCGGTTAACCTTTTGTTCTTTCCTGTGGTTGAAACCACATGCGTGCAGTAGAAACATCATTTGGCAACACAGCTAGTAACACAATTTGCAATACAGCATACTTTCTTTTGGAATCATATTCAATCTTTACAACTCTTTTGCACAAAAGCAATTCATATGATCCATATACAAACATTTTCATTCCTTATTATTTATTTTATATTTTATTATATTTTTAATGATTTGATAAGTTGTTTTGGACATCAACTCTTCTGACCTCGCTTTGCGACATCACATAAGTTCCTTTTTCTCTCTAACTGCAAGGATAAAAACAACTCATGTAATCATTCATTTGTAACATACTTTATCAAGAGGTCATCAAGAAGTCAGCAACAGACTTCTAACAGATACAATGAGTTTATTTCCATTACTAAAGTATTAATAAAAGAATGTATAATATAAGGAATATAGACTAGAAGAATGTATAATAAAAGAATGTGTGATAACTGACATATCCATATATACATAAATCCAACATTTCCCCCTGTTTATCATGCATTCTTACGGTATAGAACATCACCCATGAACAAAATTTATTCCAACAACCACTTCTTTTCAGATTTTCAGTTGTGGGATCATCCAACAGTGGTAAGGGTGCATTTACACTCGGGAGGCTTGGAGGTCATTGTCGTCATCAGGTTCACCGTAGTCACCTGGGTCTGGGAACAGGTCGGGCAAGTGCACGCTGTCATCAAAGTCATCATGACAGCAGCCTTCTTTATCATCTGTGTCAGGGTTGTCTCCTAAGAGGGGGTACATCTGAGCATTGTCTTTTCCTGCTGGTGAGATAGCAGTGGTGATCATTCTAGTGATTAGAGATCGTAGACAGGGTATACAACAACATCCACACAAGGTCAAAATAGCAGCAAAGACAGCAATAGAGATGAGTGCAGATGAGACTAACGTGCGATATCTCCCAAACATATCCAACCACGAGTCCCAAAACGCAGTGTTAACTCCGCTGTGCTCCTTCATTTTATGATTCAGGGTGCGCAGACCCTCGATAGCCAGGGTCAGGCTGCCATTAGCCGCTGTATTGTTTGGAATGAACGTACAACACTGTTCTCCAAACATGGCGCAAAACCCCACCCTTTTCAGCCAACAGCATGTCAAGGGCTATGCGGTTCTGGAATGCCATCAAGGATGTGGCGGCTAGTTGGGAGCGCACTGCTCGGAATCCTTCCTCAGTCCAATTGCTTAATCTTTGAACATTGTAATGGATGTAATTGATCCTATCTACATTTTTGTTAACAGTACACCACCAACAAATAGAGGATTCAAAACCAGCTGCGATCTGATCAGCTAATTTATACTCATCTGGAACCCCTCTAGGGACCCCTATGGCGTCAATGTAAGTTGGATCTCCAGCAGTCTTCCATGCGTTTCGCTTAGTGCGGGTCCAATGTTCAGGGACGACTGCTTTGGCATTTAAAGTTAGTTCTTCACCAGTCATGGGCAACACTTGTACAGGCAAAAGGAATGATACTAGAGTACAGTGACCCGAGGCATCGTTTGGTAATCTATCAAAAATCCTATTATCTCCACACCACCACCACACATCGCTTCTAGCAATGGGTTTAAAAGGGCTTGGTGGTGTGAGAGTGTGGCTACACCACACGGTCTCATTTAGTTCCCCTAACTTTTGACCAGTACCTGGAAGCTTAACACAGGTAAAATTTCCTCTGCCACATCTTCAGAGAACAGGGGTTTATTTTTGGCCATGTTGGCCACAGGATAGATGGTATCCCAACTTATGCACCTGTGATTCAAAGGAATGAACGTGTTCACCATAATTTCAAGCAAACAATCGGAGGTCAAAGGGGCTGGTACTACACGCAGTATTGGACGAGGCCCTAAGCACACTACACAGTCTTTTTTGGCAGGTTTTGCTGCCTGCTCTGCCATGAGCAACCAATTGTTTCTTTGTCCACTAATTCCTGTGGTCACCAAAAACCAATCATCGGTTTCAATTTTCCCATTTATGATCTGAATTTTTGTCACAGACGTTTGTGGACCCAATGACAGTCCTACCGCTGTGGGTGTCGTCGGAGAAGAGTCAGTTCGTTTTGTTATGTTAGTACAAATTGAGAAGTCGGTATGTGGGTCAGTGTAAACACCGGGCCTGTACACAAATAATGTTAAATGATAACAAGATGCCTCTGTATATGAGTGTATTCTGGGAGGTTTTTTCTAGAAGCGGCTGATCGGTAGTATTAAACGACAGCAGGAGATGGTTATCATGTCGAGTCAGAGTTAGTCTACGCTTCCACTCTTTGGCATGCTGGGTGGTAGGATATGGTGTCCAGTCACTACCAGTATACGTAAAAATTGTTCCCCAATCTTGGTCCCAATCAACACTGGAGAGATACCATTCATGCCATTTCCAGTGAGTGCCGGAACTCATTTCTGGAGTGGCCTGTCCTCCCACCCGTATGATTGAAAAAGGTATAACAATTTTTGAAACAAACTGAGTGGCATTGTAACAGACATAAAGGTCTCTGGTAATGACTGTATCAGTTGTAGTCGGGGAGCAAGGATTAGTGAACTGTCTGGCCCCAGCAGTCCCAGTACATCCTCCCCTACAAAAAGAGCGTCTCACTCTGTTGCGATTATAATCATCAATTGCAGGGTCATAATCATAATTGTTAACCGTAGGATCATACTCATGGATCACCTGTTCAGTTCTATTTACAGTGTCAATTGTCCAATTTTCAGCCAATTTCCCCCTTAGGGGTATTCTTTTACACGAGTACCGTTGTGAAATCCATGAGTACCATCCCCAATAGATAAGTAACAGGAGTACCACCTGTATACTTCCTGTGATACACATCAGTTTAGGTAAGGCCATCTTGTCAAAGCCGGTGTCAGCCTAAGTTCAGGTCAGTGGCAGTAAAAACTTCACTGGCTTTCGTGTCAACCCTGGATCTTAACACCAGAATCCCACACTATTACCAGACTTTGCTTCACTTCCCTTACTTGATTACCGGGTTTGCCCAGATGACTCTTTTAACATGTGTGAGGTGTACCCAAGTTCCTCTCTCTGCTATTTTAAGGGCTGTTGGGGTTGTCAACAGGACCTGATATGGTCCTTCCACTTAGGTGAATGCCAACATTTCCTCTTGATGCTCCTGATTAGAACCCAGTCACCCGGTTTCACCAACAGGTCGTCCTGTGGAGAGATGGGGGTTTCTTCGTCAGTGGGTGTTTTCTGTTTTCTCGAGCATTTTTCTCATATAATCTGCTAGGTTAGGTTCATCTTCTATGTCCCAGGGACTTTTAAAGTGAGGCAATTTAAATGGTCTTCCAAAAGGGTCTCAAATGGTGTCAATCCTATAGTACTAGTGATGTTCATGTACAGCTGTACTAGTTCAAGACACTGAGTCCATGGTCTCCCTGTTTTCTTCCATTGTCTTTTTGAGTCGGTTTTTTTACTGTTCCATTTGTTCTTTCTACTAATCCTGCGCTCTGAGGGTGGTACGCACAGTGGTTTTTTAGTTCAATGCAAAACATAGTTCCTATGTTTTTAATGACTTCATTTACAAAATGAGCGCCATTATCACTATAGATTCGTTCAGGTATGCCATAGCGGGGTATGATGTTTTTGCATAACGATTTGGCTACAGTCAATGCATCAGGTCGTTTGGTTGGAAAAAGTTCTACCCATTTGGAAAAGGCATCCACAATTACTAAACAATATTCTTTGCCCTCACTTTTACTTAGTTGAATGTAGTCCATATGTATAACCTGAAAAGGATATTGTGGAGTGGGAAATTTTCCTCTTTTAGGTCTCAAATTGCCTTGGGAGTTGTGTTTGGCACACGTGAGACATGCTCTGCAAAAATGTTTAGAGTACGTGTTAAATCCAAAGGTTGTATAGATGGCATTAATCTGGCTCATCATCCCCCCTGTGGAGACATGAGAAATTCCATGGCTCAATATGGCAGCCCATCTATACAAATTTTTAGGTAAAATGGGTTTCCCCAATGGTCAGCAATAAATGCCATCACGGATAGTAGCTCCGCGTTTAGTCCATAAGTCCTTTTCTACATCTGAACTCTGATGTTGCATATCAGAGAGAACTTGAGAAGATAAACTGTGTTTGTCAACAGGAAGTGTGACGTCCTGTACTGGGTCAACATGGAGTACACTAAGCTCTCCTGCTGCAGCAGCCTTTGCAGAAATATCTGCATAATGATTTCCTTGAGATACAGAGTCAGATTTCCCTGTGTGAGCTGCACATTTGCATACTGCAATTTTGGAGGGTAACTGAACAGCAGCCAGGAGGCGGTTTAGTTGTTCTCCATGTGTGACAGGTTTACCAGTGGAGGTCACCATCCCCCTGTTTTTCCAATGTTGAGCAAATACATGAACGGACGCAAATGCATATTGACTGTCAGTGTAAACAGTGACTGGTTTGTCTTTATATAAGGTGCAGGCATGTGAGAGAGCAATTAGCTCTGCAGCCTGAGACGAGAAATGCGGTGGCAGGCGCTCGGCTCGCAGAACGCGAGTATTTGTGACTACAGCATAACCTGTTAAAGTTATGCCCATATCATTCTTCCTAGAAGATCCATCCACGAAAACTACATCGCCAAGTGTCAGGGGCGTGTCTTGTAAGTCCGGTCTGGATTTTGCTACAGTCTGAGTCGAATCTAGACAGTCATGTGGTTCCCCGTCATCAGGAAGTGGAATCAAAGTTGCAGGATTCAGTGTGGTGCATCGTTCGATTGTGACATGCGGTTGGGACAGCAGCGTGGCCATGCAAGACAGATGGCGTGCCGGTGATAAAAAGGTCATGTTGGTTTGTAGCAGCAATGCCGACACTGCGTGTGGCACTTTGAGGATTAGTGGGTGGAAGAGGACTACGCCAGCACTGCATTCCACAGCCATTGATGCTGCCACAACAGCACGTACACAATGGGGGAGGGCGCAAGCCACACTATCCAATTTGGCAGAGTAGTACGCAACTGGGCGGAGTTTGGTTCCATGTTGCTGTGTGAGTACGGAAGTCATAAAGTGGCCCTTACAGTCAATCATTTGTACAAAAGTTTTGTTATAATTTGGAAGTGCCAAAGCAGCTGCAGAGGTTAATGCTTGTTTTATTTTTGAAAATGCGTCTTCTGCTTCAGAGGTCCATTTAACAGTTGTGTTCATTGAAATGTCTTCAGTGTACATTAATCTGTTTAAAGGGTGCACAATTTGTGCATAGTCAGGCACCCAACTTCTGCAATAGTTTGTCAGGCCCAAAAAGGACATCACTTGTCGTTTAGTCAGTGGTTTGGGGGCCTGTAGAATGGCTGTTTTCCTGTCTGCTACGAGTGTTCGTCCTTCACAACTCAAATTGTGACCCAAATACTTTACTTCATTTTTCCACAACTGCAATTTATTCTTACTGACTTTGTGACCTTCTTTTCGCCAGGTGGAATAATAGAGCAAGAGTGTCTCCTACACATGTTGTTTTATCGGGTGAGACCAGCAAAATATCATCAACATACAGGAGAATTTGACTGTTTCCTGGTGGAACAAAGGATGCCATGCTGGCAGACATTACTTGCGAATAAATTGTGGGACTTTCACAATAGCCCTGCGGTAGGCGAGTAAACGTGTATCGCTTTCCCGCAAAGGTGAAAGCAAACCAGAACTGACTATCCTTGTCTACAGGAACGGAGAAAAAGGCATTGCTGATGTCCACAACCGTGAAGAACGTAGCATCAGGTCGAAGAGAATTCAGCAATGTATGTGGGTCAGGTACACAAGGTGCCCTCTGGACTACAGCATTATTAACAGCCTGTAAGTCCTGGACCATTCTCCAACCAGTGGAAGGAGCTGCCTTTTTCACCGGAAAAATTGGAGTGTTGCATGGTGAATCAGGACACTCCACAATGACCTTTGCTTGAATAAGATCTGCTATGACGGGTTTGATGCCTTCCAATGCATCGGGTTTTAATGGATATTGTCTGATACAAGGTCTGTATTCAGTCTTTGGCCTGATGACTACAGGTAGTGCTCCCTTGACTAGTCCAACATCAGTTGACCCTGAAGACCACAAATGTGGCGGTACTTCCGTAAGGAGTGACTGCTCTTCTTGAGTTAGTACAAAATTTCATGCATCAGAGCTATCATCAGTATGAACTCCAACAGGAGCGTCGATTGGAAGATAAATTTGAGTCCTAGTCAACCCTGTCTGAGGGCTTTCCCAAATATCCCTAGTTTTCCTCACCCAATTGGTGGTTTTTTGTCCCATGTCCACTAGTGCTGATAAGCAATGCCAAGGGACAACAGAATCTTTGAACAGGGAAACGTGTGGTGGCCCGCTTTGTTTGTACAAATGCATCAAAGTTCTCTAGTAGTTCTCCCTGATCTCTAGTAATACTGTGAGAAATCTTGGAGTCATTTTTGATCAGGATATGTCATTCAAAGCGCATATTAAACAAATATGTAGGACTGCCTTTTTGCATTTACGCAATATCTCTAAAATCAGAAAGGTCTTGTCTCAGAGTGATGCTGAAAAACTAATTCATGCATTTATTTCCTCTAGGCCTGGACTATTGTAATTCATTATTATCAGGTTGTCCTAAAAGTTCCCTAAAAAGCCTTCAGTTGGTTCAGAATGCTGCAGCTAGAGTACTGACGGGGACTAGCAGGAGAGAGCATATCTCACCCGTGTTGGCCTCCCTTCATTGGCTTCCTGTTAATTCTAGAATAGAATTTAAAATTCTTCTTCTTACTTATAAGGTTTTGAATAATCAGGTCCCATCTTATCTTAGGGACCTCGTAGTACCATATTACCCCATTAGAGCGCTTCGCTCTCAGACTGCGGGCTTACTTGTAGTTCCTAGGGTTTGTAAGAGTAGAATGGGAGGCAGAGCCTTCAGCTTTCAGGCTCCTCTCCTGTGGAACCAGCTCCCAATTCAGATCAGGGAGACAGATACCCTCTCTACTTTTAAGATTAGGCTTAAAACTTTCCTTTTCGCTAAGGCTTATAGTTAGGGCTGGATCGGGTGACCCTGTACCATCCCTTGGTTATGCTGCTTTAGACGTAGATTGTGGGGGGGTTCCCATGATGCACTGTTTCTTTCTCTTTTTGCTCCGTATGCATCACTCTGCATTTAATCATTAGTGATCGATCTCTGCTCCCCTCCACAGCATGTCTTTTTCCTGGTTTTTCCCTCAGCCCCAACCAGTCTCAGCAGAAGACTGCCCCTCCCTGAGCCTGGTTCTGCTGGAGGTTTCTTCCTGTTAAAAGGGAGTTTTTCCTTCCCACTGTGGCCAAGTGCTTGCTCATAGGGGGTCGTTTTGACCGTTGGGGTTTTCATAATTATTGTATGGCCTTGCCTTACAATATGGAGCGCCTTGGGGCAACTGTTTGTTGTGATTTGGCGCTATATAAGAAAAAAGTTGATTGATGATTGATCACAGCGTCCGATAACTGTTCCACTCCGCACGCCGCGTTGGAGATCCCATCACTGTAGATATAGGTCACCAACGGTCGTGGAGTAGGAAGAGTGCGTAAGGTGGTTTCATATTGCAAGTCGGGACCTGGCGTATTTTTGTACCACATAGTTATGTGGAGTTGTTCTGCTGACATTTCGTCCTGGACCTGTGTTAGGGTGTCCCTTCCCCAATTTAGGAGTAAAGAAGCAAAGTTTTGCGGTTCAACATTTGGAATATCCAATGTGTAATAAAACTTATCAGTTGCATCAGTGGTCAGGACATTAAGATCTGTAGGTTGTAAATCATTTTTTCGCTTCACAATCATATTATTCCCCTGAGGCACCAGTGCTAGTCTCAGTTGACAAAGTCCATCTCTGCCCAACAGATTAACTGGACATTCAGGCATCAGTAAAATAGGCATGTAACATGATTGTCCCTCAGGGTCCCGCAGCCATATTGGGTCAGACAGTGGGACTGGTGTAATTTTCCCATTTGCTGATCGAACCCAATATATTTCGCTTCCGCGATGGACACCAGGAATCTTCACATTACAGGTTGTCTTACAGGCACCTGAATCGCACAAGAAGGACACAGAGTGTCCATTCACCAAAAGCGTTATTTCTGGTCGGACACTTTCAACTGACATGAGTTCCTGCAGATCAAGATCAACAGGCATGTCTAGACCTAATTTTGGTGATTGGTCGGTTAGTCATTTACTCTGATGTGTGTTTTGTCCTCTGCGAGGACAGTCCCGAGAGATGTGTCCTTCCTCATTACAGATCCAACACTGTCGCGGCCCTGTTGGTGGTGGAAAGTCCTGTCTCTTCTGATTTCCCCTGTCATTGAATCTGTCGCTATTTGACTCCAACGTGGAGGTCCACCTCTCTGTTCTATGTGTCGGCGTCCTTCCTGAAATCTTCCCTTGAAATTCCCTCGGCCTTGTTGACCACGATCCGGGTATCCTCTTTGATAATAGAGGTCCTCGTTTGGATCATCGGTCAGGTCAGCCAGGAAAACAGCAGGTGTTTTCCCTGTATTTTTCTTCTGACTTTGGACCTTATCAGCATGCATAGCATGGTCAACATAGTTATCTAACGTGGATGTGGGAAAATTTATCATGTGTTTTTCAATCCAATGTTTAACTCCCTGTTTGCTGTTTTGATGGAGGGCGTTTTTGAGTTGTTGTTCGTATACTCCTTCTTCCTGCTCTGGTACTAGACCACTGTTTGCACGGAAAACCTTTTCCATTCTTAACTTGTAATCTTCAAAAGGTTCATCGTCTTTTTGTTTAGTACGATTAATATCAGCATAATTAGCTTGTTTTTTGAATTTTTCTTTGATTCGTTTTTGTAACGCTGTCACTCGCTGGGTCAGTATGTCGCTATTATGTGGTAAAGCTGTGCCGTCGCCACTTGCAGGTGACCAATCCCCTTTACAACCCCCCAGTATTTCTTTAAAGCTCCCATATAAACCTGCTGGACCTCCGTGCCATCTAAATTATATGAACCACGGAGGTTTTCTAAATCTCGACAGCACTGTTTAACATCTTCTTGAGGATCCGCCACCCCTGTTAATGCGGACTTTATGTCGTCCATTGTCCAAGTGCGGTAGACCAAAAGTGTAGGTCTTTGATCCACCGCCACATTTGGATTAGCTACTTGTATCATGGGGTACTGTTCTGTACCATCAAGTGAGTATACGGGTGGTGATTTTGAGCCCTTTAGTTTAACCCAATCCCACCCTGATGCTTCAGGTGCACTGGGAGGGGACAGAATTTCTCGAGATCGTGTCAAGGACCTTGTAACTGGTCTCTGGGGCGGCGGTGAGTGATATGCTGGTGGTTTGTCATCCGTTTGTTGCTCCAGGTCTGGATACAGACTTGGTTTTGTAGAATCAGTCATTTTTTCAGTTTGTTTTGATTCTGATTTGGTGTCATTTATCTGTTCCTTTTCTCCGCGTCTTTCTTCAACATACACTTGCACTCTTATGGGTGGACAGGTGGTTTCATCGTCCTCCTTTTGTGCAAGAAAATTTCTGAATTTCCTCCTTCAGTCTTGTTTTGTTTTTCCCTGTCTTTCTCCCTACTCTTCCTCTCACCTTCTCGTCTTTGATCTGCAGCTTCCTCCCATGCAATAATTTTGTTCCATCCCTCCTTCATCATTTTCCACTCATCATTTTGTTTTTCTTTTTAATAGATTCTCTTAATTTTGACAATGATGGTCTGTTTATTTGGCCGTCGAATCCATGTTTTGTAATCCATGTGTCTAAATATGAGACATGTGTAGGATCTTTTTGTTCCATAAATTTCCAATCTTTGTTACCTAGACGGTCCCGCGGAGCCTGCCTTTGTGTCTTACTGTTTGACTTCCCCATTTTTACGTTATTTTTATCTTTTTTGTTTTTATAAAGATAAAATTTAGACCAGTGGGTTTTCAACACCTACAGTGTTCTAAACACTGGTTATGTGCTTCTTACGGGACAGCGAATTTAATTTTCCACCAGCCAGTGAGTTCCCTTTCTCCTCCCCGAAGGAAGCGGGAAATCCTTGCCTCTGCCTCTGACCAGTGGTCGCTGTTTACTTTCCCGTAATTTTATATAGAGGAGGATCTAATGACCCGTCACTCTCATTCAGTCACCTTTATTACACTGTCACACTTTTCACACGGTATTATTTAGACGCCAGAGGAGCCCGTGCCTCCTAATACAGAGTTTAACTAGTTCGATACTAGAGGATTCTGTTCACCCTTACGGGGTTAACTGCGTTTAACATTACCTGACATTGTCTAGAATTCTCAGGGTTTTAACATGACTTCCTGTCACTATTCACTGTCCTGTCCGTTTATGTGACTACCTGTCACCACACATACTTATAGTTTGTTTTTCAATTAAAATTCTACTCACTCAACCGCTGTCTTCCCCTCACGGATTAGTCTTCAACCTTCCGGATCCCAGCCGGCGGACCGAGCCAGTCCCGTCAAAGGGTCTCGGTACCTGGCCAAGGATTTTCCTGGTGTCAGTCTCGTCCGCTGGAACCCTTCAGGTATGTTGACCTCCGGCTCGAAGGACCAAAGTAATGTTAGGTTTAAAACCACCTAAACATCATAAAACTGTAACAGAGAAAGACACAACAGTCAAATAAGAGTCAGAGAGTAGAATTCAATTGTAAATGCTCGCGAGGAGTGCAGCACAGAGACAAACTATTCTACAATCTCCAAACTGCACTAAACTCTGGCTGCACTCTCGCTCTTTTTATTAGGACGTCATACAGGTGCGGTTGTCAGCATACGTGGCATAAGCAGTTGAGCAATCATAAACAGGTCTTGCAACTACAGTTGAGCAAGATTTGCGACTTCTGGTTTCTGCGACCTCAGGCTACTGGTTGGGGAAGGTGCGGTCAGGACTTCTCTCCTGGGCTCCGTTCTTCAGGTGTTATCTTCAGTCAGCACATGTCGGTTAACCTTTTGTTCTTTCCTGTGGTTGAAACCACATGCGTGCAGTAGAAACATCATTTGGCAACACAGCTAGTAACACAATTTGCAATACAGCATACTTTCTTTTGGAATCATATTCAATCTTTACAACTCTTTTGCACAAAAGCAATTCATATGATCATATACAAACATTTTCATTCCTTATTATTTATTTTATATTTTATTATATTTTTAATGATTTGATAAGTTGTTTTGGACATCAACTCTTCTGACCTCGCTTTGCGACATCACATAAGTTCCTTTTTCTCTCTAACTGCAAGGATAAAAACAACTCATGTAATCATTCATTTGTAACATACTTTATCAAGAGGTCATCAAGAAGTCAGCAACAGACTTCTAACAGATACAATGAGTTTATTTCCATTACTAAAGTATTAATAAAAGAATGTATAATATAAGGAATATAGACTAGAAGAATGTATAATAAAAGAATGTGTGATAACTGACATATCCATATATACATAAATCCAACACTCCAATTACCACAGACAAGATACAGCAATTAATCCACAATTATTACTTGTTTACCGTAATAATGGCACACTTCAGAATTAAGACAACACATATACATTTTACATTGTTTATGTGCACTAAACTTTGAAAAAGTCCATTTTCCGAATTGAGGCGATGTGAGTGTGGGGGGGGCCGCAGCAACATGTAGTCATGTAGTCGCCAGCTTGGGGGGGAACGGGGAGCTACAGCAGCTAAAACTGTGCAGCACCCCAGAGGGGGAAGGGAGTGGCATGAGCGGGGGACGGGGGACGGGATGGGGTGTGGGATGAGGACAGGAGGCGGTAGGTGTGGAGGTGGGAGCATGCTTTCAGTCTCTGTTCATGTGTGAGTCAGATGAGTCAGTTTCTGTCCGTGTGTGCTGAAGTTGGAGAAGGCAGCCGAATGGTTCACCAAGGCCGTAGAAATTCTTCTGGAGGGAAACAACGGGGCATTTTGTTCTTTAGAGGCTTGCCATGTTTATGGTTGAGCAGTGAAAAACACCTTTACAGCTTCACATGAACAACCAGATCCAATTTATGAGTATTCCCTGGTCTCCGACATCTTCCTTTGCAAGGCGTACATTTACTCTGAGATGTTATCCAATTTGCATTTCGTTTCAGACATTAATGGCGCAAATGTAACTCCTCATTTTGTCTCATTTTGGGAGAAACAAAATGGTTTATTGTCTGTATAATGTTTGGAAAGAGGTGCCATTTATTTAAATTGATTGATTAAAGTTATAATTCCCGGACCAGACTCCAACTTAACTCGGCAGAGAGCAGCGCAATGTGTGGAGCTGTGCCAACGGAATGGAGGATGATTTGCGTTTCTTGCACGCAACAAAACAAGAGTCCCAGTTAGTGACTTTCATCAGCACAGAAGTGACTCATGATTGACATCTTTAAATGGCTTTGAGAGGGGTTAAGAAGCGGACTTTGTTGCTTCTGAAAAAGCAGTGAAGCAACGAAACAGCGGGTCAGAGCACTGCTTCGTTGGTTCAAGCTTCAAGCAGAGAAACGCCACAAAAGTGGTTGATTGCAGATCTGCTGCAGCGTTAGGGTTAGGGTCTGCAATCAACATAAAAAAATTATAGTTTTCCCGATAAACACCCTCAGAAACAATGGCCGCTCTGAATTTTCTTCCTCATGTTGATTCGTTAATGATTCTGCAGTAATGCGTTGTTTCATTGTGTAGTTTGTGGTCGGTTTAACTTTTCTTCCTCGTGTTGATTCCTTTATGATTCGGGGGTAACTTGTTTTCATCGCGTAGTTTGTGGTCGGTTTAACTTTTCTTCCTCGTTTCTGTGTAGGCTCTCAGTTGTCCAGGTGGTTTCCATAGTAGAGAAGCTTGAATCTTCGACTGGGCTGGGTTGCTTTACGCTAGGACGTTTCGCTTCAAATCGCAGAAGCTTCCTCAGAAAAAACAGACGCCAACAAAATTGTTGGCGTCTGTTTTTTCTTCTCTACAAGAGTCAAGACAGAAGTCAGACTACCAGAGCAAGAATTTTAGCTGAGGAAGCTTTTGTGATTTGAAGCGAAACGTCCTCGCGTCAAGCAACCCCAGTCCAGTCGAAGATTCAAGCTTCTCTACTATTTTCTTCCTCGTGTTAATTTGTTTATGATTCTGTGGTAACTTGTTTCATTGTGTAGTTTGTGGTCAGTTTAACGTTTCTTCCTCATGTTGATTCCTTTATGATTCGGCGGTGTCAGGACGGGCAGCAGCCCGACATCAGGGGCGGCTGGACCCGCAATACAGACTTCCAGACTAGGCATAGGTGTGGACGAAATCACGGTCTTTATTCCAGGCTCGGGTTTGGTACACATGTAATCAGTCAGCGAGGCAGAGGTACAAGCAGGGTCAGGCTGAGATGCAGTCATAAATGAGCAGGGTTCAGAGGCACAAGCAAACACCGACATCTGGGATGAGGCGAGAGGCACGGTCGAAGATACAGAGCAAGGTTCAGACACAGTATGACAAAAATCAGGAGTGTGAATGGGTGCTGGAGAGTGGTACGAAGACAACAATCTGGCGGGGAAGTGAAGGACTGTGGGTTTAAATGCATGTGGACTAATTAGTGTGAAACGAGGGGCAGGTGGTGTCAACGAGGTGCACATGAGGAACAATCAGGAAAGGGGGTGTGGCAGTAACTTGTTCTTTCATCGTGTAGTTTGTGGTTGGTTTAACTTTTGTTCCCCGTGTTGATTCCTTTATGATTCAGTAGTAACTTGTTTCATTGTGTAGTTTGTGGTTGGTTTAATTTTTCTTCCTTGTGTTGATTCCTTTATGATTCAGCAGTAACTTGTTTCATTGTGTAGCTTGTGGTCGGTTTAATTTTTCTTCCTTGTGTTGATTCCTTTATGATTCAGCAGTAACTTGTTTCATTGTGTAGCTTGTGGTCGGTTTAATTTTTCTTCCTCGTGTTGATTCCTTTATGATTCAGCAGTAACTTGTTTCATTGTGTAGTTTGTGGTCGGTTTAATTTTTCTTCCTCGTGTTGATTCCTTTATGATTCAGCAGTAACTTGTTTCATTGTGTAGTTTGTGGTCGGTTTAATTTTTCTTCCTCGCGTTGATTCCTTTATGATTCAGCAGTAACTTGTTTCATTGTGTAGTTTGTGGTCGGTTTAATTTTTCTTCCTCGCGTTGATTCCTTTATGATTCAGCAGTAACTTGTTTCATTGTGTAGTTTGTGGTCGGTTTAATTTTTCTTCCTTGTGTTGATTCATTTATGATTTGGCGGTAACTTGTTGTTTCATTGTGTAGTTTGTGGTCGGTTTAACTTTTCTTCCTCACATTGATTCCTTTATGATTTGGCGGTAACTTGTTTCATTGTGTAGTTTGTGGTCAGTTTAATTTTTCTTCCTCGTGTTGATTCCTTTATGATTCAGCGGTAACTTGTTGTTTCATCATGTAGTTTGTCATTGGTTTAACTTTTCTTCCTCGTGTTGATTCCTTTATGATTCGGTGGTAACTTGTTGTTTCATCATGTAGTTTGTTGTCGGTTTAACTCTTCTTCCTCGTGTTGATTCCTTTATGATTCAGCGGTAACTTGTTGTTTCATCATGTAGTTTGTCATTGGTTTAACTTTTCTTCCTCGTGTTGATTCCTTTATGATTCGGTGGTAATGCGTTGTTTCATCGTGTAGTTTGTGGTCGGTTTAAATTTTGTTTATTGATTGATTGAATATTGATTTGTTTATGATTCCCTCGCAGGTCCAGAGTCCTTTGTTTGATCCACCTGGTGTTAGATGAGTCCGTGCAATGCAGTTTCATTTTGTGATGGCTGTCTCTTTCAGACTATCAGCGGTTGATGACTGTGGCTGAGGGCATCACGACTCTGCTGTTTCCCTTCCAGTGGCAACATGTCTACGTTCCCATCCTGCCAGCTTCCCTCTTCCATTTCCTGGATGCTCCAGTTCCCTACATAATGGGTCTGCAGTCCGATGAGGGCGCTGACCGCTCCAAACTGGAATTGCCTCAAGAGGTACAGTGTCTCCTCATCAGGTTAGAACGTTTCTCTCCAACTGCTCACAGGTGTAACTCCTCAGCAAGTTTCTGACTGCTCCTGTTTCTTCTGGCAGTCAGCGATCACACCTCAAAGTCTGATCTGACAGGATTATTTTGGTATGGGGAGGTAAAGTCACTTTCCTGTGTCAATAAAGATTTGCTTCCTGTTAAATAAGTAGAAATGTGCTCAGGTTGTGTTAAACCCACGTGATTGGACACGTCAGAAATATCCTGTGCCCTCTCTGCACATCATGCAGAGTGCACCTCTGAATATACAGTGGGGCCAAAAAGTATTTAGTCAGTCCCTGACTGTTCAAGTTCTCCTACTTAGAAAGATGAGAGAGGTCTGTAATTTTCATCATAGGTACACTTCAACTATGAGAGATAAAAATGAGAAAAGAAATCCAGAAAATCACATTGTAGGATTTTTAAAGAGTTTATTTGTAAATTATGCTGGAAAATAAGTGCAGGTGGTGTGCTTGTGTCAGCCTGATCCCGTCAGATCTCAGAAGCTAGGCAGTGCAGGATCTGGTTAGTACTTGGATGGGAGACCTCTTTGGAACATCAGCGGCTGTGTGTGTTTCTCTGGGTAACACTGGAGTTGCGTCAGGAAGTATCCGGCAAAAAACTTGTGCCAAATAATACCCTTGCAGATCTGGCTGTATCTGCTGTGGCGACCCCAAACAAGAACGGGAGCAGCCGAATGGACAACAGTGGTGGAAAATAAGTATTTGGTCAGTAACACAAGTTCAGCTCACTACTTTGTAACATAATCTTTGTTGGCAATGACAGAGGTCAAACGTTTCCTGTAAGTCTTCACCAGGTTTGCACACACTGTAGCTGGTATTTTGGTCCATTCCTCCATGCAGATCTCCTCTAGAGCAGTGATGTTTTGGGGCTGTCGTTGGCCAACACGGACTTTCAACTCCCTCAACAAATTTTCTATGGGGTTGAGGTCTGGAGACTGGCTTGGCCACTCCAGGACCTTGAAATGCTTTTACGGAGCCAGTCCTTCATTGCCCAAGCGGTGTGTTTGGGATCATTGTCATGCTGGAAGACCCAGCCACGTTACATCTTCAGTGCTCTCACTGATGGAAGGAGGTTTTGTCTTAAAATCTCATGATACATGGCCCCGTTCATTCTTCCCTTAACACAGATCAGTCGTCCTGTCCCCTTTGTAGAAAAACAGCCCTAAAGCATGATGTTTCCACCCCCATGCTTCACAGTAGATATGGTGTTCTTGGGATGCAACTCAGCATTCTTCTTCCTCCAAACACGATGAGTTGAGTTTTTACTAAAATGTTCTATTTTAGTTTCATCTGATGACATGATATTCTCCCAGTCCTCTTCTGGATCATCCATATGCTCTCTGGGAAACTTCAGATGGGCCTGGACATGTACTGTCTTAAGCAGGGGGACACGCCTGGCACTGCAGGATTTGAGTCCCTCTCTGCGTAGTGTGTAGCCTTTGTTACTTTGGTCCCAGCTCTCTGCAGGTCATTCATCAGGTCCCTCCGTGTAATTCAGGGATTTTTGTTCACCGTTCTCATGATCATTTTGACCCCACGGGATGACATCTTGCGTGGAGCCCTAGATCGAGGGAGATTATCAGTGGTCTTGTATGTCTTCCATTTTCTTACAATTGCTCCCACAGTTGATTTATTCACACCAACCTGCTTGACTATTGTAGATTCACTCTTCCCAGCCTGGTGCACATCTACAATGTTCTTCCTGATGTCCTTCGACAGCTCTTTGGTCTTGGCCATGGTTGAGTTTGGAGTCTGACTGTTTGAGGCTGTGGACAGGTGTCTTTTATACGGATAACGAGTTCAAACAGGTGCCATTAATACAGGTAACAGGTGGAGGACAGAAGAGCTTCATAAAGAAGTTACAGGTCTGTGAGAGCCAGAAATCTTGCTTGTTTGTGGGTGACCAAATACTTATTTTCCACCATAATTTACAAATAAATTCTTTAAAAATCCTACAATGTGATTTCCTGGATTTTTTTCTCATGTTGTCTCTCATAATTGAAGTGTACCTATGAAGAAAATTGCAGACCTCTCTCATCTTTCTAAGTAGGAGAACTTGCACAATCAGGGACTGACTAAATTCTTTTTTACCCCACTGTAGAACTTTATTATCATACACACAGAAAAACACAGTTGAACTGTATCATGAAAATAGAAATAGAGCAAAAAAAAAAAAAAATAATAATAATAATAAGCACTAACAATACCATAAAGATAGTTTTTTTATTAGGGCCCGAGTAGGAAAAAGTCCTACGAGGACCCTGTTGCAATTGCGCTGTTTATTAGGACCCAAGTAGATAAAAGTCCTACAAGGACCCTATTGTAATTGCACTTTTTATTATTATTTATTATTATTATTTATTATTATTATTAGGGCCAGAGTTGGAAAAAGTCCTTCAAGGACCCTATTGCAATTGCGCTGTTTATTAGGACCCAAGTAGATAAAAGTCCTACAAGGACCCTATTGTAATTGCGCTTTTTATTATTATTTATTATTATTATTAGGGCCTGAGTAGGAAAAAGTCCTACGAGGACCCTATTGTAATTGTGCTTTTTTTTATTATTATTTATTATTATTGTTAGGGCCCAAGTAGGAAAAAGTCCTACGAGGACCCTATTGTAATTGCGCTGTTTATTATTGTTATTAATTGTTATTATTATTTATTATTGTTATTATTATTTATTATTCTCACTTTTGAAATCCAAATTTAAGCTCAAAAACTCACCAAACTCCGGTCATCCGGCCGGATCCGAAATTCGATATTTTGGGGGTCTCGCACAAGGTCGCAGCGAAATAGTGAAATTTTCAAAAAACCCTCCGCATTGGTGGTTTTTTTATCGTAGCCTCACAAAATTCGGTACACATATTTACCATGCTGGGATGCACAAAAAAGTCTCTTAACGTCATGGTGAAAAGTTGACAGGAAGTCGGCCATTTTGAGTTTACGTTTCTATTTTGAGGTAATTTTTGGCCATTTCCACTACTTACATTTGAACAAACTCGTTCTCTGGATTTCATCCGATCGTCTTCAAAGTTGGTTCACATCATCATGACCCTATGCTGATCAAAAGTTATCAAAAGAATTTCTGTAGGTCAAAAGGCGTGGCTGCTAGGGTTCATCAAACTTTGGTGAGTGTTTCGGAGCACGCCGTTTCACTTCGAACTGCAGTCACACCCACATACTTCATCGTAGATCCTTCAAACTTGCTGGACATGATGAGGGCTCCGCCCTGAACATGTGCACGTATTAACTTCCCACCTAAGTCATATTGCCCCCCGGTGGTAACAGGAAATGTCCTATTTTTACTTTAACAGGTACCGATGTCACATACTTAACCCAATCAACTTCATTCCACTTCTAAAACATGCAGAACAAGTTGGTGAACGTACGCGATGATCGCCATGAAGTTACGAGTAATGGCGTCCGTGTGGCAGCGTGCCGAATACCGACCCTTCGCCATGAAATTACGTTCTTACTTTTGACGGCTTTAATTTTGTCATATCATCATGAAAATTGATACACAGGTCGAGCACGACAACCTCTTACAATTCATGCCCATGGGTGTCGCCCATGGGTGGGGCAAAATGCCTCTACAGCACCCCCTTGACTCTTTCAAAAACCCCTCCCCATAGGGGTTTTTTTTTTTTTTTGGAGTATGGAGATGAAAATTGGTACACATGTATCTTGCATAGACGTACAAAAGCCTCTTGCACCATTGGTCTACTCCAAACAGGAAGTCTGCCATTCTGAATTTTGTGTAAATTGGCATGATTTCCACACGTTGTAGTTGAAACGAACTCCTCCTAGGGATTTTGTCCAGTGCACTTCAAATTCTCTCAGATCATCTCAAGACTATCCTGATCAAAAGTTATCGAAAGCCTTTTGTATGTTGAAGGGTGTGGCTGCTATGGAGCCGCCATTTTGACCTTCGCCATGGAACAATCAAGTCATGATAATGCCTTCATGCTTTGCCTAAATGACTTGAAACTTCACATGTGCAATGAGGGTCAGCCCCTTAACACACCTGGCTCCTCTGTGCACTGAGTGCTTCCTAGTGGATGAACCATCACCTTGTCATATCTCCTTCATGCATTGCCTGATTGACTTGAAACTTATGTGATGAAGGTCGGCCCCTGTATGCACCTGCCCACATCTAGTCACAAGAGGACGCGCTGGCCTGGGTAGCTGGTCGCACGGCACGAGGGCCCATGTATGATGGGTATATATGAATTTTGCTTTTATGAGACCACTTTCGGTGTTCCACGGTCCGTGGCCACCATGGTGCCCATATTTGAAACTCTGAAATATGGCCATTTGTCAGCCATTTATGCAACAATTGAGCTGAAATTTGCTACATAAGTCACAAACAGCAGGCCCAAAATGAAATCTGATAGTTTTGCAAATTTGTCTGGATAGGCTACACCCATTTGCACCTTGTTAGCTTGTCAGCCATTTTTAATTTTTGCAAATCTGTTTTTTCACAGCTTCTCCAATTTTTTTCAATCTTCTGAAAATGTGGCACATATGTACCATGTTTAGACCCTAGCCACACCAAAGTTATTGCATAGATTTTTAAAGTCTTTTCTTTCAGTTTTGCTGCTGTTGTTTCAGCTGAACCCAAACAAAATGCTATGGTCCCAAAAGCGGTGGCTGAATGGACAGAGAAAATGAGATTTTATTGTAGGTGATTGAACTGGGGTGATCAAACTGAAATACAAAGCAATTTGGAAATGTGCACAGAGGCCTGGAGCGTTAAGACCCAGACTTGACCGATGTTGAAACAGGAAGCCACAGTGTGATGGAACCAGAACCACAGCTGATCAGGATGGATCGTGGGGTTGGAAAACCCAAGCCAGGAATGATGTGATGATGGAGACCAGAGCCAGGTGGCCACCCGCGGAGCTGATGGAGTGCAGGATCACTATGAAGGAGGAAAGACACAGGCGAGCAGCGTGACAATGCACAAGAGCCCAAAAATAGGCTTAGGAATGCACAACAGCTCAAATACTCAAAACAGACTGTGTAGGAACACACAAAACCCTATCTTGGGAAAGAGAGGAGCCTGATACCATGTTATGATGACTGAGTTTGTGGCAAAGGTGGAAGTGTTGAATTGAGGTTTGAATACAGCTGAAATGATGAGCCACAGGTGAGGTGACCTTGGATGACAGCCATACCTCCTGACCAGGCTGGTTTCTGGGGGCCAGGATCTGATGCTGGTCTGCATGGAGTTTGGTCCTGTCTTTTGTCTGGAGGAGAGTGGAACAGGCCGTCTTCTACACGCAACAGCAGCATCTGAGGTGTTGCTGAACTGAGGGGCCTGAGAGCTCTTCCTCTTGGTTGGGGAACAGTAACAGCTGGTATCCAAGGGATGCCTTGAAAGGGGAGAGTCTGGAGGGTTAGCACGTCTGGGAGTTGTGGGCATATTTGACCCAAGGCAGGTGGGTACTCCAGGTGGTCAGGTAGGAAGATCTTACACAGCGTAGCATGGATCCTGGTTTGCCCATTCCGCCTTTTCATTGGTCAGGGGATGGAACCCAGACAAAAGACTAACCGAGGTGCCCAGGGCCGAGCACAAGGAGTACCACACACAAGAGGTGAACTAGGGGCCTCGGTCAGACATGATGTCTGTTGGGAGTCCATGCAGCTGGAATACATGGTGGACTAGGAGGTCCACAGTCTCCTGGGCCAAAGGCAGCTTTGGCAGGGCCACAAAGTGTGCCACCTTAGAGAACTGATCCATGACCGTGAGGACGACGGTGTTTTCCTGGGATGAGGCAGTCCATTGACAAAATCCAGGCAGATGTCGGAGCAGGAACGACCAGGAGTAGGTCAGCAGAAGTGACATTGGACGAGGTCCAAGGTCCTTCGGATTCCAGGGTGACATGTGAGTCTCGAGGTGTGACAAAACCACAGGACCTCACATCTAGCTTCTTGTGGGAGGTCTGGGGGTGTGCTGGGCTGGTTGACTTACTGACACTGGGCAGCATAGAGGATTGAAGACACAGCTGTGGCAGGCTTCACTCCACTGAGTGACTGCCCCAGTCAGCCATTCTATCCAGGGGTGTGCAAGATGACCAAGGGGTGCCCTAAGACCAGGGGGTCATGGATGAAAACAGAAAGAACTGAATAGTCTCCCGATTGGTTACATGACACCACTACATGACCGGCTGGTGTCTGGTGAGTGATGGCAGGCAGGGGAGTGCCTTAATCGGGATGCATGCATCAGAGACTATTTTATGTCCAAAAAATTATCCTCAGCCTGGTGTTGATGAGTGCAGGAACCGACAATGACTGCTGGTGAAATAAAATGGTGGCCAGAATTTGATTGGGACCTGGATGTTCACCAAAGAATCTTACTTGGGGTAGCCATAGCCCTGAATCCACGGGCAGTGTGGCCACATGGGCAGTTGCTACATATACTCAACAAAAATATAAACGCAACACTTTTGGTTTTGCTTCCATTTTGTATGAGATGAACTCAAAGATCTAAAACTTTTTCCACATACACAGTATCACCATTTCCCTCAAATATTGTTCACAAACCAGTCTAAATCTGTGATAGTGAGCACTTCTCCTTTGCTGAGATAATCCATCCCACCACACAGGTGTGCCATATCAAGATGCTGATTAGACACCATGATTAGTGCACAGGTGTGCCTTAGACTGCCCACAATAAAAGGCCACTCTGAAAGGTGCAGTTTTGTTTTATTTGGGGGGGAAATCAGTCAGTATCTGGTGTGACCACCATTTGCCTCATGCAGTGCAACACATCTCCTTCGCATCATCCGTGAAGAGAACACCTCTCCAACGTGCCAAATGCCAGCGAATGTGAGCATTTGCCCACTCAAGTCGGTTACGACGACGAACTGGAGTCAGGTCGAGACCCCGATGTGGACGACGAGCATGCAGATGAGCTTCCCTGAGATGGTTTCTGACAGTTTGTGCAGAAATTCTTTGGTTATGCAAACCGATTGTTCCAGCAGCTGTCCGAGTGGCTGGTTTCAGACGATCTTGGAGGTGAACATGCTGGATGTGGAGGTCCTGGGCTGGTGTGATTACACGTGGTCTGTAGTTGTGAGGCTGGTTGGATGTACAGCCAAATTCTCTGAAACGCCTTTGGAGATGGCTTATGGTAGAGACATGAACATTCAATACACGAGCAACAGCTCTGGTTGACATTCCTGCTGTCAGCATGCCAATTGCACGCTCCCTCAAATCTTGCGACATCTGTGGCATTGTGCTGTGTGATAAAACTGCACCTTTCAGAGTGGCCTTTTATTGTGGGCAGTCTAAGGCACACCTGTGCACTAATCATGGTTGTCTAATCAGCATCTTGATATGGCACACCTGTGAGGTGGGATGGATATCTCAGCAAAGGATAAGTGCTCACTATCACAGATTTAGACTGGTTTGTGAACAATATTTGAGGGAAATGGTGATATTGTGTATGTGAAAAAGGTTTAGATCTTTGAGTTCATCTCATACGAAATGGGAGCAAAACCAAAGTGTTGCGTTTATATTTTTGTTGGTGTATATACCCCTTAGCACTGTAATAAATACACTCCCCCGGCTTCTAGTCTTCTCTGTTTCTCTTGGGGGGGGCAGCTTGGCCCATCAGCAGGGGGAGCTCCAGGTGCTAGTGGAGCTCAGTGAAAGAAGCACTGGGTCTGTGTCACAAAGGATTGGAGTGGGAGTGACCGGTCAGTCCTTTGGTCTTCTCCTGCTGATGCCCACCAACTGGTTATTATCCATATAACAAGGGCAATGGTTATGCTGGTTTGAGCATAACCATTGGCATAATTGAGCATAATGGTTGAGCTGGTCCAGGTCCTTGAGTTCATCCTGAACCCACCTTTCATCTTTAAGGACTTTGGAAAGACTCTTGACATCAGCACTTCACAACGCTGCAGGGTTCCAGTCGGCTTAGTCAACGGAATAGTCCATGGTGCCGCATTGTTAAGAGGTGGAATACTTGCGCATCGGGTGGCCAAATACCAGTTGAAATTCCTTTGTGAATATAGGGTATGAGTGGCGTATGGGTGAATTGGAACTCCAGAAGTCGGTAGCCGAAGTGAGAGCCTCCCTGGAGCAGATTGATGAGGTACAAAATCTTACTGGAATCATTGGAGTACTGTGGAAAAAAAACAGAGAACATTGCATCAGAAATGATGCACATGTATCAACAACACTACTGGAGAAGGGTTCTGGGTCACATGTGTGGTTCAGGTGCCTGAACTAATGGGACTGGTGGCAGTGCTAACGAGGCAGGTTTGGGTGGTGCTGCGGCTTGTGCAGCGGAGACTTTCAGTTTTGCTGCTGTTGTTTCTGCTGAACCCAAACAAAATGCTACGGACTCAAAAGCAGGTGGCTGAATGACAGAGAAAATTAGATTTTATTGTAGGTGATCGAAATGAAATGCAAAGCAGTTTGGAAAGCGCACGGAGGCCTGGAGCATTGAGACCCAGACTGGACTGATGTTGAAAGAGGGAACGGCAGTCCGATGGAACCAGAACCACTGATGTGAACCAGAGCTAATCAGGATAGATAGTAGGCTTGGAAAACCCGAGCCAGGGAATGCGGAACAATGTGATGCTGGAGACCAGAGCCAGGTGGCCGTCCATGGAGCTGGCGGAGTGCAGGATCACTGTGAAGGAGTAAAGGCAGAGGTGAGCGTTGTGACAACGCACAGGAGCACAGTCAAATAGCTCAAAACAGCTGCGCTGAAACCACCTGCGTGGAACCCTATATCTTAGAATCACAATCCTTTGTTTTCTAGTGTTCCTGATGCTCAGGCACATCTATCCATGTTGCCCCCACCTACATCCATTTTATAACTTGGCAGCCATTTTGATTTATTCCTGTTCTTTTCAAAAACCTTTTATTGCTCAAACACCATAAGTGGGTCAGCAGTGAAACGTCTTGCATATCTTCCCCAAGGAACCCACTACTAAATCTGCTACAATAGACTTTTGGCAATAACTACTGAACCCTACATCTTACGTAGAATCATAGTTCTTGACCATTTTGATTTATTCCTGCTCTTCACTACTACCTATTTTGCTCCGACACTGTAAGTGTGATGGCAATTAAACTTGTCACATAGCTTCTCCAAGGCACCACTACGATGCATGGACAGGCCATCTGAGTGACGGGCCCGGGGGGGGTGACCACAGCCCTTACTGCTGCGAGTCAAAATGCTTGATGCCCCATCAGTCACCGCTTGCGGCTATATTTTAATTTTGACCTTGATATGACCTGTGGACTGTGGCCATGCCCACTTTTCTACCTGAAACTGTGATGTCTTATGTCCTCTGTGTGAGCTACAGTGGCTGTGCCGCTCTTTATTCTTTTTTAGGTCAAGGTCAAGGTCAGGTTTATTTATAAAGCACATTTACAAACAGTCAACACTGCCCCAAAGTGCTGTACAATAAAAGGAATTAAAATTACATTTAGTTAAATACATGAACAAAATAAATCAACAAGACAATAAAAGATGTGGCAGTGTTCAGCTCATCTTGTATTAAAAGCCAGCTTTTAGGAAAGCTGGCCGCGCATAAGGCCTGTTTGCTGCGCAGCCACGCCCATCTCCATTATTAATGCCAAGCTTTCTTATGCCACGTAATTCTACCAAAAATACTACAGCTGTGTTGTGTCAAATGAAATCACACCACCTCCCCGTATGAAACTCTTCCAGTCTGAATAGGGTTTCCCGTAACATTTCGGTGTATTTTTCTTCTCAGGCCAACTTGTGTTTTGTGGACATTGATAACTGCTACATCGAGCTTCCAGAAGAAGTCTTCCCCCAGTTCCCCAACAAGACAGACCTTATCCAGGAGCTCACCGCGGTGCTGTTTAGCTTTGGTGTTAACGCAGGGCCTCCTCCACAGACACGCAGCACCGCCCACACTGCCACGAGCAGCGTGCCATCCACGCCGGTTTGTGAAGCTAAGACCACCATACTGCCAGAGTTGGAGGACAACAGGCAGAACAGCAACCTGAGAGGGGAGGATGTTGCTGTGCTGGAGCTCCTGCAGAGAAACACCACCCTGGAAAGACTGCCAGCATTGACCAGAGGGGCCGGGGTGACTGTAACCCCTGTAGAGGTTCTGACAGCCGGAGTCGAGGGTCAGAGGGCCGAGGGTGAAGAACAGGATGAGTTAAGGAACGCTAAGCTGAACGTCGAACTGAGGGAGGTATTTGCCAGCCGCTTCACTGCCATGTTTGCTGACTATGAAGTGTTTGTCATCCAGAACACTCCAGATCTAGAGTCCTGGCTCACCAGCAGGGAACAGATCCACAACTTTGACAAGGTAACAGAATCAAGCACAAAGTCAGGTTGCTTTTGTCGCTCTACCAAGACGCTTTGTTACAGATATAATGTGGACTCGGACTTCGATCCGATGATCCAACAGTGAGTACTCCTCAAAATTTGTTTCAAAATTTGTTTCAAATAAACCACACTTTTGTTTTTTGTCCATGGTAATATATAGAGTCAATGATTCAAATTAATTATTTAAAAATCATAAAATGTGATTTTCTGAACTTTTTTTTAGATTCTGTCTCTCACAGCTGAAGTGTACCTACGATAAAAATTACAAACCTCTACATCCTTTGTAGGTGGGGAAACTTAGATAGATAGTTAGATTATTCAGTTCTAGGCGTGATCACTTGATCTTATCTGTTTGCATTCCTCTGTATGGTCTGTGTGGTCTGTCCATGGTGACCCCTGGACTGCAGTCACTATGGGGTATTACACTGCTCTCTGTGCCAGGAAAGGTTCTGGCTTGGATTATTCCGAATAGGATTCAGTTCCAGTTGATACGTTTTGGTTTCACTCCCGAGAAGTCGGCTGAATCAAAGGATTCAAGCTCTTTTTTAACCTTTATTTAGAGTGGCTTGCAAAAGTATTCATCCCCTTGGTATTTCACACATTTTAATTTGTTCATGATATTTCAAATACAAAAAGTAAATCAGACTTCTCAATATAAAAATTTCTAAAATTATGTTCCTTAAACTCAAACTGAAAGTAAATCTCTACAACCCGACATAAATTAATCAAAAATATAAAACCCAAGATGATGGGTTGCATAAGTAATCAGCCCCTTTGGTATAATACCTGTAAATAATCAGTTTTATTGCCAGTTTTCTTCAGACAAGTCAGGGGATGGATACATGAACATTTCCAAGTCACTGAATATGTCTTGGACTTTATTTCCATCAGTTATGAAGAAATACAAACAGTATGACACTCTGTGGTAAATCTGTGTGGAGGAGACAGTTCTCAAAAACTGAAGGAGAAGAGTGAGGAAAGCCACCAAGACACCCAGACAACCCAGAAGAAGTTACAGGCTTCTGTGGCTGTGAAGGAAGATAATTTTAGAAATTTTTATATTGAGAAGCCTGATTTACTTTTTGTATTTGAAACTCCATAAACAAATTAACATGTGTGAAATACTTTAGCAATCCACTGTAACTAGGTTAGTTGAATTGGGATTAAAATCTTTTTTTGAAAGAGAGACGTCCCCAAGAAGAGCAGCAACGCTGTAGATGTATTTCACACTAAGATAAATATCACATCAAACAACACATGCCTCAAAATAAAATCCAACCTAAATGCAAAGAAAACACAATATTATCCATCAAAACATTGACAGACCTGATCAGACTTTACAGTGTCCTTAAACGCGGTGGCAAACTCAATCCCTGGAGCTGAGCAAGGCAGAACGGGTGGCAGTCCAGACCCCTGTGAACGGCACTGCCAACTCCTCCTCTTGCACTGGGAACAACAGGGTTTGGTATCCTAGGGAGCACTCAAACGGGGTCCTTCTGGTAGAGGTGCTCAGCCGTGCTTTTCGGGCATACTCAATCCAGGGCCGTTGGACTGTTAGTGGAAACTAACGGCAGACTGACTGTGGCCACCAAGGGAGAACAAAAAGCTCTCCACAACTGTGATGTAAACTGGTGTCCATGGTCCGAGACCGCGTCCAGAGTGATGCCATGCAGACAGAAGACATGGTATACCAGGAGGTCAGAAGGACAATTTCTTAGGCTGTGACCCCTCAAACTACAGCAAAAACATTCTCCAGCCTGACTCTCTTCGGGTGTTCATTTAGATCTGCCAACCTTCATTGGTTCATCAGCAGAGGGCACCACAGTCCCAGGTACTGCTGACCCTGTGGAGAGAGAGGAGACCCTTATGGGTGGAGAGAGGGTGGCACTGGCTGAACCCCTCAGTTGCGTCCCCTGTGACGCTCTCGCAAATGATTATCCACACAAATGCGTGGCACAGTAAGGTCATCCAACAACTGCGCTTCATCTCTAGCTGCCAGCTCATCACGTAATTTCTCCGTCTGACTGTTGGTAAATGCAGCCCGCAATGCTGTGGCGTCCCAACCTGCCTCAGCTGCTAAAAATGTGGAATTCTACTAAATATTCTGCAACACTTTGTGCGGCCCTGATGGATAGCAAAGAGGAAGATGGGAATGGAATATGGGTTTTCCGCAAAGCAAATTGAGGAAGATTTATGGAAGTGAGAGACACGTACCTCATAAAAGTGATTATTTACAGGTATTATACCAAAGGGGCTGATTACCGTATGCAACCATCATCTTGCTTTTACCTTTTAGTTAATTTATATACCAAGTTGTAGAGATTTACTTTGACTTTTAAGAAGGATCATTTCAGAATTTATATTTGTACCTCCGCCAAGGAGGTTATGTTTTGGTCGCGTTTGTTTGTTTGTCTGTTTGTCAGTTTGTCAGCAGGATAACTCAGCAGGATTTTGAAGAAATTTTGGATCCAGATCACGATCCGGATCCAGGAATTTTTTAAAGGATTCTTCACCATTGCGAGATAGGGGGAATTTTTGACATTCTAGTTTCCAACTCCACAAAAAACAAGGCAGAAAGGCTTGAAAAAAAAAATAGGGTGTAACATAGTCAAATGTTCTATCAACAACAAAGTTGGTGATGATCGGATCCAGATTCCGGATCTGGTGATCCAGAATATGCAAAAATATAGGGAAAATAGAAAATGTGTCAGTGTGAGGTGACAAATGAAGCTAGAGATGCACAACTAACACCAAATTGTAGCTGAATCTCTACTGATTCAGTAAGGTGTCATCAGATTTGTTGTAGCTTCAAATGTTATGGAGCTAGATCCAGAAGAAAACCGGCATTACCGAAAAATCGTTTTTATACAATAACCTTTGAACAAATAAAGATATAAAAGTGATTCCAAGTTCTAGTGGTATGTTTTCATGGTCAAGGATGTCAAATATACAGGAAAGAAAAGTGTATGTAACATAGTTTTGGTTGTAACACTGAATTGTTGAATAGATCACTGTGCCAAGGAGGGAATCTCTTTAGGGTCAGTGACCCTATGGCCTTGTTTAGAGAAGTGTTTCATAAATGTTAAAAAATTCATATATTTGCAGTTGAGTTGAATAATAAATTGAATTTTGTCTCTTATTTGTTTTTGTCTATAAGCACATGCAATATCAATATCAGTGCTCAGATGACAGTAGCTTCTGGGAAAAGTGCAAGTTGCAATAAACTGTGATGTCAAGCGCTAAGGATACATGCTATCCAGTCACAGCAGATGAAACTTTTTTTACTACTGAGCAAACATCATTGTTAGACTTTTTTAGGTTCAATGTTTCCACGGCGTGTAGATGTTATGGCGTCAGTGACCCCATGGCCTTGGCGGAGGTTTGCACTCTGAGTGCTTCTAGTTTGTATTTGAAATGGCATAAAGAAGTTAAAATGTGGGAAATACCAAGTGTTCCTATCCTTTTGACGGCTCTGTATTCTGTAGGCCCTCACCTTTTGCACTTGATTATGGATTTTGACTCTTTGCAGACGACAGGAAGAAGGCAGAATATTTGAGGTTTAATGAAGATCAGGATTTGAACTTGAAGCGTAAAGTGAATAACTTCAGGCGCTGAGGCTCCGCCCCCACACTGATGCTGAGTGAAGACATCAGAACGCTGACAGGGATGGACTGAGGTACGAGGCTGAAGAGAAAAAGAAATTGGAGAATGAGAGCAACACAAGTCCAAAGTCCAGGAAAGTAGGTTGAGGTGGTTTGGACACATGACGGGAAGAGAGGGTGACGCCATATTTTCCGGAGTCTGCGTCACATTTGCCAAAAAAGAAATGCGTTGTGAGGAGCTAGAAAGTGCATCTAAGTTGACCTAGAGTCTGACTGCACCTTGGTTCTGTATGTGGAGCTCACGCTGTAACACAGCAGGTCTCAGGGGGCGAGTTCAACAGCAGCACATGTGCACACCACAGCCTGTGCTGAGAGGACTTTAAAATTCCAAAAATTAAGAAAGATGGACACATAAATGTGCAGTGGACAAAATATTTATGTATCTTTGTTTTATTTGTGTGTTTGTATGACTATGTTTGTATTTTAGTGTTGTCTTTTTTTGTGCTGGTGAGAAGAAGATCGGTGGACAATAAAGAATTATTCTATTCTATATAGGAAGTTATTTGACACAGTTTGGATACACGTGGATTGTTTGGCCAATGGTGAAAATGTTGGTTGTCATGACTACGTCTACCTTTGATTCCTCTCTGTTCAAGGCCTCGTTCCTGTCCGACCAGCCGGAGCCCAACCTGCCCTTCTTGGCACATTTCATTGAGTCCCAGATGTTTGCTACGTTCATTGACAATAAGATCATGTCCCAGTGGGAGGACAAGGAGCCTCTTTTACGAGTCTTTGATGCACGCATCGACAACGCCCTCCTGTACAATGACCGTGCTCCCAGCCTTCGATCCCCCACCTACCAGAGGGGCACCACCCGCAAGGACTACGGTGAGCTCGACACCAAACAGGCCTGACTACGTCGAAAGGCCAGTCATAGTGTGACCTCATCTTACCTCTGAGAATGCATCCTTCACTAATCTGAGAGACGTGCGTGGATGTATGTTTGACTCACCGCTCAGTCGCCGCTGTCTTTCACTGCAGCCAGCTCACACAAACCACAACAACATTGTTGATGGAAGCACGAACATCGCTCAGACCGTTCTGCATCTGCAATCACATACTGTGCACATGCCTGAAGCACGTGCACACATTGCACGTAATCACAAACTGTGCACACACGCCTGAAGCGTGTGAACATCACGTTATCACATACTGTACACATGCCTGAAGCGCGTGCACATCACGTTATCTCATACTTTGCACACGCCTGAAGCACGGGAACATCACGTTATCACATACTGTGCACATGCCTGAAGCACGTGCACATCACGTTATCTCATACTGTACACATGCCTGAAGCGCGTGCACATCACGTTATCTCATACTTTGCACACGCCTGAAGCACGGGAACATCACGTTATCACATACTGTGCACATGCCTGAAGCACGTGCACATCACGTTATCTCATACTTTGCACACGCCTGAAGCACGGGAACATCACGTTATCACATACTGTGCACATGCCTGAAGCACGTGCACATCACGTTATCACATACTGTACACATGCCTGAAGCGCGTGCACATCACGTTATCTCATACTTTGCACACGCCTGAAGCACGGGAACATCATGTTATCACATACTGTGCACATGCCTGAAGCACGTGCACATCACGTTATCTCATACTGTGCACACGCCTGAAGCGCGTGAACATCATGTTATCTCATACTGTGCACACGCCTGAAGCGCGTGAACATCACGTTATCACATACTGTGCACACGCCTGAAGCGCGTGAACATCACGTTATACTATGCACACGCCTGAAGCGCGTGAACATCACGTTATCACATACTGTGCACACGCCTGAAGCGCATGCACATCACATTATCACATACTGTGCACACGCCTGAAGCGCGTGAACATCACGTTATCACATACTATGCACATGCCTGAAGTGTGTGCGCACATCACATTATTGTGTATTTCACACACGCCTGAAGCACGTGCGTACATCGCATGTTATCACATACTGCGTACATGCCTGAAGCGCGTGCACATCGCGTTATCACGTACTGTGCACATGCCAGAAGCGCGTGCACATCGCGTTATCACGTACTGCACACATGCCAGAAGCGCGTGCACATCACGTTATCACGTATTGCACACATGCCAGAAGCGCGTGCACGTCGCATGTTATCACGTACTGTGCACGTGCCTGAAGCACGTGCGCACATCACGTTATTGCGTATTTCACACACACACCTGAAGCGTGTTACACTGAGGGACAGATCCTGATCCTGGGATGTCTCTTCTCCCCATCATGCCTGGCTTGCCTCTACTGGTGGTTGGCTCTCACTGCGGTATTGTATCACTTCCTGTTCCGGAGCACAGCGGTGTTTTTCTGTATCTGTTAGCTGTTTAATCTGCGCAGTTAGATTGATCTAGTTATCTAGATTACGATTTGTTTCACAGTGTAATCTTCACGTGCCTTAACTAAAGCACTCCTTCTGCTGAATCACCTCTAAATTATTTACACATTATTCACTTTGTGTGTTTTTAGGAATCCGCTAGCTTAGCGCAGCTACTAGCTCTTAGCCGGTTTAGCATGGCGGCTTCTCCTGTCTCTCCCGCACTTTTCTGCTCTGGGTGTGAAATGTTTAGTTATTCCTCGGCCTCACTTTAGCAGTAATGGTACTTGTAATAAGTGTAGCTTATTCGTAGCTTTGGAGGCCAGGCTGGGCGAATTGGAGACTCGGCTCCGCACTGTGGAAAATTCTACAGCTAGCCAGGCCCCTGTAGTCGGTGCGGACCAAGGTAGCTTAGCCACCTTTAGTTTCCCTCTGGCAGATCCCGAGCAGCCGGGAAAGCAGGCCGACTGGGTGACTGTGAGGAGGAAGCGTAGTCCTAAACAGAAGCCCCGTGTACACCGCCAACCCGTTCACATTTCTAACCGTTTTTTCCCCACTGACGACACACCCGCGAGGGATGAAATTCTGGTTATTGGCGACTCTGTTTTGAGAAATGTGAAGTTAGCGACACCAGCAACCATAGTCAATTGTCTTCCGGGGGCCAGAGCAGGCAACATTGAAGAAAATTTGAAACTGCTGGCTAAGGCTAAGCGTAAATTTGGTAAGATTGTAATTCACGTCGGCAGTAATGACACCCGGTTACGCCAATTGGAGGTCACTAAAATTAACATTAAATCGGTGTGTAACTTTGCAAAAACAATGTCGGACTCTGTAGTTTTCTCTGGGCCCCTCCCCAATCGGACCGTGAGTGACATGTTTAGCCGCATGTTCTCCTTGAATTGCTGGCTGTCTGAGTGGTGTCCAAAAAATGAGGTGGGCTTCATAGATAATTGGCAAAGCTTCTGGGGAAAACCTGGTCTTCTTAGGAGAGACGGCATCCATCCCACTTTGGATGGAGCAGCTCTCATTTCTAGAAATCTGGCCAATTTTCTTAAATCCTCCAAACCGTGACTATCCAGGGTTGGGACCAGGAAGCAGAGCTGTAGTCTACACACCTCTCTGCAGCTTCTCTCCCCCTGCCATCCCCTCATTACCCCATCCCCGTAGAGACGGTGCCTGCTCCCAGACCACCAATAACCAGCAAAAATCTATTAAGCATAAAATTCAAAAGAACAAATATATAGCACCTTCAACTGCACCACAGTCTAAAACAGTTAAATGTGGTCTATTAAACATTAGGTCTCTCTCTTCTAAGTCCCTGTTGGTAAATGATATAATAATTGATCAACATATTGATTTATTCTGCCTTACAGAAACCTGGTTACCTGGTTAGTGCTTAGCTCAGATAAGATAATTATAGTGGGCAATTTTAACATCCACACAGATGCTGAGAATGACAGCCTCAACACTGCATTTAATCTATTATTAGACTCAATTGGCTTTGCTCAAAATGTAAATGAGTCCACCCACCACTTTAATCATATCTTAGATCTTGTTCTGACTTATGGTATGGAAATTGAAGACTTAACAGTATTCCCTGAAAACTCCCTTCTGTCTGATCATTTCTTAATAACATTTACATTTACTCTGATGGACTACCCTGCAGTGGGGAATAAGTTTAATTACAGTAGAAGTCTTTCAGAAAGCGCTGTAACTAGGTTTAAGGATATGATTCCTTCTTTATGTTCTCTGATGTCATATACCAACACAGTGCAGAGTAGCTACCTAAACTCTGTAAGTGAGATAGAGTATCTCGTCAACAGTTTTACATCCTCATTGAAGACAACTTTGGATGCTGTAGCTCCTCTGAAAAAGAGATCCTTAAATCAGAAGTGTCTGACTCCGTGGTATAACTCACAAACTTGTAGCTTAAAGCAGATAACCCGTAAGTTGGAGAGGAAATGGCGTCTCACTAATTTAGAAGATCTTCACTTAGCCTGGAAAAAGAGTCTGTTGCTCTATAAAAAAGCCCTCCGTAAAGCTAGGACATCTTACTACTCATCACTAATTGAAGAAAATAAGAACAACCCCAGGTTTCTTTTCAGCACTGTAGCCAGGCTGACAAAGAGTCAGAGCTCTATTGAGCTGAGTATTCCATTAACTTTAACTAGTAATGACTTAATGACTTTCTTTGCTAATAAAATTTTAACTATTAGAGAAAAAATTACTCATAACCATCCCAAAGACGTATCATTATCTTTGGCTGCTTTCAGTAATGCTGGTATTTGGTTAGACTCTTTCTCTCCGATTGTTCTGTCTGAGTTATTTTCATTAGTTACTTCATCCAAACCATCAACATGTCTATTAGACCCCATTCCTACCAGGCTGCTCAAGGAAGCCCTACCATTATTTAATGCTTCGATCTTAAATATGATCAATCTATCTTTGTTAGTTGGCTATGTACCACAGGCTTTTAAGGTGGCAGTAATTAAACCATTACTTAAAAAGCCATCACTTGACCCAGCTATCTTAGCTAATTATAGGCCAATCTCCAACCTTCCTTTTCTCTCAAAAATTCTTGAAAGGGTAGTTGTAAAACAGCTAACTGATCATCTGCAGAGGAATGGTCTATTTGAAGAGTTTCAGTCAGGTTTTAGAATTCATCATAGTACAGAAACAGCATTAGTGAAGGTTATAAATGATCTTCTTATGGCCTCAGACAGTGGACTCATCTCTGTGCTTGTTCTGTTAGACCTCAGTGCTGCTTTTGATACTGTTGACCATAAAATTTTATTACAGAGATTAGAGCATGCCATAGGTATTAAAGGCACTGCGCTGCGGTGGTTTGAATCATATTTATCTAATAGATTACAATTTGTTCATGTAAATGGGGAATCTTCTTCACAGACTAAGGTTAATTATGGAGTTCCACAAGGTTCTGTGCTAGGACCAATTTTATTCACTTTATACATGCTTCCCTTAGGCAGTATTATTAGACAGCATTGCTTAAATTTTCATTGTTACGCAGATGATACCCAACTTTATCTAAAACTGAAGTTATTGTACTTGGCCCCACAAATCTTAGAAACATGGTGTCTAACCAGATCCTTACTCTGGATGGCATTACCCTGACCTCTAGTAATACTGTGAGAAATCTTGGAGTCATTTTTGATCAGGATATGTCATTCAAAGCGCATATTAAACAAATATGTAGGACTGCTTTTTTACATTTACGCAATATCTCTAAAATCAGAAAGGTCTTGTCTCAGAGTGATGCTGAAAAACTAATTCATGCATTTATTTCCTCTAGGCTGGACTATTGTAATTCATTATTATCAGGTTGTCCTAAAAGTTCCCTGAAAAGCCTTCAGTTAATTCAAATGCTGCAGCTAGAGTACTGACAGGGACTAGAAGGAGAGAGCATATCTCACCCATATTGGCCTCTCTTCATTGGCTTCCTGTTAATTCTAGAATAGAATTTAAAATTCTTCTTCTTACTTATAAGGTTTTGAATAATCAGGTCCCTTCTTATCTTAGGGACCTCATAGTACCATATCACCCCAATAGAGCGCTTCGCTCTCAGACTGCAGGCTTACTTGTAGTTCCTAGGGTTTGTAAGAGTAGAATGGGAGGCAGAGCCTTCAGCTTTCAGGCTCCTCTCCTGTGGAACCAGCTCCCAATTCAGATCATGGAGACAGACACCCTCTCTACTTTTAAGATTAGGCTTAAAACTTTCCTTTTTTGCTAAAGCTTATAGTTAGGGCTGGATCAGGTGACCCTGAACCATCCCTTAGTTATGCTGCTATAGACTTAGACTGCTGGGGGGTTCCCATGATGCACTGTTTCTTTCTCTTTTTGCTCTGTTTGCACCACTCTGCATTTAATCATTAGTGATCGATCTCTGCTCCCCTCCACAGCATGTCTTTTTCCTGGTTCTCTCCCCTCAGCCCCAACCAGTCCCAGCAGAAGACTGCCCCTCCCTGAGCCTGGTTCTGCTGGAGGTTTCTTCCTGTTAAAAGGGAGTTTTTTCCTTCCCACTGTCGCCAAGTGCTTGCTCACAGGGGGTCGTTTTGACTGTTGGGGTTTTTCCGTAATTATTGTATGGCTTTGCCTTACAATATAAAGCGCCTTGGGGCAACTGTTTGTTGTGATTTGGCGCTATATAAATAAAATTGATTGATTGATTGATTGATTGATTGATTGATCATGGTCCTTCCAGTCAGTTTTTGCTTTTTGCGTCGACCATGAGGGCACTGTGCACATGCACTCAGTGGCAGGAAGTGGAAAATGGTTTTGGTGGTGTTACAATAAAATTCCTCTCAAGAGCACCTTTAAAAACTGCTTTCACACGATTCAGCTTTACATTCATAATTAATGTCAGTGGTATGATAACAAAACATCATCGTGAAAAGAGAGCGAGGGGGCGGGACAGACGGCGAGCCGTGATCATGTGATCAGTGTCAAGTCCACGTCAAGCTTAAAGCATTGTGAAGGAACAGTGAGGTGGAAAAGTCAGCTTGTGTGTGTGCAGACGTATGTGTGGAGAGTGCCACGACCCAAACCCGTCTGCAGGTCCACAGGAACGTGGTCCTGGAGGCGGAGCAGCCTGAGCGGTTCCTGGTTAGAACCCCTCTGCTCGTTCTAGTCTGGCTTCTCCAGGAAGGTTAGTTTGACTGAAGAAGATACTGGGACGAGCAGAGACACTCAAAAATGAGACGTCCCGTTACTTTTGTCAAATCAAAATCAGACAAGTAAACAAAAATAACCAAACCTGCTCACTTTGCAGCACTTTTTGCTTCTGTCTGACTGACTGCATGAGAAAACGTCCTTCTGCATGTTGTAATGATGATGTCATATCCTGCAGCTGGCGCCGTAGAGCAGCGGCTGAAGAAGATCGACCACAACGCCGTCCTTCCTCACCTGTTGGACATGAGGATCGGCCAGGGCAGACACCGGCAGGGGTTCTTCCCCAACCTGAAGGCCGACGTGCTCAACACCGGCCCTACCAATAACAAGTGAGGCCGCCGCCCCCACGCCAACATCAGCCTTTCAAATTAAAAGCAGCCTTTATCTCATCATAGTCGCGCATCGTCGTTTGTCCTCAAGATGTCACAAAGAGAAATATCGGTGACGTGTCAGGATGAAGTCACAAAGCTGCCAAAACTCCAGACACTTATTGTGAAGCTCTGTGGGTTTTCCTCTTTGACCCTGGAGATCCACGTTCACCAAGATCCCAGAAAACAGCCACGACTTCTTCAGACTTTACAACATTTAGCTCATTAGTGTGAGGAACAGTTTATGAATAATACTGCAGACATGACGACGGGTGCTAACAGGACAGAGACACCAAACCGGAGCCTCGTGGTATGTGTGTGTGGGGGGGACCCAGTGGGGGCGTGCAGGGTTAAAAGGTCACTGAGTAGCGTTATTTTTGTTGCCCATTTTTCAATTTAGTCTTGTGTCAAAGTTGATTCTTAGTCACATTTAGTCATTTTTTTAGTTGACTAAAAGTCTCAACATTTTAGTCTTTTTCTATTTATTTCAGTGATAATTTTTCTTCATTCTTTCCAGTTGACTTGTGTTCCACAGCTGAAATACTGATTAAATGTCTGGAATAACAAACATCTTGAATGAATGAACTTTGCTAAACGTGTCTTGTTTGTTGATTCAATACACATTTAAAAATGATACACTTGTTCTGATGTTTTTTTTATTTATTAGAAACACCAATAAAATAAAAACTGGTGTTAAATAATGTGACACTTACAGCCGAACAGATTCAGAGGGATAGAAATGTAAAATGTGACTTTGGCCCCGGCCTCCCCTTCAAAGTCAAAGTCAAGTCAAAGTGTCTTTATTTGTTGTTCAGTACTCGTGCCTGGAGCCCTGACGCTGTGACACCGGGATCAGTTCTCCTTGACGGAACGGAGGACATCTCATTTGGGTCTCACATGTCGTGGAGATCACAGCTGACCATGTTGATCCGTCTTGATTAGTGATGATCCTTAATAGCGCGTGACAGCGTTCTTCTCTGACTTGCGCACAATTAAATCCTGCTGCACCACATTCAGTTTGCTGGCTGCAGTTTGCTGAAGGAGGACAGTGACGCCAAGTCAGCTGAAAGTCTTGTTCCAGTGCTCCTCAGCGCACTCCTGCAGGTGTTCCACCTGCTGCTGCACCTGATGTTTGGGAAAACAAGCGAGATGAGAGCCGTGTGGAGCCACACATCTGGTTCTCTCCGTCTCCTCCTCTCTGCGCCACTCCATGGCACAGAGCCCAACTAAGCATGCAGTCACAAAGTTCCTCTGCTGTGGCTTTTGAGGAGCAAACTGGAGCGATCTGAACTGTTCAGCAGCTGATGGATGAATATGGGTGTGTGTGGACACAATTCGCCTCATTCACAACGTGACAGAACGTAACGATGCGCTGTTACACACAATAGCGCACAACAGCGTGGAACATTATTCTTTTCTTTTCTGTTCTATTCTATTCATTATTCTCATTATTCTATAACATAATGGTTCCTGATAATTCTCCAGCAACACGTGCCTTTAATCGTAACGTGTGGTAACAGGTTGCAGCAGTTCCTGAGGACACCTGATGCCTCTGCCCCGAATCATCACATTCGTGATCAGTGGCCAAGAATGTGTACTTCGTGGCATTCGTGACTTGTCATCGTTATGTGTAAAAGCAGCATAACTGGCAGCTAATTCAAAGCAGCCAGCAGGGGGTGATAAATCCGTTTGATTACATCTTAAATTCATGTTCTAAGCAGCAGGGCTCCAGCTGTGCTTTTACTGGGAATCTGATGCTCAGAATTTGTAGCATCAAAGCTTGTCTCTTGGTCGACTCCTGAACTGAATGGTGGAACTCTCCATCTGGGAGACACCTGTACGTGGAACCATCGCTGCACACGGACACTGGGCTTCATCCACCTTCACAGCCGCTGGGTCACAAGCCATGACCTCCTGACACCATGTAACCACCGTCCCTGTACTTAGACACAATCCAACCACTGGGGGCAGTGGGGAGCCACCCTCAGGCTTTCCAGATGTAGAGTCGCTACCTTGGTCAGAAGCAGACCCTAAATAAGCATGTTTCTAAAACCCACACAGGCACGTGGAGAAGATGAAAGAACCAGGAGGGCAGCGAACCCATGACCTTCTTGCTGTGAGGCAGCACTGAGCCACACATTGCTGGAGGAGCAGCAGCAGGAGGATTAATCCTTCAGCTCGCCTACAGACCCGAGGCCCAGCTTTAGGTGGACTGTAAGGATCTCTGAACAGAATGAAACAGTCCAGAGAGGACGAGGCCCGTCCAGATGTCAGGCCTGATTATTGTTCTGATACACTAAACTAAAGCATCAGAGGCGAGCGATGTGCACTGACGCGAGCTTTGGCACACCGACGTGAAAGAGACGTCTCTAAGAGACGGGTGATCACAAAAAATAAGACCATAAACATCAACAACACTGGTCCAAAGCATGTCCACGTTTGTGTGTAGGTCCTTCAACAGACTGAACTGGATTAAGAGTCCATAAGTCTGAAAAAGTCGTCAGCCGGCAAACATGAATTTTAAAATCCCCCAACATCAAAACACCGACTCCTGCCAAGAATCAGTTCCATTCTGACTATGTTTACGTTTGAGTAACAGCATTAATACGTGAGGTGGCAGCAACTGTCACTTAGTGCTTCTGCTTGGATGACCTGCCATCTGTGTGGTGATGTCCTCACCGTCTCCTGGTGGAAAATATGTTTGATATTCACAAAATCTCCACAACAAAACATTAACTCATATGTACATGTTTGTTCTCCATTATTTTGTTCATGGTCCTTTGAATTTCTCATGAGAAGAGGCCGTCTGTTCCAGGTGCTGGCGTCCTCAGTCCTGAGGAACCTGTGCCACCTGCTCACAGCTGAAGGTCCTTCAGAATGTCCCCGTAATGCTCCATCAACCACTCCAGAGGCTCAGTGACGGTCTTCTTGTTTCAGGTGGTCCCACAGAACCATGGCAGCTCAGCTCAGGAAGGATCGGCACCAAACGCAGCATCTTCCCATCGTCGGTGACCTCGGAGAGGTAACACCCCCCCGTCCTCATGTGCTCGTGTCTAACCTCCTGACGTCCTGCAGTGATCGTTGCTGGTGGTCTCAGACTTTGTGTTTGAGGATGTGTCTTTCTGTTCTTCAGGACTTCATCTGCATGCTGCTGGCTTTTTTTTTTTTTTTTTTGTCCATTCTCTGTTGTTTTTGTCCTGTCCCATGTCCATGTCCTCCACCCCCTCAGATCCCAGGCTGTCTGGTCTTGCAGAACTCCATGGCATTCTGGGAGTGGGACAGTGCGTCCCCTCCTCCTGTCAGACCACCTAAAAAATCTGCCTCCACGTCCTGTCTGGTATGTGGAGGACATGTTTGTGTTGTGGACTCCCCGTCACAGACCCCCCTCCCCACCACCACCCCGTTCCTCTGGAATGTGTTTTCTGCTGGCACACTTCTTTTCTTTCCACTTATCAGCTCCTCAGTTACTTCTGTCTCTGTCAAAGTGTCGTTGAGCAAAGCACTGATCCCTGAACAGGCTGTCATACATCATCTCACTTTCACCTGTTCTGCAGCGGCTCTGGGGACAAACTAAACCTCAGCCAAAGAGTCCAAACTTATGATCTCACCAACAAACATGTAAAGTAGTAAAAAGGAAAAATTCCAAATGAACTTCTTCAGGGAAACGATGTCGTACAGACGCCCAAACAGCATTGTGGGCACAGTTGTACAACCGGAGACCCCAGAGCAGAGAACCACACAGGAAGGTGAGCGTAGCCTTCTTCATGCTTCTTGCAGTGGTTAGCACTGTTGCCTCACAGCAAGAAGGTCATGGGTTTGATTCCCACCTGTGGAGTTTGCATGTTCTCCCTGTGTGTGTTTGTGTGGGTTTCCTCCGGGTGCTCCGGCTTCCTCCCACATCCAAAGACATGCAGGTTAGGTGGACTGGAGACTTTAAATTGTCCAGGTCTCCCTTGTGAAAGAGGTCTCGATCTCAATGGGACAAACCTGGTTAAATAGAAAGATTAAATTTAAAAAAAATGTAATTTATCCACAATCCAGGGTCAAAAAACACACGAATATCAGTCCATGAAGTAGCTAAGTCCATAACGGTCAAATTCAGCACCAGAGACCAACTGAACAGGCGACAGGACTTTGGTTTGTCACCACACGAGAATTTCAGACTTGATACTGACACACAGAAAAACAAAATTAAGAGGCATTTTTTTTTAAATAGTGAATATAACACTACTTTAAGAGGTTTTGAGCCTGACCCAGGAAGAGCAGGGCATGATTCCATCTTTTTTTCTTTCTCAACTTTGCACCCAGAGAGTCAAAATTTGACACTTTCTGGAGAAATGTTGGTTTGTCAGGATGGAGAATCATGTCCTTGTGTCTCTGTGTCCTCCTGCCTGTGTGTGTTGGGGGGCGGTGGGAGGGGCCGTGTGACGTTGTGTGTTGAAGCATCGACGCCCTCTAGGCATTGACCTGAGTAATAAGTGTTTTGCCTTTTGGAAGCAGATGAAACTATGGTGTCATTTGATGTGACATCATTGTTCACCTACATCCCCACCGCTGAGGCCGTCTCAGCTGTGAGGCAGAGACTGCTGGAGGATGTGTCTCTACTTGAAAGGACCAAACTCACACCAGACCACATCTGCCAACTCTTGGAGATCTGTCTCAACACCACGTATTTCCTGTTTAGGGGGAATTACTACAGGCAGATCCATGGTTGTGCAATGGGGTCTCCGGTATCCCCCATTGTGGCCAATCTGTACATGGAGCGAGTGGAGAAGACAGCCTTGATGTCTTTCACGAGCATCCCTCCCAGTTACTGGTTCAGATATATTGATGACACATGGGTTAAAATCAAGCAACAGGAGGTCGAGGACTTTACAGAACACATCAACTCGGTGGATTCCAATATCAAGTTCACACGTGAGGATGCCAGAAACAACCATTTAGCCTTCTTGGACTGTGATGTTACGATCGGAGAGAACAGGCAGCTCCAGACAGGGGTTTACAGAAAACCCACTCACACTGACCAATATCTGCTCTTTGGCTCAAACCACCTCCTTGAACACAAGCTCGGGGTGATCAGGACTCTACAACACAGAGCTCTACAGGTGCCCACAACTGCAGAGGGAATGGCTAAAGAACAACGACTTGTACAGAAAGCCCTCACAGTATGTGGGTACCCACGATGGTCCCTGGACAAAGTGCAGAAGTCCCAGAAAACAAAGAGACCAGATAGACAGGAGACGGAGACAAGAAGAAGAGGAGTGTCTCTCCCTTATTTAGCAGGAGTAGGGGAAAAACTACAGAGGATCTTCAGACAGCACAAAATCCCAGTTTACTTTAAACCGATTAACACCTTGAGACAGAAATTAGTTCACCCTAAGGACAGGATCCCTAGTTACAAACAGAGCAATGTAGTGTACCTATCAGATGTCAGGAAAACTGTAATGAACATTACATAGGTGAGACTAAGCAACCTTTACACAAAAGGCTATACCAGCACCGCAGAGAGGGCGCCAGTGGACCTCAGTCTGCAGTTCATCTCCACCTGAAAGACACTAACCACACGTTTGAGGACAAGGAAGTTAAAATCTTAGCCAGAGAGAAGAAATGGTTTGAGAGAGGTGTCAAGGAAGCATTCTTTGTAAAACAGTTGAAACCCAGCCTTAACCGGGGAGGGGGTCTCAGACACGCTTTGTCCCCTGTTTACAATGGGGTACTCAGGTCAACACGATTTCAGTCTTTTGTTCATGGTAATGAGTCATTCACGTCATCAGGAGAGTCATCAAGGGAGCCATCAGGAGAGGCTTCCGTCCCATCATTAGGAGGGACAGCTGCCCTGTCATTAGGAGGGTGCTAACTAGAGCACAATAGGTGCTAATTAGAACTATTGTTTAGTCACTAACCTATAGCAGTCTACCTCTCAGTAGGAGGGGTCTGGTTAGGTTAAAAACTCCAGCTTTTGTTGGCTTCTGTTTTATTCTTCTCTACAACAGTCAAGACAGAAGTCAGACTACCAGAGCAAGAATTTTAGCTGAGGAAGCTTCTGCGATTTGAAGCAAAATGTCCTCACGTCAAGCAACCCAGTCCAGTCGAAGATTCAAGCTTCTCTACTATGGAAACCACCTGGACAACTGAGAGCCTACACAGAAACATAGGAACGATGAAAAAAAAAGTAACTCTGGAACTTTTGGAGAGCGTGTTAGTTTGAGCACTCAGTATTTGGTTCCTGTGTCAGTGCAGCGTGGACACCATCAGCTGGTGGACCTGCTGAGGTGTTCTGGAAGTCCAGGTTGCTTTGATAGCAGCCTTCAGCTTGTCTGGATCGTTGGTCTGGTGTCTCATCTTCCTCTTGACAGTACCCTGCAGAGACTCTGAGGTCTGTGAGCTCAGTCATGTACAGTAACAACACTGGGCAGGTACCAAGTCCTGCTGGAAAAGGAAATCTGTGTCTCCATAACGCTTGGATCTTGACGTACTGACTCCACCCTCAGTTCCCGCCTTCTGAAGCTCTGGTGAAGTTGTTGAATCTACTTCACTTGACCGTCGTCTCCAGGCTGTGCTCTGTCCCTGTGGATTGTGCATCTTTTCCAACCACACTTTTCCCTTCCAGTCAGTAAGGTTTGATCCAGCGCTCTGTGGACAGCCGGCCTTTCCAGCGACGGGCGTCTGTGTCTTCCCGTCCCTGCGGAGGGACTCAGTAAGTGTCTTCTAGACAGCAGGTCAGCAGTCGTCCCCGTGCTCGGGTGTTCTGAACCAGATGGACAGATTCATGGTATTCACACTGCAGCAGTCATGACTTGAAATCAAACATTCTAACATTTTGAGATCCACATTTTATATTTTTGGAGCTGTAGGCCAAATGATCCAAATTAAAATTTAAAACATGCTTGAAGCATTTTAGTTTGTATGTAAGGATTCTAGTGTATGTAATATTGTAACTTTCTCAAAAAGCTGAAGGAGTCATTTTTCACGTCACTGTACTTTTTGGAGCTGCACCTCTAATGGGGTAGAAGTTATTAGAGGTCATTATTCTAAAAGTACGCACTGTAGGAAACTGACCTTGGAGTTTCTCCTTGAAGTTTGGAGCAGAGGCGGGATCTGAGATGTTCAGGTGTATGGTCTCGTAGATCAAGAGGATTTTTTTTTACACTTGACTCCGATGATGTCAGTGTTGTTTGTACATTGGTGGAGGACATGGACTGAGGATGGTTGGGTCTGGACACATTTCAAGCAACACCACATTGTTTGTTGTTCCTGGAACGCGTGACGGCCACAGTTCTCCTGCCTGCAGCAGATCCACGATGGGGATGGACTGCTTGTCTGCCTGGGTGGGTGTCATCCAGGACCCGGCTCAGTTCTGTGGTCTGGTGGATGTGGCGTCTTTCTGTCCACCTCGACTTGATCCGACCGTCTTCGTTGATCAGACTATTTGAAATCCTGCAGATTACTTTTTGTGAGGAGGACTTTGGGCCTCCGTTGGAAACCCGATGTTCCATTTTACAGTCAGTCCAGAGAAAAGGTAATGATAACTTTTTAAAATAGAAGTTTGTTGTTCGATGTGTTTGTTTAAAGACCTGATTTTTCTGCCCCTCTGTGAGAGGAACATTAAGTCACATTTCCGTCCGACTGTGTTGGAGTTCTGGAAATGACGCCTGAACAACTGGACTTTGCCTTTGGACTTCCAGACTTCCAGACATATGGCAGCTTTTTACTCAGCAGGGTTTTTTTTTATAAATAGCAGTTATGTTCTGAAGGGATGAGATCAGGTGCAGCTCGCACCCCAGCGAGCCAAAGAGCACGCACAAGGTGAGTGTCAAGAAGAGTGCCTTTGAGCAGGAAGAAACCTGAAGCAGAACCGGACCCTGTGGAGGGGACAGACTCTGTCTCATCTATGGATACAACATCAGCTGTGAAGGACTGAAATTAACTCGGTGAATGCAGACCGTTAAACTTACGGACTTAAGCTCTCAGACCTGCTGCAGATTGTCTGATCAGAAAGCAGATGCTGAATCTCATGTATTCGTGACGGAGCTTCTCCTCACCGATTTTTTTCATCGAGTCTTTTTTTGGGGGGGGGGGTGTCTGTCGTAGTCATCGGCGTCATCTGTTTATTGCAGTAGCTTTTTTCTAATTTGTTAAGGGCGTAATATGAGTCGCTGACACATTTTACGTCAAACAATTGTAGGCATAGATTTGTTCGTTTGGAAATGGTGCCCATGTCACTGACTACACGCCAGCTCCAGAGCTGTGAGAGCAAAACCTCACTGATCAACAACCTGAACCTCTTTTTTACACGCTTTGAAGCACTGAACACCACACAGCCACAGAAGACCCCCCCCCATGACCAGACCCTGTGCCTCTCTGTCGCCAGCGTGAAGAAGACACTGGTGGCCATCAACACCCGCAAAGCAACAGGTCCGGACAACATCCCTGGTCACGTGCTGAAGGACTGCACAGAGGAGCTTAAGGATGTCTTCACAGACGTCTTTAACATGTCCCTGAAGCAAGCTGTTGTTCCATCATGCTTCAAAGCTGCCACCATCATACCTGTGCCAAAAAACATCAGCTCCATCCTGCTTCAGTGACGACTGTCCGGTGGCACTGACACCCATCATCATGAAGTGCTTCGAACATCATGTCACACATCAACTCCATCCTCCCCCCACCCGAGACCCCTCCCAGTTCGCATACAGAGCCAAGCGATCTACAGAGGATGCAATCTGCTCAGCCCTGCACCCAGCCCTCACCCATCTGGACAAGAAGGACTCGTGTGAGAATGCTGTTCATAGACTTCAGCGTTCAACACCATAACACCTCAACAGCTCATCTGCAAACTAGACAAACTGGGGCTCAGCACTTTCCTTTGCAACTGGCTGTTGGACTTCCTCACCCAGAGGCCACAAGCAGTCCGTGTTGGCAACAACACCTCGAGCAGGATCGTATTGTATTTTTAATGTTAATTGATGTTTTAGAGGGATCAGTGTAGTATGGGACAATGACAGTGTGGGATCACTGCAATATGGGACAATGACAGTGTGGGATCACTGCAATATGGAACAATGACAATGTGGGATCACTGCAATATGGGACAATGACAGTGTGGGATCACTGCAATATGGGACAAAGACAGTGTGGGATCACTGCAATATGGGACAATGACAATGTGGGATCACTGCAATATGGGACAAAGACAGTGTGGGATCACTGCAATATGGGACAAAGACAGTGTGGGATCACTGCAATATGGGACAATGACAGTGTGGGATCACTGCAATATGGGACAATGACAGTGTGGGATCACTGCAATATGGGACAATGACAGTGTGGGATCACTGCAATATGGGACAATGACAGTGTGGGATCACTGCAATATGGGACAAAGACAGTGTGGGATCACTGCAATATGGGACAATGACAGTGTGGGATCACTGCAATATGGGACAAAGACAGTGTGGGATCACTGCAATATGGGACAATGACAGTGTGGGATCACTGCAATATGGGACAATGACAGTGTGGGATCACTGCAATATGGGACAATGACAGTGTGGGATCACTGCAATATGGGACAAAGACAGTGTGGGATCACTGCAATATGGGACAAAGACAGTGTGGGATCACTGCAATATGGGACAATGACAGTGTGGGATCACTGCAATATGGGACAATGACAGTGTGGGATCACTGCAATATGGGACAAAGACAGTGTGGGATCACTGCAATATGGGACAGACAGTGTGGGATCACTGCAATATGGGACAATGACAGTGTGGGATCACTGCAATATGGGACAATGACAGTGTGGGATCACTGCAATATGGGACAAAGACAGTGTGGGATCACTGCAATATGGGACAATGACAGTGTGGGATCACTGCAAAATGGGACAAAGACAGTGTGGGATCACTGCAATATGGGACAATGACAGTGTGGGATCACTGCAATATGGGACAAAGACAGTGTGGGATCACTGCAATATGGGACAATGACAGTGTGGGATCACTGCAATGTGGGACAATGACAGTGTGGGATCACTGCAATGTGGGACAATGACAGTGTGGGATCACTGCAGTGTGGGACAAACGACAGTGTGGGATCACTGCAGTGTGGGACAAACGACAGTGTGGGATCAGTGCAATATGAGTTATGTTTGTCTCTGAGCTTGCCCCCCCCCACCCACCCAATCTCCTGATGTTTTTAATATTTATTGAAGTGTGTATGTTGGTAAGTTATGTGTGAGGGTGAGCACTGTTTTTGAGGATGCACAAGCAAATTTCGTTGTGCTGATTTCTGTGCAATGACAATAGAGGTGATTCTGATTGAACACAGGGGCTCCCCAAGGCTGCGTGCTCAGTCCACTTCTCTTCACATTACTGACACATGATTGCACAACAACCCACAGCACAAACCACATAGTGAAGTTTGCGGATGACACAACTCTGGTGGGGCTCATCACCAAGGGCGATGAGACTGACCACGTGGTGCAGAAACAACAACCTCCTGCTGAATGTCAGCAAGACCAAGGAGATTGTTGTTGACTTCCGGAAAGGTCACACCCAACACCTGCCACTGACCATCGAGGGTCCTGCTGTGGAGAGAGTGAGCAGCACCAAATTCCTGGGGGTGCACATCAGTGAGGACCTGTCCTGGACCACCAACACTGCATCACTGGCGAAGAAGGCCCAGCAGCGTCTCTACTTCTTGCACAAACTCACGCGGGCAAGTGCTCCACCAACCATCATGAGCACTTTATACCGTGGCACCATTGAAAGCATCCTCTCCAGCTGCATCACTGTGTGGGGCGGAAGCTGCACTGACTACAACAGGAAGCCCTGCAGCACATTGTGAATAGAGCTGGAAGGATCATTGGTGCCCCGCTCCCCTCTCTGCAAGACATTTACACCACCCACCTCACCCACAAAGTGACCACAGTTGTGGGCAATTCAAGTCGCTCCACACACAGCCTCCCGTCCCGCACCACCAGACTCACAAAGAGCTTCATCCACCAGGCTGTGAGTTTATTGAACTCTCTCCCCCCAGGCTTTCAAGAAGCTAATATATATATATATATATATATATATATATACTCAACAAAAATATAAACGCAACACTTTTGGTTTTGCTCCCATTTTGTATGAGATGAACTCAAAGATCTAAAACTTTTTCCACATACACAATATCACCATTTCCCTCAAATATTGTTCACAAACCAGTCTAAATCTGTGATAGTGAGCACTTCTCCTTTGCTGAGATAATCCATCCCACCTCACAGGTGTGCCATATCAAGATGCTGATTAGACACCATGATTAGTGCACAGGTGTGCCTTAGACTGCCCACAATAAAAGGCCACTCTGAAAGGTGCAGTTTTATCACACAGCACAATGCCACAGATGTCGCAAGATTTGAGGGAGCGTGCAATTGGCATGCTGACAGCAGGAATGTCAACCAGAGCTGTTGCTCGTGTATTGAATGTTCATTTCTCTACCATAAGCCGTCTCCAAAGGCGTTTCAGAGAATTTGGCAGTACATCCAACCAGCCTCACAACCGCAGACCACGTGTAACCACACCAGCCCAGGACCTCCACATCCAGCATGTTCACCTCCAAGATCGTCTGAGACCAGCCACTCGGACAGCTGCTGAAACAATTGGTTTGCATAACCAAAGAATTTCTGCACAAACTGTCAGAAACCGTCTCAGGGAAGCTCATCTGCATGCTCGTCGTCCTCATCGGGGTCTCGACCTGACTCCAGTTCATCGTCGCAACTTTGCACAGCCATTGAAGAGGAGTGGACCAACATTCCACAGGCCACAATTGACAACCTGATCAGCTCTATGCGAAGGAGATGTGTTGCACTGCATGAGGCAAATGGTGGTCACACCAGATACTGACTGGTATCCCCCCCAATAAAACAAAACTGCACCTTTCAGAGTGGCCTTTTATTGTGGGCAGTCTAAGGCACACCTGTGCACTAATCATGGTGTCTAATCAGCATCTTGATATGGCACACCTGTGAGGTGGGATGGATTATCTCAGCAAAGGAGAAGTGCTCACTATCACAGATTTAGACTGGTTTGTGAACAATATTTGAGGGAAATGGTGATATTGTGTATGTGGAAAAAGTTTTAGATCTTTGAGTTCATCTCATACAAAATAGGAGCAAAACCAAAGTGTTGCGTTTATATTTTTGTTGAGTATATATATAATACATATATATATATATAAGGATTAAACAACTTGAAGCTGTGCATTATACGGTTTGAATGCACGACGCGGAGTCTAAAACACCACGACGCGAAGCATTCAAACTGTATAATGCACGGCTTCGAGTTGTTTAATCCGCTTATACCACGGTCCCACACAGTGAGCTAACACAATTATTTCAGTTAAAAGAACTTGATAAAAATGTGTATTTGGGACTATTTTATGCCAGTCTCAAGATATGTTTTTCATCCTTGGCAACCATTCTCTTCTTCTTTCCCGTCTTCAATCTTGTTGAGTTCGTCCAATGTTAAATCTTTACGCTGTTTCTTTTGCTGTTCTTCTCGTTTGCTCTCCTCCTCTTTCCATTCCTCAAATGTTTTATTTTGGCCAAAAATATTAAAATTCACTTGGAAATCCATGTTTTATCAGGTTTCTGTCATTCACCTGTCAAAACACAGCTGATCTGCACCAATTGATTTGTGTGTTGCTATGGTGACGACCAGACGAAAATAATGCACGCCAGTTAGACATGGAATTCTCACTGACCATGGTATAAATGTATATATACTGTGTGTGTGTGTGTGTGTGTGTGGTGTGTGTGTGTGTGTGTGTGTGTGTGTGTGTGTGTGTGTGTGTGTGTGTGTGTGTGTGTGTGTGTGTGTGTGTGTGTGTGTGTGTGTGTGTGTGTGTGTGTGTATTCTGTTGCCTATGACCAATGTCCTGCACTGTTTGACTTTAACACCATCACACCACTTGCACAATGTCTTAACAAAAATCTGCTGCTGCTACAAACACTGAATGGTTTGCACTACTGCACCATCTCACTATTACTGTTACCTCAGACACGACACTGTAAATACTTGTGCACTTTACTGTTCTTATTGTCGAAATGTCCTGTCATCACTGAGGGAAGGTGAGAAACAAAATTTAGATTCCTTGTATGTCTGGTACATGTGAAGAATTGCCAATCAAGCTGACTTTGACTTTTGACTTTGATTTTTATACTGAAAACACCCAATTTGGGTATTTGGACCCAGTTTCCTCAAAAACTGTCCGATGAGTTTTCTTTTAATTTAACACAGTATTGGTCAACGACATTGTTCTCATCCCAGAATTATTTGCGTAGATTCATTTGTTTCAAAATGTTGTCCATTTTTATGCTGTAAATGGCCATTTTGTCTTGGGCTTTAACTGAGCTGGTAACCCTCAGGGCACTTGGCACATTTCCCCCTTTTTTATTTATTTATTTATTTGTTGTCTGGATCAGAATATTGTCCATCCTGATCACACTGCCTGTTCTGTTTTGTGGACTTTCAGCGCTACACGCAGGAGGCTCGTAGTCTGGGACAAAGTGTGCGCCAACCCAAACTGTCCAACCTGTCCCCTGCCATCATCGCACAGACCAACCGAAAGTTTGTGGACGGACTTCTGAAGGAGTGTCGCACAAAGGTAAAAGAAAACATGTTTCTGGACCGATTCAAGAGTTCAACTTGACACCGTTCAGTCCGGCAGTCTGTCAGAAACACTTTACATCCAATTCAGCTACATTTAGCACTCCCAAAAATCTCCTCATCCTCAAACAGGGGGCGCCACAGCAGATCGAGTTGGGTATTCTTTGGGTTTTTTGTGATACCTGATACGTTTAATTGCACACATTTGAATGCTAAATTGAACATATTGACACCTTAAATATAAAGATAGAAATAAATACACAACAAATGTACACATAAACTTCACATAGTAAATAAACATGAACCCTGTGGTGCTCCAGGGTTCAGTCGCAGTCCCCAGAGCAGAGACCCACATCGACTGAGGTGGCAATCTGGATTTATTCACTGCTGTCAGAGCAAAACAGTTTACAGGACGTACAGAACGTGCAGGACGTACAGAACGTGCAGGACGTACAATACATACAAGACGTACAATACATACAGAACGTACAGGGCGTACAATACATACAGGACGTACAGTACATACAGGACGTACAGTACATACAGGACGTTCAGGACATACAGGACGTACAGTACATACAGGGCGTACAGTACATACAGGACGTACAGGACATACAGGACGTTCAGGATGTTCAGGACATACAGGATGTACAATACATACAGGACGTACAGGACTTACAGGGCGTACAATACATACAGGACGTACAATACAGGACGTACAATACATACAGGACGTACAATACAGGATGTACAATACATACAGGGCGTTCAGGACGTACAGGACGTACAGTACATACAGGATGTACAATACATACAGGACGTACAATACATACAGGATGTACAATACATACAAGACGTACAGGACATACAGGACGTTCAGGATGTTCAGGACATACAGGACGTACAATACATACAGGGCGTACAGGACGTACAATATATACAGGGCGTTCAGGACGTACAGGACGTACAATACATACAGGGCGTTCAGGACGTACAATACATACAGGACGTACAGAACGTACAATACATACAGGGCGTACAATACATACAGGACGTACAGAACGTACAATACATACAGGGCGTACAGGACGTTCAGGACGTACAGGACGTACAATACATACAGGATGTACAATACATACAAGACGTACAGGACGTTCAGGATGTTCAGGACATACAGGAAGTACAATATGTACAGGACGTACAGGAAGTACAGGACGTTCAGGACGTACAATACATACAGGGCGTACAATACATACAGGGGGTACAGGACGTTCAGGGCGTACAGGACGTACAATACATACAGGGCGTACAGGACGTACAATACATACAGGACGTACAATACATACAGGATGTACAGGGCGTACAGGACGTACAATACATACAGGACGTGCAATACATACAGGACGTACAGGGCGTACAGGACGTACAATACATACAGGACGTACGGGGCGTACAGGACGTACAATACATACAGGACGTACGGGGCGTACAGGACGTACAATACGTACAGGACGTACGGGGCGTACAGGACGTACAGGGCGTACAGGACGTACGGGGCGTACAGGACGTACGGGGCGTACAGGACGTACAATACATACAGGACGTACAATACATACAGGATGTACAATACATACAGGACGTACAATACATACAGGACGTACAAGGCGTACAGGATGTACAATACATACAGGACGTACAATACATACAGGATGTACAGGGCGTACAGGACATACAATACATACAGGACGTACAATACATACAGGATGTACAGGGCGTACAGGACATACAATACATACAGGATGTAGAGGGCGTACAATACATACAGGATGTAGAGGGCGTACAATACATACAGGACATACAATACATACAGGATGTAGAGGCCGTACAATACATACAGGACGTACAATACATACAGGATGTACAGGGCGTACAGGACGTACAATACATACAGGATGTACAATACATACAGGACGTACAATACATACAGGATGTACAGGGCGTACAGGATGTACAATACATACAGGATGTACAGGACGTACAATACATACAGGATGTACAGGACGTACAATATGTACAGGACGTACAATACATATAGGACGTACAGGGCGTACAGGACGTACAATACATACAGGGCGTACAGGAAGTACAGGACGTACAATACATACAGGAAGTACAGGACGTACAATACATACAGGAAGTACAGGGCGTACAATACATACAGGAAGTACAGGGCGTACAGGGCGTACAATACATACAGGATGTACAGGACGTACAATACATACAGGACGTACAATACATACAGGACGTACAGGACGTACAATACGTACAGGACGTACAATACAGGATGTACAATACATACAGGGCGTTCAGGACGTACAGGACGTACAGTACATACAGGATGTACAATACATACAGGACGTACAATACATACAGGATGTACAATACATACAAGACGTACAGGACATACAGGACGTTCAGGATGTTCAGGACATACAGGACGTACAATACATACAGGGCGTACAGGACGTACAATATATACAGGGCGTTCAGGACGTACAGGACGTACAATACATACAGGGCGTTCAGGACGTACAATACATACAGGACGTACAGAACGTACAATACATACAGGGCGTACAATACATACAGGACGTACAGAACGTACAATACATACAGGGCGTACAGGACGTTCAGGACGTACAGGACGTACAATACATACAGGATGTACAATACATACAAGACGTACAGGACGTTCAGGATGTTCAGGACATACAGGAAGTACAATATGTACAGGACGTACAGGAAGTACAGGACGTTCAGGACGTACAATACATACAGGGCGTACAATACATACAGGGGGTACAGGACGTTCAGGGCGTACAGGACGTACAATACATACAGGGCGTACAGGACGTACAATACATACAGGACGTACAATACATACAGGATGTACAGGGCGTACAGGACGTACAATACATACAGGACGTGCAATACATACAGGACGTACAGGGCGTACAGGACGTACAATACATACAGGACGTACGGGGCGTACAGGACGTACAATACATACAGGACGTACGGGGCGTACAGGACGTACAATACGTACAGGACGTACGGGGCGTACAGGACGTACAGGGCGTACAGGACGTACGGGGCGTACAGGACGTACGGGGCGTACAGGACGTACAATACATACAGGACGTACAATACATACAGGATGTACAATACATACAGGACGTACAATACATACAGGACGTACAATACATACAGGACGTACAAGGCGTACAGGATGTACAATACATACAGGACGTACAATACATACAGGATGTACAGGGCGTACAGGACATACAATACATACAGGACGTACAATACATACAGGATGTACAGGGCGTACAGGACATACAATACATACAGGATGTAGAGGGCGTACAATACATACAGGATGTAGAGGGCGTACAATACATACAGGACATACAATACATACAGGATGTAGAGGCCGTACAATACATACAGGACGTACAATACATACAGGATGTACAGGGCGTACAGGACGTACAATACATACAGGATGTACAATACATACAGGACGTACAATACATACAGGATGTACAGGGCGTACAGGATGTACAATACATACAGGATGTACAGGACGTACAATACATACAGGATGTACAGGACGTACAATATGTACAGGACGTACAATACATATAGGACGTACAGGGCGTACAGGACGTACAATACATACAGGGCGTACAGGAAGTACAGGGCGTACAATACATACAGGAAGTACAGGACGTACAATACATACAGGAAGTACAGGGCGTACAATACATACAGGAAGTACAGGGCGTACAGGGCGTACAATACATACAGGATGTACAGGACGTACAATACATACAGGACGTACAATACGTACAGGACGTACAATACGTACAGGACGTACAATACGTACAGGACGTACAATACGTACAGGACGTACAATACATACAGGACGTACAGGACGTACAATACATACAGGACGTACAGGGCGTACAGGACGTACAATACATACAGGAAGTACAGGACGTACAATACATACAGGAAGTACAGGGCGTACAGGAAGTACAGGATGTACAGGAAGTACAGGACGTACAGGACGTTCAGGGTGTACAGGACGTACAGTACATACAGGACGTACAGGACGTTCAGGACGTACAATACATACAGGACGTACAGGAAGTACAGGACGTTCAGGACGTACAATACATACAGGATCTACAGGACGTACAGGAAGTACAGGACGTTCAGGACGTACAATACATACAGGGCGTACAATACATACAGGATGTACAGGACATACAGGACGTACCGGACGTACAGGACGTTCAGGACGTACAATACGTACCGGACGTACAGGACGTTCAGGACGTACAATACATACAGGACATACAGGACATACAATACATACAGGATGTACAGGGCGTACAGGATGTACAAGGCGTACAGGACGTACAGGATGTACAGGGCGTATAGGAAGTACAGGACATACAATACATACAGGATGTACAGGACGTACAGGGCGTACAGGACATACAGGATGTTCAGGACGTACAGGACGTACAGTACATACAGGATGTACAGGACGTACAGGACGTACAATACATACAGGATCTACAGGACGTACAATACATACAGGATGTACAGGACGTACAATACATACAGGATGTATACATAACCCGTAAGTTGGAGAGGAAATGGCGTCTCACTAATTTAGAAGATCTTCACTTAGCCTGGAAAAAGAGTTTGTTGCTCTATAAGAAAGCCCTTCGTGAAGCTAGGACATCTTTCTACTCATCACTAATTGAAGAAAATAAGAACAACCCCAGGTTTCTTTTCAGCACTGTAGCCAGGCTGACAAAGAGTCAGAGCTCTATTGAGCTGAGTATTCCATTAACTTTAACTAGTAATGACTTCATGACTTTCTTTGCTAACAAAATTTTGACTATTAGAGAAAAAATTACTCATAACCATCCCAAAGATGTATCGTTATCTTTGGCTGCTTTCAGTGATGCCGGTATTTGGTTAGACTCTTTCTCTCCGATTGTTCTGTCTGAGTTATTTTCATTAGTTACTTCATCCAAACCATCAACATGCTTATTAGACCCCATTCCTGCCAGGCTGCTCAAGGAAGTCCTACCATTATTTAATGCTTCAATCTTAAATATGATCAATCTATCTTTGTTAGTTGGTTATGTACCACAGGCCTTTAAGGTGGCAGTAATTAAACCATTACTTAAAAAGCCATCACTTGACCCAGCTATCTTAGCTAATTATAGGCCAATCTCCAACCTTCCTTTTCTCTCAAAGATTCTTGAGAGGGTCGTTGTAAAACAGCTAACTGATCACCTGCAGAGGAATGGTCTATTTGAAGAGTTTCAGTCAGGTTTTAGAATTCATCATAGTACAGAAACAGCATTAGTGAAGGTTACAAATGATCTTCTTATGGCTTCGGACAGTGGACTTATCTCTGTGCTTGTTCTGTTGGACCTCAGTGCTGCTTTTGATACTGTTGACCATAAAATTTTATTACAGAGATTAGAGCATGTCATAGGTATTAAAGGCATTGCGCTGCGGTGGTTTGAATCATATTTGTCTAATAGATTACAGTTTGTTCATGTAAATGGGGAATCTTCTTCACAGACTAAAGTTAATTATGGAGTTCCACAAGGTTCTGTGCTAGGACCAATTTTATTCACTTTATACATGCTTCCCTTGGGCAGTATTATTAGACGGTATTGCTTAAATTTTCATTGTTACGCAGATGATACCCAGCTTTATCTATCCATGAAGCCAGAGGATACGCACCAATTAGCTAAACTGCAGGATTGTCTTACAGACATAAAGACATGGATGACCTCTAATTTCCTGCTTTTAAACTCAGATAAAACTGAAGTTATTGTACTTGGCCCCACAAATCTTAGAAGCATGGTGTCTAACCAGATCGTTACTCTGGATGGCATTTCCCTGATCTCTAGTAATACTGTGAGAAATCTTGGAGTTATTTTTGATCAGGATATGTCATTCAAAGCGCATATTAAACAAATATGTAGGACTGCCTTTTTGCATTTACGCAATATCTCTAAAATCAGAAAGGTCTTGTCTCAGAGTGATGCTGAAAAACTAATTCATGCATTTGTTTCCTCTAGGCTGGACTATTGTAATTCATTATTATCAGGTTGTCCTAAAAGTTCCCTAAAAAGCCTTCAGTTGGTTCAGAATGCTGCAGCTAGAGTACTGACGGGGACTAGCAGGAGAGAGCATATCTCACCCGTGTTGGCCTCCCTTCATTGGCTTCCTGTTAATGCTAGAATAGAATTTAAAATTCTTCTTCTTACTTATAAGGTTTTGAATAATCAGGTCCCATCTTATCTTAGGGACCTCGTAGTACCATATTACCCCATTAGAGCGCTTCGCTCTCAGACTGCGGGCTTACTTGTAGTTCCTAGGGTTTGTAAGAGTAGAATGGGAGGCAGAGCCTTCAGCTTTCAGGCTCCTCTCCTGTGGAACCAGCTCCCAATTCAGATCAGGGAGACAGATACCCTCTCTACTTTTAAGATTAGGCTTAAAACTTTCCTTTTCGCTAAGGCTTATAGTTAGGGCTGGATCGGGTGACCCTGGACCATCCCTTGGTTATGTTGCTTTAGACGTAGACTGTGTTTCATAATTATTGTATGGCCTTGCCTTGCAATGTGGAGCACCTTGGGGCAACTGTTTGTTGTGATTTGGCGCTATACAAGAAAAAAGTTGATTGATTGATTGATTGGATGTACAGGGTGTACAGGACGTACAATACATACAGGATCTACAGGACGTACAATACATACAGGATGTACAGGGTGTACAGGACGTACAATACATACAGGATCTACAGGACGTACAATACATACAGGATGTACAGGACGTACAGGATGTACAATACGTACAGGATGTACAATACATACAGGATGTACAGGGCGTACAGGACGTACAGGATGTACAGGACGTATAGGAAGTACAGGACATACAATACATACAGGATGTTCAGGACGTACAGGGCGTACAGTACATACAGGATGTACAGAACGTTCAGGACGTACAATACATACAGGACGTACAGGAAGTACAGGACATATAGGATGTACAGGACGTACAGGAAGTACAGGACATACAGGATGTACAGGACGTACAATACATACAGGATGTACAGGGTGTACAGGACGTACAATACATACAGGATCTACAGGACGTACAATACATACAGGATCTACAGGACGTACAGGACGCACAATACATACAGGATCTACAGGACGTACAGTACATACAGGACGTACAGTACATACAGGACGTACAGGAAGTACAGGACATACAGGATGTACAGGACGTACAGGACATACAGGATGTACAGGACGTACAATACATACAGGATGTAAAGGGTGTACAGGACGTACAGGACGTACAGGACGTTCAGGATGTACAGGGCGTTCAGGGTGTACAGGACGTACAGTACATACAGGACGTACAGGACGTTCAGGACGTACAATACATACAGGACGTACAGGAAGTACAGGACATACAGGATGTACAGGACGTACAATACATACAGGATGTACAGGGTGTACAGGACGTACAATACATACAGGATGTACAGGACGTACAATACATACAGGATCTACAGGACGTACAGGACGTACAATACATACAGGATCTACAGGACGTACAGTACATACAGGACGTACAGGACGTACAGGACGTACAATACATACAGGACGTACAGGAAGTACAGGACATACAGGATGTACAGGACGTACAGGACATACAGGATGTACAGGACGTACAATACATACAGGATGTACAGGGTGTACAGGACGTACAATACATACAGGATCTACAGGACGTACAATACATACAGGATGTACAGGACGTACAGGATGTACAGGACGTATAGGAAGTACAGGATGTACAATACATACAGGATGTACAGGGCGTACAGGACGTACAGGATGTACAGGACGTATAGGAAGTACAGGGCGTACAGGACATACAGGATGTTCAGGAAGTACAGGGCGTACAGGACATACAGGATGTTCAGGACGTACAGGGCGTACAGGACATACAGGATGTTCAGGACGTACAGGGCGTACAGGACATACAGGATGTTCAGGAAGTACAGGACATACAATACATACAGGATGTTCAGGACGTACAGGGCGTACAGTACATACAGGATGTACAGGACGTTCAGGACGTACAGGACGTACAATACATACAGGACGTACAGGAAGTACAGGACATACAGGATGTACAGGACGTACAATACATACAGGATGTACAGGGTGTACAGGACGTACAATACATACAGGATGTACAGGACGTACAATACATACAGGGTGTACAGGACGTACAATACATACAGGATGTACAGGACGTACAATATATACAGGATCTACAGGATGTACAGGACGTACAATACATACAGGATCTACAGGACGTACAGGATGTACAGGGCGTACAGGACGTACAATACATACAGGATCTCCAGGACGTATAATACATACAGGATGTACAGGACATACAGGACGTACAATACATACAGGATGTACAGGACATAGAGGACGTACAATACATACAGGACGTACAGGACGTACAATACGTACAGGACGTACAATACGTACAGGACGTACAATACATACAGGGCATACAGGACGTACAGTATGTACAGGACGTACAATACATACAGGATGTACAGGGCGTACAGGACGTACAGGATGTACAGGGCGTACAGGATATACAATACATACAGGACGTACAATACGTACAGGACGTACAGGAAGTACAGGATGTACAGGACATACAATACATACAGGATGTACAGGGCGTACAATACATACAGGACGTACAATACATACAGGATGTACAGGGCGTACAGGATGTACAGGGCGTACAGAACGTACAATATGTACAGGGCGTACAGGACGTACAGGACATACAGGACGTACAATACATACAGGACGTACAGGACGTACAATACGTACAGGACGTACAATACGTACAGGACGTTCAGGACGTACAATACATTCAGGACGTACAATACATACAGGATGTACAGGACGTAAAATACATACAGGACGTACAGGGCATACAGGACGTACAGGACGTACAGGGCGTACAGGACATACAATACGTACAGGATGTACAGGGCGTACAATACATACAGGACGTACAGGGCGTACAGGACGTACAGGATGTACAGGGCGTACAGGATATACAATACATACAGGACGTACAGGACGTACAATACGTACAGGACGTACAGGAAGTACAGGATGTACAGGACGTACAATACATACAGGATGTATAGGGCGTACAATACATACAGGACGTACAATACATACAGGACGTACAATACATACAGGATGTACAGGGCGTACAGGACGTACAATACATACAGGACGTACAGGACATACAGGGCGTACAATACGTACAGGACGTACAGGACGTACAATACGTACAGGACGTACAATACGTACAGGACGTACAATACGTACAGGACGTACAGTACGTACAGGACGTTCAGGACGTACAATACATACAGGGCATACAGGATGTACAGGACGTACAATACATACAGGATGTACAGGGCGTACAGGACGTACAGGATGTACAGGGCGTACAGGATATACAATACGTACAGGACGTACAGGACGTACAATACGTACAGGATGTACAGGGCGTACAATACGTACAGGATGTACAGGACGTACAATACATACAGGATGTACAGGGCGTACAATACATACAGGACGTACAATACATACAGGACGTACAGGGCGTACAATACATACAGGACGTACAATACGTACAGGGCGTACAATACATACAGGACGTACAATACATACAGGACGTACAATACATACAGGACGTACAGGGCGTACAGGACATACAATACATACAGGACGTACAGGGCCTACAATACATACAGGACGTACAGGAAGTACAGGACGTACAGGACGTACAATACATACAGGACGTACAGGAAGTACAGGACGTACAATACATACAGGACGTACAGGAAGTACAGGGCGTACAGGACGTACAATACATACAGGGCGTACAGGACGTTCAGGACGTACAGGAAGTAAAGGACGTACAGGACGTTCACGATGTACAGGACGTAAAGAAATGTAGTCCATTTATATATAAATGTAGTCTGTTTCCTAAAAGCTCTTCCCACATGTCTGGTTTCATGTCTGTGAATTCCCAGAAAGTGAATCCTTCAACAAGATTGACAAGATTGACTTGAGGAGTAATTGAAAGTCTTAGTCTTGGTTTTGATCCAGTTCCACTCGTGGTGCTCCACTAGTGGAACTGGATCAAGACCAAGATAAGTATGACTTTTGGCCAGAATTGTTCACATGGTTATACAAGCATCAGATTTGACATGAATGTTCTTCATAAATCAGTGTTTGAGAAAAAAGCGCTGGCCGCATGAAAATACAATATGACAGCCAGGTAGGGGTCAAAATTTAAAAATGCTCCAATCATATTGAAAGCTATACCACATTATATGTCTGATCATAAAGATTCCAAAAAGGTACAGTTTGGACTATCTATGACTGAATGTTCTGGAGTTATGGGGTAAAAACAGCAAGAATGGTAAGAAAGGTCAGTTTCAGTTTGGACAGGGGTCAAAAGTTAAAGTTCCTCCAATTTTTGTCAAATGTGATGCAGATTATTGGTTGTTAATAGGGGTTTAAAAAGGAATAGTTTGCACCATGTGTCATGCTTAGTTATCATGTTACAGGGTAACATACGTCACATGTAATAGAATCCAATGGACGACAACATTGTTTGACATTTACTCTGCAAACCAACCATTCAACACAGTCAAGACTTTTCCATTTATTAATCCTATTAGTTCAAGCAATAATTTGCACCACTTCTTACCAAAATTCATGCAACTTTAACTTTTGACTCCCGTGCAAACTGAAACTGACCTTTCTGTTATGTGTCGGACGCAGCCCGGAGAACCGACCAGCGTTTGAAGGACCCAGTATAAAATAAGCAGAGCACGGTACAAAGGATAACAGAGTTTAATAAACATAACAGTGATGTGATAAATATAACAAAAGAGTGCGCGGTCTGGCGTGGTGGATTACGGTGCGCTCCCAGCAGCACTAACGGTCCGGAGCCAGAACCAGTTCGGCCCCAAGGACCCCGCCGACACCCCCCAGGTGGCCGCGACAAACCGAGTCTGTGAATGAAGAAATCATCATGTGAGTCCACACTCCACACACAGAGAGACCGCTCAAAGGTGTACAAACAGCAAACACTTCCTGGCTTAATTACTAATCAGCTTCCCACCCTGCAGGCATGGAACACCCTGTTCACAAACTCACTGCAGTGGAAGCTGATTAAAACAACTAACATAACAGCTCAATATAATAAGGTGTGAGGGACACCACATTTACTGACTGTACAAATGTTAGTCACAAAACCTGACGTACCTCAGGAAGTGTGGTGACGAGCGTGAGACCTCACCCTCTCCTCTTTCACAGACCATGCATCAAACCTGGACGTTCTCTGCATCCACTGATGATGAGATGGCTCTCGAGATGACGATCTCACCCATCTGGTCACAAGGTCGAGTCTCTGGCAAATACACACTGTGTACTCCAGACTTAAATGCCACCATGTTCCAATCCGTGTAGATGCACCACAGCTGTGAGTCCTGACGAGCCTCAGGTGATCAGGGTGAGGTCCTGATAACTCAGCCACACAGCCACTCAGTCCTAAACGTGCACCACCTGGAAGGAAAACCAAAAGACAGAAACAGAAGACAAACAAAAGCCAGCCAGGCACGCCAGCCACAACACTTTCTTACCATTCTTGCTGTTTTTACCCCATAACTCCAGAACATTCAGTCATAGATAGTCCAAACTATACCTTTTTGGAATCTTTGTGATCCGACACATAATGTGGTATAGCTTTCAATATGATTGGAGCATTTTTAAATTTTGACCCCTACCTGGCTGTCATATTGGATTTTCAAGTGGCCTGTACTTTTTTTCTCAAACACTGATTTATGAAGACCATTCATGCTAAATCTGATGCTTGCATAACCATGTGAAGGATTGTTTCAGTTATCTGCTGCACTACACTGCAAACACTTCTCACTCAGCTTCTAAAATGCTGGACATCCATTGATTTCAGAATAATCACATCATCATCCACAGTGTCCAGCCATGATGAAGCACTGTAGATATTCTCACTTGCATTCATTGAGTACTGGCACAGTTACTAAGTGGTTGGTGATTGACCTCTTGATGCCAGACTGGTCACTGGACAGGAATCAGCTGGGACTGAATTCTACAACCCCAATTCCAATAAAGTTGGGATGTTGTGTAAAATGTAAATAAAAACAGAATACAATGATTTTCAAATCCTCTTCAACCTATATTTAATTGAATACACCACAAAGACAAGATATTTAATGTGCAAACTGATAAGCTTTATTGTTTTTGTGCAAATATTTGCTCATTTTGAAATGGTTGCCTGCAACACGTTTCAAACTAGAAGCACTCGGAGAGCACAAACCTCCACCAAGGCCATAGGGTCACTGACGTCACATGGAATACCCTTTGGCAAAGAGACTTATTCCACGTCATTTCACTCATCTACTATCATGTTTCAGATTCACTGGTTAACCCTCTGGGGTCCGAGGGCATTTTTTGGACAGTTCACTCACCTGGCATAAATGTTTTATTATTGATGTTAACAGCTCTCCCTGCATCCCACAATCAAGTTTTATGGCTCTTTTTTTCAGGACAACCTGTACTTTCAAAATATACATGCTATAGTTCTGTTTTATAAGTGTAATAAAGGTTAACAATCACAAATAAGAAAGGAAAAAGTAAAGAGGAAATAATTTTCTACACACATTTATTCAAAACACATAGCAAACTGTAATAAACTAGTAACACATCACTCTTAAAAACAATCTTTTGTGTGTCACGTGAGGTGAATCTGCCCTATGATTGGATTTTGGAAAACCATGTGACGGTGAACCAATTCCGATTGGACACTGACATTGCTCACGTCATCACACAGCTTCTATGAGGAGTACAAAGATGGTGGACGGTGGCTCGAAAGTTTGCGGAGTTAACTTTTCAGCAAAATAAAAGTTTTTATCTCATATCATTAAAAAGTTATTTATAATTTAATAAAGCTTGGTCTCAGCCGTCATATACGGCAGCGTCGGCCCCAGAGGGTTAAACAGCAAATGTATTTATAAAGAGAAACTGCATGAATTACACAGGTTTTTTTTATTTTCTAATAACAAGTTTATTCAATGAGGAGAAACAAATGCTGAATTATTGTTGTGTTGTAACTTAATTTTTGTTCAGCCTTTGTGACCTGTCTTCATGAAGTTAGATGCAAAAATGTTGAAATTGGCCCTATCCTGCAACGATAAAGAATCCTTAAAAAATTACTGGATCCAGATCGTGTTCCGGATCATTACCAAAATTTATTGACTTCTAAGTTAGGCCAAGATACACCCCTGGTAAAAATTTCACTGAAATCTGTTGAGGATTTTTTTTTTTTGAGTAATCCTGCTAACAAACCAACCAACCAACCAACCAACAAATGGACATAACCGAAAACATAACCTCCTTGGCGGAGGTAAAAAGCTGGGACAGTGGTATGTTTCCCACTGTGTTACATCACCTTTCCTTCTAACAACACTCAATAAGCGTTTGGGAACTGAGGACACTAACTGTTCAAGCTTTGTAGGTGGAATTCTTTCCCATTCTTGCTTGATGTACGACTTCAGTTGTTCAACAGTCTTTGTTGTCGTATCTATAATGTGCCACACATTTTCAATGGGTCTGGTACCCACACTCTTTTACTACAAAGCCACTCTGTTGGAACACGTGCAGAATGTGGCTTGGCATTGTCTTGCTGAAATAAGCAGGGACGTCCCTGAAAAAGACGTTGCTTGGATGGCAGCATGTGTTGCTCCAAAACCTGCATGTACCTTTCAGCATTGATGGTGCCATCACAGATGTGTAAGTTGCACATGCCATGGGCACTAACACACCCCCATACCATCACAGATGCTGGCTTTTGAACTTTGTGCTGGTAACAATCTGGATGGTCTTTTTCCTGTTTTGTCTGGAGGACACAATGTCCATGATTTCCAAAAACAATTTGAAATGTGGACTCATCAGACCACAGCACACTTTTCCACTTTGCTTCTGTCCATTTCAAATGAGCTCGGGCCCAGAGAAGGCGGCGGTGTTTCTGGATGTTGTTGATGTTTGACTTTCACTTTGCATGATAGAGTTTTAACTTGCACTTGTAGATGTAGCGACAAACTGTGTTAACTGACAGTGGTTTTCTGAAGTGTTCCTGAGCCCACGTGATAAGATCCTTTACACAATGATGGTGGTTTTTAATGCAGTGCCGCCTGAGGGATCGAAGGTCACGTTCATTCAGTGTTGGTTTTTGGCCTTCTGCTTACGTGTAGAAAGTTCTCCAGATTCTCTGAATCTTCTGATTATATTATGGACTGTAGATGATGGAATCCCTAAATTCTGTGCAATTGAACATTGAGAAACATTGTTCTTAAACTGTTGGACTATTTTTTCACACAGTTGTTCACAAAGTGGTGATCCTTGCCCCATCTTTGCTCATGAATGGCTGAGCCTTTCGGGGATGCTCCTTTTATACCCAATCATGACACTCACCTGTTTCCAGTTAACCTGCTCACCTGTGGAATGCTCCAAACATGTTGTGTGGGCCGCTGAAGAGGAGGTACTGCTGGCCCACCACCACCAGATGGCGCCCTGCTTGGAGTGCGGGCTTCAAGCACGAGAGGGCGTCGGAGCTGCTGGGAGTGACAGCTGTCACTTATCAGCACCAGCTGTCACTCATCCAACTCATCACCATAAAGGCCGGTCTGCAACTCCACCTCCTCGCCGAGAAATCAGCTACCACTCAAGGTAACCTTCTCTGCGGTGATTTTCTGTGACTAAACATTGTTCTGTGTGCAGCTGTTTTCCTGTGGCTACAGTCTGAAGCTGGATTGGCGGATAGTGTGAGCGCGACGTCTTCGCCTCTCACTCCTTCCAGGGAAGTGACTGACAGGAGCTGCACGGGTGAATCTGTTTCTGGAGGTGGGAGGTTCTCCCTCCCGGAGGAACTGATCAAGGAGAGATTACTGGGTGTGTCTTCACACACCCACCATTAACTGTTTCTGTTTCTGCCAGCAGTACCAGGTCTGACAGCTGGAGGCGGTGGCCACCTGGGACTCGGGACTTGGCGGCTCCGGTGTTCTTCAGATCCGCTGGCGGTGGAAGCCGTGTGGGATCCGTCTCTTCTCTGGACAGACGTCTTCTATCCTCGAGCCTGCCCACACGTCACCTTGTATATGATTGACTGTACTCCTCTATTGTTATTGTCTGTATTCCGTTGTGCAATTCACAACATTAAATTGTTACTTTTTGGCTTATCCATTGTCCGTTCATTAATGCCTCCTGTTGTGGGTCCGTGTCACTACACCTTCCCAACAAAACAGGTGTTCTTTGAGCATTCATCAACTTTCCCAGTCTTTTGTTGCCACTGTCCCAGCTTTTTTGAAACGTGTTGCAGGCATCCATTTCAAAATGAGCAAATATTTGCACAAAAACAATAAAGTTTATCAGTTTGAACATTAAATATCTTTCTGGTGTATTCAATTGAATATAGGTTGAAGAGGATTTGCAAATCATTGTATTCTAGTTTTATTTACATTTCACACAATGTTCCAACTTCATTGGAATTGAGGTTGTACTCAGAATGACCCTTGCAGGTACTTTTTTCTGGCAGGGTGAGCCGTGGAATAACCCTGTATTTGTTACAAGTCAGGTCATTGGCCTTTCAATTTCCATCAAGGAACACAGCTGGGTGTTCAAATCCAAACCCTTGACTTTGTAACGGAGGGCACCTGGATAACAGATCAAGTTAGGGATCGCCTTGTTATGTGGGCCGCTGAAGAGGAGCTACTGCTGGCCCACCACTACCAGAGGGCGCCCTGCTTGGAGTGCGGGCTCCAAGCACGAGAGGGCGCCAGACCCAGAAGAAGTGACAGCTGTCACTCATCGCACCAGCTGTCATTCATCTACACCACTTTATAAGCCGGACTGCAACTCCACCTCCTCGCCGAGATATCAGCTACCGAAGAGGTAATTTCTCTGCTGACTCATATCGTTGAGTGATAACCTGAACTTCTTTTGCAGCCGTTATCCTGTGGTGTTCTTCCTTATCTGTGGGATTGGCGTTTGGTGTGACAGCGATGGCTTCGCCTCACACCCCAAACCAGATAAGTGGATTAAACAGGAGCTGCACGAGTGTGTGATTGGAGGTGGAGGTGCTCCCTCCTAACTGTGTGCAGACTGGATTACTGAGTGTGCGGACTCACTCTCATTCATCTTGTCTTTGCTTTCTGCCAGCAGTACCAGGGTCGACAGCCGAAGACAGAGGCCACCTGGGGACTCGGGACTTGGCGGCTCCGGTGTTCTTCAGACCGTTGGTGGTGGAAGCCGTGTGGGACGCGGCTTCTCTCTCGTCGGGGGTCTTCTATCTTCGAGCCTGCCCACACGTCACCTGGTGTTAATTGACTTTACAAATTTTGTGTATTTCGTTGTGTGTTGTCACAACATTAAATTGTTACTTTTTGGCTTATTCATTGTCCGTTCATTTGCGCCCCCTGTTGTGGGTCCGTGCTACGACACCTTCCCAACAGGATTTCTCGGCCATTCGTCATGGATTCCGAGGGGCCTCAACCCGAGCTTGAACGGCCAATGGAAGAGCCAGGAGAGCAGGCGTCAGCAGGAGGCGTGTTGAGTGAGCTGCAGCAGATCTTAACCGCCTTCACGGCTCGGCTAGATTTAGTGACCGAGCAGAATGTTCTCCTTAACCGGAGGGTGGAGGCTCTCACCGCCAGGGTGGAAGCGTGCGATCAGGGCGCTGCTGCAGTCACTCCTCTTGCTGGTCCTGGGCCCGTAACAGACGTTCCACTGGTCGTTCAACGACCCCCCCCACCGTCCCCTGAAGCATACATAAGCCCTCCGGAACCGTACGGGGGCTGTGTTGAGACGTGCGCAGACTTCCTCATGCAGTGTTCGCTCGTCTTTTCACAGCGCCCTGTCATGTACGCGTCAGATGCCAGCCGGGTGGCTTATGTTATGAATCTGCTTCGAGGAGAGGCACGCGCCTGGGCTACGGCGCTTTGGGAGCAGAATTCACGGCTCCTAACGTCTTATGCTGGGTTTGTACGGGAGTTCAAACAAGTGTTTGACCATCCCAACAGAGGCGAGACCGCTTCGAGCGTGCTGCTGTCAATGAGACAGGGGCGCCGCAGTGCAGCCGAGTATGCAGTCGACTAAGCTAAGGAGGGACCGCGGGATTTTGACGGGCTTGTCGATTTGGTTATACGCTTAGACAACCGTTTAAATGAGCATCGTCGGGAGCAGGCCAGGGGGCGTGACCGGGCACGAGCCGTCCCTCCCCCTTCCGGTTCCGAAAAGGTGACGTCGTCCCCACGCTTCACTGCCAGAGAGCTCCGTGTGGCTACAGCTCCCCCTGCTGAGGAGGCTATGGACACGAGCAGGGCCAAAGTTAAAACAAACATCAGACAAAGGAGGCTGGCCCGCGGGGAGTGTTTTGTCTGCGGCTCTTGTGAGCACATGCAGAAGGACTGCCCCAAAACGGTCAAACTACAACGCCCGTCCTTAGAAACTGGGCTAAGGGTGGGCCATAACACGCACGCGGGGAAACCCCGCAAATCTGCACGAATCCCAGTAACGATTCTTTGTGGGGATTTAACCCTTCACGCCCCAGCACTGGTAGACACGGGGTCGGAAGGGAATCTGCTGGATAGCAGATGGGCAAAGGAAGTAGGGCTCCCCCTGGTGGCTCTGCCGGCACCATTGCAGGTGAGAGCACTAGATGGCACCCTGCTTCCATTAATCACACATCAGACACAGCCTGTGACCTTGGTTGTGTCTGGAAATCACATGGAGGAGATCGTGTTCCATGTAACACCTTCTACCTCCCGAGTGATTTTGGGATTTCCATGGATGGTGAAGCACAATCCCCGGATTGATTGGCCGTCCGGGGTTGTGACGCAGTGGAGCGAAACCTGCCACCGGGAGTGTTTAGGATCCTCGGTTCCTCCCAGCATGACGGCTAATGAGGAGGTTAAAGTCCCCCCCAATCTATCGGCGGTGCCAAAGGAGTACCACGATCTTGCTGACGTTTTCAGCAAAGATCTGGCGCTCACTCTTCCCCCGCACCGACCGTACGATTGTGCCATCGATTTGGTCCCGGGCGCTGAGTACCCGTCCAGTAGGTTGTACAACCTCTCACGTCCGGAACGCGAATCAATGGAGACCTACATTCGGGACTCTTTAGCTGCCGGGCTGATCCGGAACTCCACCTCCCCGATGGGTGCTGGTTTCTTTTTTGTGGGCAAAAAGGACGGCGGACTCCGTCCATGCATTGATTACAGAGGGCTGAACGAGATCACGATTCGCAACCGATACCCATTACCTCTGTTGGATTCAGTGTTCACGCCCCTGCATGGAGCCCAAATTTTCACTAAATTGGATCTTAGAAACGCGTACCACCTGGTTCGGATCCGGAAGGGAGACGAATGGAAGACGGCATTTAACACCCCGTTAGGTCACTTTGAGTACCTGGTCATGCCGTTCGGCCTCACTAACGCCCCCGCGACGTTCCAAGCTTTGGTAAATGACGTCTTGCGGGACTTCCTGCATCGGTTCGTCTTCGTATATCTGGATAATATACTCATCTTTTCCCAGGACCCTGAGATCCATGTCCAGCATGTACGTCAGGTCCTACAGCGGTTGTTGGAGAACCGGCTGTTTGTGAAGGGCGAGAAGTGCGAGTTCCACCGCACTTCTTTGTCCTTCTTGGGGTTCATCATCTCCTCCAACTCCGTCGCCCCTGATCCGGCCAAGGTTGCGGCGGTGAGAGATTGGCCCCAACCAACAAGCCGCAGGAAATTGCAGCAGTTCCTCGGCTTTGAAAATTTCTACAGGAGGTTCATTAAAGGCTACAGTCAGGTAGTTAGCCCCCTGACTGCCCTGACCTCCACCAAGGTCCCCTTCACCTGGTCGGATCGGTGCGAAGCCGCGTTCCAGGAGTTGAAACGTCGGTTCTCGACTGCACCAGTTCTGGTGCAGCCTGATCCTGATCGCCAGTACATAGTGGAAGTGGACGCCTCTGACTCAGGGATAGGAGCCGTGCTGTCCCAGAGCGTCGAGGCTGATAAGGTTCTCCATCCTTGTGCCTATTTTTCCCGCAGGTTGACCCCAGCTGAACGGAACTATGACGTCGGCAATCGGGAGCTCCTCGCGGTGAAGGAGGCTCTTGAAGAGTGGAGACACCTGCTGGAGGGGGCGTCGTTGCCTTTCACGGTTTTCACGGACCATCGGAACCTGGAGTACATCCGGACCGCCAAGCGGCTGAACCCCAGGCAAGCCCGCTGGTCTCTGTTCTTCGGGCGCTTTGACTTCCGGATCACGTACCGCCCCGAGACCAAAAACCAAAAATCGGATGCATTGTCCCGGGTGCACGAAGAAGAAGCCAAGGCGGGGCTGTCGAACCCCACCGAGACCATCATCCCCGAGTCCACTGTCGTGGCCTCCCTCACCTGGGACGTGGAGAAGACCGTCCGGGAGGCCCTGGCAAGGAGCCCGGACCCGGGGACCGGCCCCAAGAACAGAATGTACGTCCCACCAGAGGCAAGAGCTGCCGTATTGGACTTCTGTCACGGGTCCAAGCTCTCCTGTCATCCCGGAGTGCGTAGGACCGTGGCAGTGGTCCAGCAGTGCTTCTGGTGGGCGTCCCAGGAAACCGACGTTCAGGACTACGTCCAGGCCTATACCATCTGCGCCAGGGGCAAGGCAGACCATCGGAGGACGTCGGGACTCCTCCAACCCCTGCCGGTGCCTCACTGCCCCTGGTCTCACATTGGCCTGGACTTCATCACGGGCCTCCCGCCGTCCCAGGGTAACACCATTATTCTCACGATAGTGGACCGGTTCTCCAAGGCGGCCCACTTCGTGGCCCTCCCGAAGCTCCCGACGGCCCAGGAGACGGCAGACCTCCTGGTCCACCACGTCATGCGGCTGCATGGGATACCATCGGACGTTGTATCAGATCGTGATCCCCAGTTCTCTTCGCAGGTTTGGAAGAGTTTCTGTAAGGAGCTGGGGGCCACCGTGAGTCTCTCGTCCGGGTACCACCCCCAGACAAACGGCCAGGCAGAGCGGGCTAACCAGGAGTTGGAACAGGCCCTTCGCTGCGTCACCTCCGCGCACCCGGCGGCCTGGAGTCACCATCTGGCCTGGATCGAGTATGCCCATAACAGCCAAGTCTCGTCTGCTACCGGCCTCTCCCCTTTTGAGGCATGTTTGGGGTACCAGCCCCCATTGTTCCCGCTGGTGGAGGGAGAGGTCGGTGTGCCCTCGGTCCAGGCCCACCTCAGGAGCTTCACTGCGGATCCACCCTGTATTCCATGTGTCCCACATCAAGCCACACCACACCTCGCCCCTCTGTGCACCTGGACCTACGCCGCCTCCTGCCCGGCTCATCGATGGGGAGCCTGCTTGGACAGTCCGCAGGCTCCTGGACGTCCGTCGTAAGGGCCGGGGGTTCCAATATCTGGTGGACTGGGAGGGGTATGGACCTGGGTGAAGAGGAGCTTCATCCTGGACCTGGCCCTCCTGGCCGATTTCTACAAAAGACACCCGGACAAGCCAGGTCGGGCGCCAGGAGGCGCCCGTTGAGGGGGGGGGTCCTGTTATGTGGGCCGCTGAAGAGGAGGTACTGCTGGCCCACCACCACCAGAGGGCGCCCTGCTTGGAGTGCGGGCTCCAAGCACGAGAGGGCGCCAGACCCAGAAGAAGTGACAGCTGTCACTCATCGCACCAGCTGTCACTCATCTACACCACTTTATAAGCCGGACTGCAACTCCACCTCCTCGCCGAGAAATCAACTACCGAAGAGGTAATTTCTCTGCTGACTCATATCGTTGAGTGATAACCTGAACTTCTTTTGCAGCCGTTATCCTGTGGTGTTCTTCCTTATCTGTGGGATTGGCGTTTGGTGTGACAGCGACGGCTTCGCCTCACACCCCAAACCAGATAAGTGGATTAAACAGGAGCTGCATGAGTGTGTGATTGGAGGTGGAGGTGCTCCCTCCTAACTGTGTGCAGACTGTGGATTACTGAGTGTGCGGACTCACACTCATTCATCTTGTCTTTGCTTTCTGCCAGCAGTACCAGGGTCGACAGCCGAAGACAGAGGCCACCTGGGGACTCGGGACTTGGCGGCTCCGGTGTTCTTCAGACCGTTGGTGGTGGAAGCCGTGTGGGACGCGGCTTCTCTCTCGGCGGGGGTCTTCTATCTTCGAGCCTGCCCACACGTCACCTGGTGTTAATTGACTTTACAAATTTTGTGTATTTCGTTGTGTGTTGTCACAACATTAAATTGTTACTTTTTGGCTTATTCATTGTCCATTCATTTGCGCCCCCTGTTGTGGGTCCGTGCTACGACACCTTCCCAACACGCCTATTGGAGTGAAATGTGGTGAGGACCTTGTGTGGGGGAGGCACGTTAATCATGAAGGCCCATCAGGGCCCTTGAACACGAGACAGCTAACAGGGCTCTGATGGAACAAGACATCCTCAACGGCAGATCAGATGGAGGAGGTGATGGCTTGTAACCCAGCGGCTGTGAAGGCAGATGAAGACTGCAGATTGACTGTGTGGACGTGAAACAGGGACGGATGATCTCTGTTCTTTTGTGTGGAGCAGCGGTGCTGCTGCTGATGTTGGTGGTTGTGTGTTTGTGCTCAGACCAAACGGATGCTGGTGGAGAAGATGGGCAGGGAGGCGGTGGAGCTGGGTCATGGCGACGCCACCATCACCGGGATGGAGGAGAACATGCTGATAGCCAGCCTGTGCGATCTGCTGGAGAGGATCTGGAGTCACGGGCTGCAGGTCAAACAGGTCAGTGCAGAAACACAGCGGTAATAAGTAACCATGCAGTGTCCACCGCGGCAACAGACTCATCTCCGGCTTCAAACTGGATTTTTAAAATTTCATTTTTACATTCATCGGTTTTCTAAAGCTGCTTCCTCCAGTTAAGCATTACAGGGGGTGGAGCCTATCCCAGCTGTCACGGACTGAGTGTGTGGACTCAGACCTGGGCCCCGAGGCCACGCCTCCATCCCCTCCCTGTGCGACCTGATTAAAGTGTTGGTACACTGTAAAAAAATGTGACTTAGTTCAACTGAATGTCAGTAAACTCACCTTAAAGATCAGCTTTGTTTCAACTCACACAGCTTTAAGTCCAGATTTTGAAAACAGATCAACTTGAGTCCAACATCCTAAACTTCCTATTACAAGTGGAGTAAATGAGAAGACATAAGTTCACTTAACTTAATGGGGCTGTCATTTTTTACAGTGGACATTGAGTTTAATTCAATATAAAAATACTCTGTAAATTACAAAAACGTAACATATAATAATGAACAATCTCAGTAAAAACCTCGTAAACAGGACTTAGGAACACATTTGTTCTTAAGAATGTTTTGTGAATGAGACCCAATGAAATTTGTCCAAACAAAAAAAAAGATTTAAATGCAACAGTGTTTTTGTTGTTGTTATTTTGTTTTGTTGTTTTTTGCTCAGACTAAGGGCAGTTCAGAACCTCCATGACCAGTAAAATTTCAAGGACCAAGACGTCGCCCTGTATGGCGGAGCCGGGGCCCCACCCTGGAGCCAGGCCTGGGGTTGGGGCTCGCGCGCAAGCGCCTGGTGGTCGATGATCAACTTTGTAGTCATATCATCTTCGGCCACGTGTCTCGGACACTCAAGTGAAGAGAGGGGCAGAGCTGTCGACCGATCACCATCTGGTGGTGAGTTGGATCCGCTGGGAGGGGAGGAAGCCGGTCAGACCTGGCAGGCCCAAATGTATCGTGAGGGTCTGCTGGGAACGACTGGCGGAACCCTCTGTCAGCGAGGTCTTCAACTCCCACCTCCAGGAGAGCTTCTCCTAGATCCCGGGGGAGGTTGGAGACATAGAGTCCGAGTGGACCATGTTCTCCACCTCCATTGTCGATGCGGCCACTCGTAGCTGTGGTCGCAAGGTCTCTGGTGCCTGTCGCGATGGCAATCCCCAAACCCGGTGGTGGACACCGGAAGTAAGGGATGCCGTCAAGCTGAGGGAGTCCTACTTATCTTTGTTGGTAGGTGGGACCCCAGAGGCAGCTGACAGGTATCGGCAGGCCAAGCGTGGCCAAGATTCTGGCAAACCGTCTGACGCCTCAGGAGGCGGAAGCAGCTCTCCACCAGCACTGTTTACGGTGTGGGTGGGGAGCTTTTGACCCTGACTGGGGATGTTGTCGGGCGGTGGAAGGAATACTTCGAGGATCTCCTGAATCCCATCGTCACGTCTTCAGAAGAGGAAGCAGAGACTGGGGACTCAGAGGCGGACTCATCCATTACCCAGGCCGAAGTCACCGAGGTGGTTAGAAAGCTCCTCTGTGGCAAGGCTCCTGGGGTGGATGAAATCCGTCCTGAGTACCTTAAGTCTCTGGGTGTTGTGGGACTGTCTTGGCTGACACGCCTCTACAACATCGCGTGGCGATCGGGGACAGTGCCTCTGGATTGGCAGACCGGGATGGTGGTCCCTCTGTTTAAGAAGCGGGACCGGAGGGTGTGTTCCAAGTATAGGGGGATCACACTCCTCAGCCTCCCTGATAAGGTCTATTCCAGAGTACTGGAGAGGAGAATTCGACCGATGGTCGAACCTTGGATTTAAATCAAATCAATTTTATTTATATAGCGCCAAATCACAACAAACAGTTGCCCCAAGGCGCTTTATATTGTAAGGCAAAAGCCATACAATAATTACAGAAAAACCCCAATGGTCAAAACAACCCCCTGTGAGCAAGCACTTGGCGACAGTGGGAAGGAAAAACTCCCTTTTAACAGGAAGAAACCTCCAGCAGAACCAGGCTCAGGGAGGGGCAGTCTTCTGCTAGGACTGGTTGGGGCTGAGGGAGAGAACCAGGAAAAAGACATGCTGTGGAAGAGAGCAGAGATCAATCACTAATGATGCAGTGGTGCATACAGAGCAAAAAGAGAAAGAAACACTCAGTGCATCATGGGAACCCCCCAGCAGTCTAAGTCTATAGCAGCATAACTAAAGGATGGTTCAGGGTCACCTGATCCAGCCCTAACTATAAGCTTTAGCAAAAAGGAAAGTTTTAAGCCTAATCTTAAAAGTAGAGAGGGTGTCTGTCTCCCTGATCCGAATTGGGAGCTGGTTCCACAGGAGAGGAGCCCGAAAGCTGAAGGCTCTGCCTCCCATTCTACTCTTACAAACCCTAGGAACTATAAGTAAGCCTGCAGTCTGAGAGCGAAGCGCTCTATTGGGGTGATATGGTACTATGAGGTCCCTAAGATAAGATGGGCCCTGATTATTCAAAACCTTATAAGTAAGAAGAAGAATTTTAAATTCTATTCTAGAATTAACAGGAAGCAAATGAAGAGAGGCCAATATGGGTGAAATATGCTCTCTCTTTCTAGTCCCCATCAGTACTCTAGCTGCAGCATTTTGAATTAACTGAAGGCTTTTCAGGGAACTTTTAGGACAACCTGATAATAATGAATTACAATAGTCCAGCCTAGAGGAAATAAATGTATGAATTAGTTTTTCAGCATCACTCTGAGACAAGACCTTTCTAATTTTAGAGATATTGCGCAAATGCAAAAAAGCAGTCCTACATATTTGTTTAATATGTGCATTGAAGGACATATCTTGATCAAAAATGACTCCAAGATTTCTCACAGTATTACTAGAGGTCAGGGTAATGCCATCCAGAGTAAGGATCTGGTTAGACACCATGTTTCTAAGATTTGTGGAGCCAAGTACAATAACTTCAGTTTTCAGGATTCAGGAGGAGCAGTGTGGTTTTCGTCCTGGTTGCGGCACACTGGACCAGCTCTACACGCTCCATCGGGTGCTCGATGGTTCACGGCAGTTCGCCCAACCAGTACACATGTGTTTTGTGGATCTGGAGAAGGCGTTCGACCATGTCCCTTGGGGCACCCTGTGGGGAGTGCTCTGGGAGTACGGGGTCCGGGGTCCTTTGCTAAGGGCTATCCGGTCCCTGTACGACCGCAGCAGGAGCTTGGGTCGCATTGCCGGTAGTGAGTCAAACCTGTTTCCAGTGCACGTTGGCCTCCGCCAGGGCTGCCCTTTGTCACCGGTTCTGTTCATTATTTTTATGGACAGAATTTCTAGGCGCAGCCAGGGTGTAGAGGGGGTCTGGTTTGGGAACCACAGAATCTCGTCTCTGCTGTTTGCGGACGATGTGGTTCTGTTGGCTTCATCAAATCAGGACCTTCAGCGTGCACTGGGACGGTTTGCAGCCAAGTGTGAAGCATCTGGGATGAAAATCAGTGCCTCCAAATCCGAGGCCATGGTTCTCGACCGGAAAAAGGTGCTTTGCCATCTTCAGGTCGGTGGAGTGTCCTTGCCTCAAGTGGAGAAGTTTAAGTATCTCGGGGTCTTGTTCACGAGTGAGGGACGTATGGAGCGTGAGATCGACAGACGGATCGGTGAAGCATCTGCAGTGATGCGGTCGCTGTATCGGACCATCTTGGTGAAGAGAGAGCTGAGCAGCGGGGCAAAGCTCTCGATTTACCGATCGATCTACGTTCCGACTCTCACCTATGGTCATGAGATTTGGCTCATGACCGAAAGAATGAGATCACGAGTACAAGTGGCCGAGATGAGTTTCTTTCACAGGGTGGCTGGGCACTCCCTTACAGATAGGGTGAGGAGCTTGGATTCGAGCCGCTGCTCCTCCACATCGAAAGGAGCCAGCTGAGGTGGCTCGGGCATCTTTTCCGGATGCCCCCTGGACGCCTCGCTGGAGAGGTGTTCCGGGCCCCTCCCATTGGGAGAAGGCACAGGGGAAGACCCTGGACACGCTGGAGGGACTACATCTCTCGGCTGGCTTGGGAACACCTTGGGGTTCCCCCGGAGGAGCTGGGGGAGGTGTGTGTGGATCGGGAGGTCTGGGTGGCTTTGCTTGAGCTGCTGCCCCCGCGACCCGACTCCAGATAAAGCAGAAGAAAATGGATGGATGGATGGATGGATGGATGGATTTTGGAAATTCTGATACACAAGGCCTGAATTTTTTTTGTTTTTTGATGTCCTAATAAAAATCTAACATGTAAAGGGTCAAGGGGGCAAACACTTTTTCACAGCACTGGATTACACTTTAGTCAGGCCTTTAAAATACTTTTGTGGACTCTTGCTGTAATATGTTGTCAGTGGTTGAGATAGTTGCTGTAGGCATCTAAAAATGCTCATAATCGGGTGAAACCTGATGGAAATCTCTTTGTGGTGTGTCGGTGATGTATGTATGTGCAAAATAAAACAAAACACTACTCCAGGTATGTTTTTGATGAGAATATAACGTCATAACTTTATTACAAGCTCAAACGTCGATGTTGCGTGATAAAGGCCTTTTAATAATAACTCAAAGAAATAATGGCAAAACTCACATGTAAGTTTAAAAAAAAAAAAAGATTATTCGATTACTAAAATAATCGTTAGTTGCAGCCCCAGTTTCTTTTACGAGTGAGAACATTTTACCGATTAAATGTGAATAAGCCAGTTTTGAGTTTCTCAGTGTGCATGCGTTTTCAAAACGGGTGACAGTGTTACTTTGTGCACAGCAGAACAATGTTGTCAGATGCTTTAGGCCCTAATTTTGTATTTTATTGACTGTACAGTGACACAGCACCCATTTGGTGCATTCACCGGATTAGAACAAATCAAAATACTAGTTACTTGAGTCTAAAGTGAGTTTTATTTGTTTCAGAGGGCTTCGTACCCATTAAAATTCACCAGAATATACAAAATTTGACTTGGTCTTTAAAAAATGTTCTAGGGGAGATCCCCTAGACCCCCCATAATCAAGACTACACCCCCCCCCCACCACCCTTTTATGTACCTTTATGTTCAAGTTTTGTATTCTTTTTATGCTTTGTCTCTCTCTCTCCTTAGAGGCTGTTTAGAATAGATTTGTATACTGTATAGTGTGTTTATTGTATTTATTGAGGAAAAAAGAGTGTGTGCCCCCACTACACATTGCTGACATTGATTTTTGCCAGGAAAAAAATTAATTTGGATGAAAATTTATTGCTTTAACCCATGGTGTAAGGTGAAAAGAGAAGTGACAAAAGCATTTAGCAAACTATAAGATGCTAACAGGGATTAAAGTTTTCTGTCGCTACGACGGATTTCCGTCAATTGGGCTGTCAAAAGACAGGAGCCGTCCTGACGCTGGATGCAAGATATAAAATTTACTGCATTCACAATGTTCAAAAAACTATTTTTAAAATAACATCTCTGTTTTGTTTAGTTTTTTTTCCCTCTTGGCAGCCAGTTCTTGTCTGTCTGCACTCGGCAGGAGGCGGAGTGTGTTTGAGTGTCTCACTGTGCAGTGACGACTGACACATCGAGCAAAGAGCACAGTTTTACAAACATAGTTTTAATCTTTTCTTTCAGTCTGCTCTGAATGTCCTCGCTGTGGTTAAACTAAAAATGCTTTTTCCCCAAAATACACCTCAAATCTCTTTCTGAGGATGACATGAGGTAAAATACGCTGATAAAACCTTCTTACCTCTTAATCAGGTTGTGCTGTCTGCATAAATACTCAAATTCTTGATTGTTCCTGCTCAGATACTATAAACCAGGGATGCATCCAGACAGAAAATGTTTAAGTCAGTATTTCTCTGGGCCTAAGTTTTTACTATCATTCTGGACTAAGATGTTTCGTTTAATTTTTGGAGTGATACCGGTTAGATCTGGCTCCAGAACCACACTTCTTAATAGGGGTTGGACCTTATTCTTCTCTGGAGTTCCCCGGGATGTGAGGCACTGGGTGGGTGTGGGGATACTCACAAGTCCCCGGCTGAGCCCTGCTGCGTTGGAGTTTACCCTGGTAGATGAGAGGGTCGTCTCCCTGCGCCTTCGGGTGGCGGGGAAAAACTCTGACTGTTTGTGTGTATACACCGAAGAGCAGTATTCGGCCTTCTTGGAGTCCCTGAAAGGAGTCCTGCATGGGGCTTCAGTGGGGGACTCCATTGTTCTGCTGTGGGACTTCAACGCATACGTGGACAATGACAGACACCTGGAGAGGCATGATTGGGAGTAACGGCCTCCCCGATCTAAACCCAAATGGTTGTTTGCTATTGGACGTCTGTGCTAGTCACAGACTGTCCATAACGAACACCGTGTTCAAACATAAGGATGCTCATAACTGTACGTGGTATCAGAGCACCCTAGGCCAAAGACTAATGATCGATTTTGTGATTGTATCATCTGATCTGAGGCTGCATGTTCTGGACACTCAGGTGAAAAGAGGGGCAGAGCTGTCAACTGATCACCAGCTGTTGGTGATTTGGATCAGAGGGTCAGGGAGGACTTTGGACAAATCTGGTAAGCCCAAATGGATAGTGCAGATGAACTAGGAACATCTGGAGGAGCCCACTGTCCAACAGATCTTTAACTCACATCTCCGGCAGAGCTTCTCTAGCATCCCTGTGGAGGTCGCGGGCATTGAACCAGAATGGGCAATGTTGTTTTTTTTTTTATTTTATCTTTATTGAGCCCAACGGGTTTTATACAGTGTAGGATATTTCTTTTTTTTTTTTTAACCCTCTGGGGTCTGAGGGCATTTTTTGGACAGTTCACTCGCCTGGCATAAATGTTTTATTATTGCTGTTAACAGCTCTCCCTGCATCCCACAATCAAGATTTATGTCTCTTTTTTTCAGGACAACCTGTGCTTTCAGAATATATATGCTTTTGTTGTGTTTTATAAGTGTAATAAAGGTTTACAAACAAAAATAGGCAAGGAAAAAATAAAGCGAAAAGTAATTTTCCACACACATTTATTCAAAACACACAGCAAACTATAATAAACAACTGTTTTGACACTTTATAAAGGTAATTTGAGGTCTTGTGTGAAAGACTGTACAACAAAAAGGTTCAAACAATAAACACAAATGCACATTTTGAACAATATACACAAAATGGTCTATGCATTTGTCGTCCACTGATATGGTAAACAGTGCTTTACGCGGAGAAAACAAGAAGAGAGAGAGATTCAAGAGATTCAAGCATTTATTGTCATTGCCACAAAGAACAACGAAATTACGTCCGGAGCATCCAGATGCGTAGTTAAAAAGAGCAACCAGTGCAATAAATAACCCCCTAAATACCCCATGTAACATTTATGACATCTGTACAGTGATATTTGACAGCAATATAAAAACAAGATATTGAAAAAATGCATTAAGAGTAAGAACAGACCAAATAAATAAATATAAAAATGGTGACACTGTGCAGCAATGCAGAAACCAGTTCAATACTATTAATTGATGGCTATAATCCACGGAAGGAGGGACATAGGGGGAAGAGGGCAATTTCCAAATAAATAAATAAATAATGTGCAACAATGCAAAACCAGTTCAGTGCTACTACAATTGATTATGAACTCAATGCAATTGATATAGTTATAGTCCGTGGGAGGGAGGCAGAGGGGGGGAGGGCAGAGTTCAATAATCTGACAGCTTGAGGATACAGGCTATTGGCCAGTCTAGATGTTCTGGCCTTTACGGCCCTATACCTTCTCCCTGAAGGCAGCAGATGGAAAAAGTGATAAGTAGGATGGTGCTGGTCTCGCAGGATATTACGCACTCTATTAAGACAGCGAGTGGGATAGATAGTGTTAATCTCTGGGAGAGTTGTCCCAATGATACTCTCCGCTATTTTCACCACCCGCTGAAGTGCCTGCTGATCGGCCTTAGTGCAGCTGGAGAACCACACTAACAACCCATATGTCAGCACACTACTGATGGCACAGTTATAAAAGTTCACCATCAGGCATCTAGGGATACGGGCACTCCTCAGCTTCCTCAGATAATAGAGGCGTTGTTGGGCCTTTCCCACAACTGAGGCAATGTGAATGCCCCAGGACAGGTCCTCCGTCACTGTCACACCCAAGAACTTAAAACTGCTAATCCTCTCCACCGCATCAGTGCCAATGAAGAGAGGTTGATGGTCATTATGCCCCTTCTTACGAAAATCCACAACTATTTCTTTAGTCTTTTTTGGTGTTTAGCGCTAAATTGTTGTCCTGGCACCAAGACACCAAATGTTGCACCTCAGACCTGTAGTATGTCTCATTGTCATTAGTGATAAGTCCGAGTTTGGACCGCAGTTTAAATGGCTGGATAGTATTAAAGGCCGAACTGTAGTCCACAAAGAGGAGCCGTGCATAACTGTTCCTATGCTCCAGGTACTCCAATAACGTGTGCAGAGCCATAGCAATGGCATCCTCAGTTGAGCGGTTCTCTCTGTAAGCAAATTGGTATGGATCCATTAACGGTGATATTGTAGCTTTAATGTATTTGATAACCAATCTCTCCAAACATTTGGCAGGAATGGATGTAAGTGCCACAGGTCTGTAATCATTGAGACATGTGACATTGGACTGCTTCGGTAGGGGAACAATTATAGCTGTCTTGAACTAAGCCAGGATCAGAGCGCAGGACAGTGAGGTGTTGTAAATAGAGGTGAAAACATCTGCCAACTCTGCAGCACAGTCTTTAAGTACCCGGCCCAGCACTCCGTCCGGTCCGGCTGCTTTCCTGATGTTAATGCCTTGGAAGATACGTCTCAGTAAGATCTGTAATGGGGAGTGGGGGCAGGGCAGGGTCATTGTTATCCCTATCAAAACAGGCATAAAAGAGGTTTAAATCCTCCACCAAGGTGGAACTGTCAGCAGAGGGTAATAATGGTTCCCTCTTATAGTCTATGATGGCCTTGATGCCCTCCCAAATCTGCCTTGTATCAGTAGTGGTATCAAATCTGGTTTCGATGCACCTCTTGTATTGTCGTTTGGCAGCCTTAATACCTCTCCTCAGCTCAGCCCTGGCAACCCTATACGCCTCCTGATCCCCAGAATTGAAGGCCATATTCCTTTCTCGAATAAGATGTTGTACTCCGCATGTCATCCAAGGTGGTGTGTTAGGAAATACCCGGTATTGTCTCCAGAATGTGACATGAGCCACACAGAAGCAGATATAATCCAGTACAGTGGAGGTGTACTTATCCAGTGCACCACGATTGTCGGTACCCTGTTCCCTGAATACATCCCACTCTGTGCATTGGAAACAATCTTGGAGCATAGGAATTGCATCCTGCAACAGAGTTATTGCAGAGTTATTGCAACAGAGTTATCCAGTAACATTCACATGCAAACTAGTGGAGCAATCCTGATAGTTACACACTCTTTGTTTGAGCACGTGAGATTGTCATCAGAGGCTCTCCGTCTGCATTCACTGATTGCTGTGCGTAATGGCGCAGGGCGCACTGAGTATGTACTAATAGTATTTACTCATTGGCGCACCCAGGGGGCTATTCAAATGGGCCAACTAGTAACATATCACTCCTGAAAATGATCTTTGGCTTTTCACGTGAGGTAAATCTGCCCTATGATTGGATTTTGGAAAACCATGTGACGGTGAACCAATTCCGATTGGACACTCACATTGTGCACATCATCACACAGCCTCTATGAGGAGTACAAAGATGGCCGATGGCTGGCTCAAAAGTCCGTGGAGTTAACTTTTCAGCAAAAAAAGTAAGTTTCTATCTCATATCATTAAAAAGTTAGCCGTCATATACAATGGCGTCGAGAGAAACAGACGCCGAGAAAATATAATTTATAGTAGATTTACAGGTTCTAATCCTGATGCATAGGAAAAGCAAAGAAAAGGAAAATAAAACTTAATCATAGAGAAAAGAACCGTCAGGATTTTCCATCTGTATCCAATTTTTTACATTTTTATGTATTAACAGTATGAACAAAGAAACAAAGAAAACCTGCACCCTCTTTGCCCTTTCTGGAATCAGTTTGACACCTATGATTTAGACCATATCCTAGAAAATATGTCAGTCTGGATTTTAAGGGGGTAGGACAACCTTTCCATTGTATATATATCATGGACTACATCTAACCACTCTCCTATTAATTTAATTAATTTAATTTAATTATCTTATAATGCGCCAAATCACAGCAAAAGCCGTCTCAAGGCACCTTACATGAAACAATTAAACATAAAATTTAAATAAATAATTAAAAATGAATTTAAAAACATTTCAAATACATAATTAAAAACAGAAGTAAAAGAATAAAACAGATAAAAAATAAAAACTATTCATAAGAAAGACAATAAAATAGGTTTTCAGTCTTGACTTAAAAATGTCCACTGACTCTGACTGCCTCACGGTCACAGGAAGACAAGACCCTCCTATTGTAGGAGGGTCTTCTTTTAACCACCTTCTTGAGACAGCTTTTTTACTTGCCACCAGGAGGTATAAGTAACAACTTTTTATCTCTATGATCCCATAAGTCAAATGAGATATTTCCTGTGTATAAGGTGTCAAACCTACATGGGATGTTGACTTTGAAAGTCGCTTCCAGATGGATGTGTATTTCTCACCAGTATGGAGTCAGTACTGGCCAATCCCAGAAGACCTGAAAGAGATTGGCCTCACTTGCTCCACAGGCCCTCCAGCAGGCTGTGCTAGATATTTGTGTTTGTTGTTGCAATGGTGTTATAAAAACCTGGACAGATTTTTCCAGCTATATTCTCGCCATGTACTGGAGCATGTTGTTCCCCATTGTAGTCTACATATGTTGACTGAAGAAGGAGTCCTTCCGGGATGTGTTATCTAAGCGGACTCCGGAGGCAATTGCAAGGTATCGATAGGCCCGAAGGGCAGCAGCCACTGCTGTGAAGGAGACAAAGTAGCAGGTGTGGGAGGAGTTTGGAGCAACCATGAAGGACTTTCAGTCAGCACCAATGTGCTACTGATGGACTGTAAGGCACCTCAGGAGGGGAAAACAGGGAACAATCCAAGCTGTCTACAGTAAGGATGGGACTCTGTTGACCTCAACTGAGGATGTAATCCAGCGCTGGAAGGAACACTTTGAGGAACTCCTGCATCAGATCGGCGTGCCCTCTATAGTAGGGGCAGAGCTGGGAGCTACTCTCACCTGTGGTCATGAGGGTTGGGTCATGACTGAAAGAAGTAGATCACAGGTACAAGCGGCTGAAATGGGTTTCCTCAGGAGGGTGGCCGGTGTCTCCCTTAGAGATAGGGTGAGAAGTTCGGTCATCCGTGGGGAGCTTGGAGTAGAGCTACTTCTCCTTTGCATTGAAAAGAGCCAGCTGAGGTGGTTCGGGCATTTGATAAGGATGCCTCCTGGGCACCTCCCTAGGGAGGTGCTCCAGACATGTCTCCAATGGTTCTCCAGGGAGGAGACCTATTGGGGAAGACCCAGGACTAGGTGGAGAGATTATATCTCCACACTGGCATGGGAACGCCGTGGGATCCCCCAGTCAGAGGCGGTCAATGTGGCACAGGAAAGGGAAGCCTGGGGTCCCCTGCTGGACTGTTGCCCCCACGACCCAATCCCAGATAAGCGGTTGAAGATGAGTGACAGTGAGTGAGTTTAATTTTTCTGCATAACTAAAGTTGTAGGTGAACCAATATATATATACGAGGTCTATTAGACAATAAACCGACCCTTTTATTTTTTTTAACTATATGGATTTGAATGACGTGCGATTCCACCAATCATGCTTGAACCCTCGTGCGCATGCGTGAGTTTTTTTCACGCGTCGGTGACGTCATTTCCCTGTGGGCAGGCCTTGAGTGAGATGTGGTCCCGCTCTCTCGGCTGAATTCCTTTGTTTCACACGCTGCTCGAGACGGCGCGCATTGCTTTATCAAAATTTTTTCTGGACCTGTGAGGAATATCCGAGTGGATACTATTCGAGAAATTAAGCTGGTTTTCGGTGAAAAGTTTAACGGCTGATGAGAGATTATGGGGTGTTTCTGTCACTGTAAGGACTTCCCACAGAGCGGGACGTCCTGCAGCGCTTCCAGGCGCCGTCGTCGGCCTGTTTCGACATGAAAACATCCTAATTTCAATCAATCAATCAATCAATTTTATTTATATAGCGCCAAATCACAGCAAACAGTTGCCCCAAGGCACTTTATATTGTAAGACAAGGCCATACAATAATTACGTAAAACCCCAACGGTCAAAACGACCCCCTGTGAGCAAGCACTTGGCTACAGTGGGAAGGAAAAACTCCCTTTTTGTTGTGTGGGCCGCCAGAAGAGGAGGTATTGCTGGCCCACCACCAGAGGGCGCCCTGCCTGAAGTGCGGGCTTCAGGAACGAGAGGGCGCTGCCACCTCCCAAGAGCGGCCGGGTTGACAGCTGTCACTCATCAGCTATGACAGCTGTCACCAATCCTCTGCACTTCACCCCGGATAAAAGCAGGATGACACCTCCACCACGTCGCTGAGATATCATTCTTCTAAGGAGGTAACACTCTCAGCCTGAGTATTCCTACATTGAGTCCAGTAGATACATTGTTGCAGCTGTCTTTCCGAAGGACCGGCGTAGGCTGCGACTGCTTCGCTCTGCTTTCCGCCAGATAAGTAATCAGACTGGAGCTGCACGAGCGTGTGATTAGAGGTGGAGGTGGAATTACCACCATCCTTGTTACTGGGTGTACACACACCCACACTTGACTGTTTTTGCTCTTCGCCAGCAGTACCAGATCCGACACGCGGAGACGGTGGCCACCTGGGGAACTCGGGACCTGGCGGCTCCAGTATCCTTCTGGTTCGGTGGCGGAGGAAATCATGTGGTTCCGGTTCTTCTCTAGACGGACGTCTCCTATCGTCGAGCCTGCCCACACGACACCTTTATCCATTGACTTTGTATTTATTATATAATCTGCTGTGTGTGGTTGTGGTATTCACAACAGTAAAGTGTTCAAATTTAACTTCTTCTATTGTCCGTTCATTTGCGCCCCCTGTTGTGGGTCCGTGTCACTACACTTTCACAACAGGATATCTCGGCCAGCGTCATGGACTCCGAGGGGCGTCACCCAGCAATTGAACGGCCAATGGGAGAGCAGGGTGCACAGGCGTCTGCAGGAGGCGTGATTGGTGAGTTGCAGCACATCCTCACCGCCTTTACGGCTCGGTTGGAACAGATGACCGAGCAAAACATCCTCCTGAACCGCAGGGTGGAGGCTCTCTCCGCACAGGTGGCAGCGAGCGCTCAGGGCGCTGCTGCAGCTCCTCCTCTTGCCGACCCTGTGCAGGATATAAACGTTCCAGTGGTCATTCAAGAACCCCTCCCACCATCCTCTGAAGCATACATAAGCCCCCCAGAGCCGTACGGAGGTTGTGTGGAGACGTGCGCGGACTTTCTTATGCAGTGTTCGCTCGTCTTTGCACAACGTCCCGTCATGTGCGCGTCTGATGCTAGTAAGGTAGCTTATGTGATTAATCTGCTTCGAGGAGAGGCACGCGCTTGGGCTACGGCGCTTTGGGAGCAAAATTCACGGCTCCTTCATACGTACACTGGGTTTGTGAGGGAGTTCAAAACCGTGTTTGACCACCCTAACGGGAGAGACCGCTTCAACTGTGCTGCTGTCAATGAGACAGGGACGCCGGAGCACAGCCGCTTATGCAGTCGACTTCTGCATTGCGGCTGTGAGGTCCGGCTGGAATAACGCTGCGCTCCGCGCCGCCTTCGTAAACGGACTGTCGTCGGTCCTGAAGGAGCACCTGGTGGCCAAGGACGAACCGCGGGAATTAGATGGGCTTATCGACCTTGTTATACGGTTAGACAATCGGTTGGAGGAACGCCGTCGGGAACGAGACGAAGGGCGTGGCCGGGCACGTGCCGTCCCTCTTCCTTCCGGGTCCGAAAAAGGTCTGCCCTTCCCACGCTCCATGGCCTCTACGCCCCGTGTGGCTACAGCTCCCCCTGCTGACGAAGCTATGGACACGAGCAGGGCCACATTCAGACCACCGAATAGACAGAGGAGGCTTCCCTGCAGGGCGTGTTTTGTTTGCGGCTCAATTGAGCACCAATTGAGAGACTGCCCCGAACGGTTAAACACCAACGCCCGCCCCTAGAAACTGGGCTTAGGGTGGGCCAAGAAATTCACGTGGGACACACACATATTTCCACACGGCTCCCAGTTACAATCCTTAGCGGGAATTTAACCCTTCAGGCCCCAGCACTGGTAGACACAGGGTCAGAAGGGAATCTGCTAGACAGCAGATGGGCCAGGGAGGTAGTGCTCCCTCTGGTGGCGCTTCCTTCGCCATTGCAGGTGCGAGCACTAGATGGCACCCTACTCCCTTTAATCACACACAGGACATTACCAGTAACTCTGGTGGTGTCAGGGAATCATCGGGAGGAGATAGAGTTTTTTGTGACTCCCTCTACCTCCCGTGTGATTCTGGGGTTCCCGTGGATGTTAAAACACAATCCCCGGATTGATTGGCCGTCCGGGGTGGTGATACAGTGGAGCGAGACCTGCCATCGGGTGTTTAGGATCCTCGGTCCCTCCCGGTTCCCAGGCTAAGGAGCAGGTCAAAGTCCCTCCCAATCTGTTGGCGGTGCCGGTTGAGTACCACGATCTTGCTGACGTTTTCAGCAAGGATCTGGCACTCACCCTTCCCCCACACCGTCCGTACGATTGTGCCATCGATTTGATTCCAGGCGTGGAGTTCCCGTCCAGCAGGCTGTACAACCTCTCACGACCTGAGCGCAAACCGATGGAGACCTACATCCGGGACTCCTTAGCTGCCGGGCTGATCCGGAACTCCACCTCCCCGATGGGAGCAGGTTTCTTTTTTGTGGGCAAGAAAGATGGCGGTCTTCGTCCATGCATTGATTATCGGGGCTGAACGAGATCACGGTTCGCAATCGATTCGGTGTTCACCCCCCTGCATGGAGCCAAAATATTCACAAAGCTGGATCTTAGGAATGCATATCACCTAGTTCGGGTCCGGAAGGGAGACGAGTGGAAGACGGCATTCAACACCCCGTTAGGTCATTTCGAGTACCTGGTCATGCCGTTCGGCCTCCCTAAAGCCCCCGCGACGTTCCAAGCTTTGGTAAATGACGTCTTGCGGGACTTCCTGCACCGATTCATCTTCGTATATCTGGACGATATACTCATTTTTTCTCCGGACCCTGAGACTCAGGTCCTGCAGTGGTTGTTGGAGAACTGGCTGTTTGTGAAGGGTGAGAAGCGTGAGTTTCATCGCACCTCTTTGTCCTTCCTGGGGTTTATCATCTCCTCCAACTCCGTCGCCCCGGATCCGGCCAAGATCGCGGCGGTGAGAGACTGGCCCCAACCTACGAGCCGTAGGAAGCTGCAACAGTTCCTCGGCTTCGCAAATTTTTACAGGAGGTTCATTAAGGGGTATAGTCAGGTAGTTAGCCCCCTGACAGCCCTGACCTCACCAAAGGTTCCCTTCACCTGGTCGGATCGGTGCGATGCCGCGTTCAGGGAGTTGAAACAGCGCTTCTCGACTGCACCCGTCTTGGTGCAGCCCGATCCCAGTCGCCAGTTTGTGGTTGAAGTGGACGCCTCTGACTCAGGGATAGGAGCCGTGCTATCCCAGAGCGGAGAGACCGATAAGGTCCTTCACCCGTGTGCCTATTTCTCCCGCAGGTTGACCCCAGCAGAACGGAACTATGACGTGGGCAATCAAGAACTCCTAGCGGTGAAAGAGGCTCTTGAGGAGTGGAGACATCTGTTGGAGGGAGCGTCAGTGCCATTCAGGGTTTTTACTGACCACCGGAACCTGGAGTATATCAGGACCGCCAGGCGGCTGAACCCCAGGCAAGCCACTGTTCTTCGGCCGTTTTGACTTCCGGATTACCTACCGCCCCGGGACCAAGAACCAGAGGTCAGACGCCTTGTCCCGGGTGCATGAACATGAAGTCAAAACCGAGCTGTCGGATCCACCGGAACCCATCATACCGGAGTCCACTATCGTGGCCACACTTACCTGGGATGTGGAGAAGACCATCCGGGAGGCCCTGGCACGGAGCCCGGATCCCGGATCCCGGAACAGGGCCAAAGAACAGACTATACGTCCCACCAGAGGGCAGGGCTGTCGTCCTGGACTTCTGTCACGGGTCCAAGCTCTCCTGCCACCCAGCGGTGCGTAGGACCGTGGCAGTGGTCCGGCAGCGCTTGTGGTGGGCGTCCCTGGAGGCTGACGTCCGGGCATACATCCAGGCCTGCACCACCTGCGCCAGGGGCAAGGCAGACCACCAAAAGGCACAGGGACTCCTTCAGCCGCTTCCTGTGCCTCATCGCCCCGGTCCCACATTGGTCTGGATTTTGTCACGGGCCTCCCACCGTCCCGGGGGCACACCACCATCCTCACGATAGTGGACCGGTTCTCCAAGACGGCCCACTTCGTGGCCCTCCCGAAGCTCCCGTCGGCCCAGGAGACAGCGGATCTCCTGGTCCACCATGTCGTACGTCTGCATGGGATACCAACAGACATCGTCTCAGATCGTGGTCCCCAGTTTTCCTCACAGGTGTGGAGAAGTTTCTGCCGGGAGCTGGGGGCCACCGTGAGCCTCTCGTCTGGGTATCACCCACAGACCAATGGACAGGCTGAACGGGCTAACCAGGAGGTGGAGCAGGCCCTGCGATGTACCACATCCGCACACCCGACGGCTTGGAGTGAACACCTGGCCTGGATCGAGTATGCGCATAACAGCCAAGTGTCCTCTGCCACCGGCCTCTCCCCGTTCGAGGTGTGTCTGGGGTACCAGCCCCCTTTGTTTCCGGTGGTGGAGGGAGAGGTCGGTGTACCCTCAGTCCAGGCCCACCTGCAGAGATGCCGTCGAGTGTGGCGCACCGCCCGTTCAGCTTTGTTGAGGGCCTGGACGAGGGCAAAGACCCATGCAGACCGTCGACGGTCCCTGGCCCCCGCATATCGGCCCGGGCAGGAGGTGTGGCTATCCACAAGGGACATCCCCCTCCAAGTGGACTCCCCCAAACTTAAGGACCGGTACATAGGGCCCTACAAGATCCTCAAGGTCCTCAGTCCCGCCGCAGTGAGGCTCCAACTCCCGACCTCACTGCGGATCCATCCAGTATTCCATGTTTCGAGATTGAAACCACATCACACCTCCCCCCTCTGTACACCCGGTCCAGTGCCGCCTCCTGCCCGTATCATTGACGGGGAGCCGGCTTGAACAGTGCGCCGGCTCCTGGACGTCCGTCGGATGGGCCGGGGTTTCCAGTATTTGGTGGACTGGGAGGGGTATGGACCCGAAGAACGCTCCTGGGTGAAGAGGAGCTTCATCCTGGACCCGGCCCTCCTGGCCGATTTTTACCGTCGCCACCCGGACAAGCCTGGTCGGGCCTGGGGGGGTCCTGTTGTGCGGGACACCAGAAGAGGAGGTACTGCTGGCCCACCACCAGAGGGCGCCCTGCCTGAAGTGCGGACTTCAGGAACGAGAGGGCGCTGCCACCTCCCAAGAGCGGCCGGGTTGACAGCTGTCAATCATCAGCTATGACAGCTGTCACCAATCCTCTGCACTTCACCCCAGATAAAAGCAGGATGACACCTCCACCACGTCGCAGAGATATCGTTCTTCTAAGGAGGTAACACTCTCAGCCTGAGTATTCCTACATTGAGTCCAGTAGATACATTGTTGCAGCTGTCTTTCCGATGGACCGGCGTAGGCTGCGACTGCTTCGCTCTGCTTTCCGCCAGATAAGTAATCAGACAAGAGCTGCACGAGCGTGTGATTAGAGGTGGAGGTGGAATTACCACCATCCTTGTGACTGGTTGTACACACACCCACACTTGACTGTTTTTGCTCTTCGCCAGCAGTACCAGATCCGACACGCGGAGACGGTGGCCACCTGGGGAACTCGGGACCTGGCGGCTCCAGTATCCTTCTGGTTCGGTGGCGGAGGAAATCGTGTGGTTCCGGTTCTTCTCTAGACGGACGTCTCCCATCGTCGAGCCTGCCCACACGACACCTTTATCCATTGACTTTGTATTTATTCTATAATCTGCTGTGTGTGGTTGTGGTATTCACAACAGTAAAGTGTTCAAATTTAACTTCTTCTATTGTCCGTTCATTTGCGCCCCCTGTTGTGGGTCCGTGTCACTACACTTTCACAACACTTAACAGGAAGAAACCTCCAGCAGAACCAGGCTCAGGGAGGGGCAGTCTTCTGCTGGGACTGGTTGGGGCTGAGGGAGAGAACCAGGAAAAAGACATGCTTTGGAGGGGAGCAGAGATCAATCACTAATGATTAAATGCAGAGTGGTGCATACAGAGCAAAAAGAGAAAGAACCACTCAGTGCATCATGGGAACCCCCCAGCAGTCCAAGTCTATAGCAGCATAACTAAGGGATGGTTCAGGGTCACCTGACCCAGCCCTAACTATAAGCTTTAGCAAAAAGGAAAGTTTTAAGCCTAATCTTAAAAGTAGAGAGGGTGTCTGTCTCCCTGATCCGAATTGGGAGCTGGTTCCACAGGAGAGGAGCCTGAAAGCTGAAGGCTCTACCTCCCATTCTACTCTTACAAACCCTATGAACTACAAGTAAGCCTGCAGTCTGAGAGCGAAGCGCTCTATTGGGGTGATATGGTACTATGAGGTCCCTAAGATAAGATGGGACCTGTTAGTCCCCGTTAGTACTCTAGCTGCAGCATTTTGAATTAATTGAAGGCTTTTCAGGGAACTTTTAGGACAACCTGATAATAATGAATTACAATAGTCCAGCCTAGAGGAAATAAATGCATGAATTAGTTTTTCAGCATCACTCTGAGACAAGACCTTTCTAATTTTAGAGATATTGCGTAAATGCAAAAAAGCAGTCCTACATATTTGTTTAATATGCGCTTTGAATTTAAGGCTTGATTCACGCAGGACATCGTGAGAGAACAGAGAAGATTCAGAATAGGCCGGCATGAGGACTTTATGCGGACATTCCACTGTTTAAGGACATTTTTTAATGAAAGACGTGCGCGCAAATTCGCAGAGTCGTTTCCGTGACAACTCGGCGAATCTGTGTGCGCCGCGACAGGAAAAACACCTCCGTGTTGAAAACCATTTGTAAAATTCAGGCGGCTTTTGATGGCTTTCAACAAGTGAGTAACTGAGAAATTGTTTAACAGCTTGGGCATGTTCCAACTTGCCCGTTAAGGTTTCCAACGGAGGTGTTTTTCCTGTTGCGACCCCCCGCGGTCGGGTCCGGCCCGACATGCGACTCTGCCTGCACGTTCTTTCATTACAAAATGACCGTTAACAATGGAATGTCTGAATAAACTCCTCATGCCGACTTCTTCTGAAAGTTCTCTGTTCTCTGACGACTTCCTGGGTCAACAGAGCCTGAAATGTGGAAGTTTTCAACTTGAAACGGCGAGACGCTGCTGCCTTGAAGCGCAGATCACCGTCAGGCGCTGTGGGCCATCCTTAAAGCAACACTACCAGACCAAAATCTCTCATCAGCTGTTAAAATTTTTACCTAAAACCAGCTGAATTTATCGAATGGTGTCCACTCAGTTGTGCCTTACAGCTTTTGAAAAATTTTTTTATCAAACAAAGCAGCAGTCTCTGAGCCATTCCTAAACAATGAAAAAATCGACGAGAGGGTGGGCGACTCCTCACTCAAAGACTGCCCACAAGCGTATGACGTAACCGACAGGCGTGAAAAAACTCTTGCATGCCCACGAGGGTTCAAGCATGTCTGATGTAATCACACGTGATTCAAATCCATATGGTTTTTGAAAAAAATAATAAGGTCGGATACTTTTCTAATAGACCTCGTATATATATTTTATGTAATATCTAAACTCAGTGTTGCTGGGTCTGTTTTGGGGTTCCAGCTTTAAAATCAGGTCAGTTAGGATGAAGGAAGCCAAAAATATGAAATGATTATGGCTCTTGGCTTAGTCATCTGATCAAACAAACATGTAGGTTGTGATATCGATTATGATTTGGCAGGTGAATAAAATTTTCATTGAAGTATTTTTTTTATCCATGAGTTGAACAGTAAGGAAAGAGAAAAGGACTTGTACCGATTGGCCAGACAAGGGGACAGCGCTGGAAAGGATGTGCAGTAGGTTAGGGTGGTAAAAGATGTAGATGGTTATGTGCTGACAAGTGAGGAGAGTGTGTGAAGAAGGTGGAGAAAATATTTTGAGGATCTGATGAATGAAGAAAATGAGAGAGCGAAAAGGCTTTATGTTTTTGTTGAGTAAATAAATGTTTGGCTTATTTAGGAGGCTGTCTCAATTTGACATGGAATCTGAAGAAAATGTCTGTCAAAAATGTCAATGGAAACACTGAAAAATGTATTTCTGACCAGCAGATAAACTCTTTTCAGCAACAACCATGAACAAGTTCTGCATCTTTTCATAGTCACCGAACATATGGTGAACTTGCTTTGAAGGAACTTGTTGCCCGTCAGTGAACTTTCTTTGAAGGAAGTCTTCACCCGTCAGTGAACTTGCTTTGAAGGAACTTCTTGCCCAACAGTGAACTTGCTTTGAAGGAAGTCTTCATCCATCAGTGAACTTGCTTTGAAGGAAGTCTTCACCCATCATAGTAGAGAAGCTTGAATCTTTGACTGGACTGGGTTGCTTGCTGCAAGGACATTTCGGTTCTAATCGCAGAAGCTTCCTCAGCTAAAATTCTTGCTCTGGTAGTCTGTCTTCTGTCTTGACTCTTGTAGAGAATAACAGAAGCCAGCAAAAGCTGGAGTTTTAAACCTAATCAGACCCCTCCTACCGAGAGGCAGACTGCTAGTGGCAAGTTCACTGATGGGCGAGAGGTTTCTTCAAAGCAAGTTCACTGATGGGCGAAGACTTCCTTCAAAGCAAGTTCACTGACGGGCGAAGAGTTCTTTCGAAGCAAGTTCACTGACGGGCGAAGTCTTCTTTCGAAGCAAGTTCACTGACGGGCAAAGACTTCCTTCAAAGTAAGTTCACTGATGGGCAACAAGTTCCTTCAAAGCAAGTTCATTGATGGACGAAGACTTCCTTCAGAGCAAGTCCACTGACGGGAGAAAAGTTCCTTCAAAGCAAGTTCAGATGGGTAACAAGTTCCTTCAAAGCAAGTTCACTGATGGGTGAAGACTTTGTGTGAAGGTTCTCAGTTGTCCAGGTGGTTTCCATAGTAGAGAAGCTTGGATCTTTGACTGGACTGGGTTGAACTTGATATTGGAGTCCACCGAGTTGATGTGCTCTGTAAAGGCCTCCACTTCCTGTTGCTAGATTTTAACCCATGTGTCATTGACATATCTGAACCAGTGACCGGGATAGATTCCCGTGAACAACACCAGGGCTTTCTTCTCCACTAGCTCCATGTACAGATTGGCCACTATGAGGGATACTGGAGACCTCATCGCAAAAGGTTAAAAACTTTAGTGTGGGAAGAGGCCCATAATAAGATCACAAAGGGAAGGGCTAAAGAACAACAACATGTACAGAAAGCCCACACAGTATATGGGTACCCACGATGGTCCCTGGATAAAGTGCAGAAGTCCCAAAGAACAAAGAGACCAGACAGACAGGAGACGGAGCCAAGAAGAGTGTCTCTCCCTTATTTAGCAGGAGTAGTGGAAAAACTACGGAAGATCTTCAGACAACACAAAATCCCAGTTTACTTTAAACCTGTTAACACCTTGAGACAGAAATTAGTTCACCCTAAGGACAGGATCCCTAGTTCCAAACAGAGCAATGTAGTGTATTCTATCAGATGTCAGGAAAACTGTAACGAACACTACACAGGTGAGACTAAGCAGCCATTGCACAAAAGGCTATACCAGCACCACAGAGAGGGCGCCGGTTGACCTCAGTCTGCAGTTCATCTCCACCTTAAAAACACTAACCACACATTTGAGGACAAGGAAGTTAAAATCTTAGCCAGCGAAAGGAAATGGTTTGAGAGAGGAGTGAATGAGGCATTGTATGTGAAACAGTTGAAACCCAGCCTTAACCGGGGAGGGCGTCTGAGGCATGCTTTGTCCCCTGTTTACAATGAGGTACTCAGGTCAAAGCAGTTTCAGTGTTTTGTTCATGGTAATGAGTCATTCATGTCGTCAGGAGAGGCGTCAGTCCCATCATTAGGAGGGACAGCTGCCCTGTCATTAGGAGGGTGCTAACTAGAGCGCAATAGGTGCTAATTAGAGCAATTATTAGTCACTAGCCAATAGCAGTCTGCCCCTCTGTAGAAGGGGTCTGGTTAGGTTTAAAACTCCAGCTTTTCCTGGCTTCCATTATTCTTCTCTACAAGGGTCAAGACAGAAGTCAGACTACCAGAGCAAGAATTGTAGCTGAGGAAGCTTCTGCGATTAGATGCGAAACATCCTCGCATCAAACAACCCAGTCCAGTCAAAGATCCAAGCTTCTCTACTATGGAAACCACCTGGACAACTGACAGCCTTCACAGAAAGTCTTCACCCATCAGTGAAATTGCTTTGAAGGAACTTGTGGCCCCTCAGTGAACTTGCTTTGAAGAAAGTATTCGTCCGTCAATGAACTTGCTTTGAAGGAACTTGTCACCCATCAGTGAACTTGCTTTGAAAGACGTCTTCGCCTGTCAGTGAACTTGCTTTGAAGGATGTCTTCGCCTGTCAGTGAACTTGCTTTGAAGGATGTCTTTGCCCGTCAGTGAACTTGCTTTGAAGGATGTCTTCGCCCGTCAGTGAACTTGCTTTGAAGGATGTCTTCATCCGTCATTGAACTTGCTTTGAAGGATGTCTTCATCCGTCAGTGAACTTGCTTTGAAGAAACCCCTCATCCGTCAGTGAACTTGCTTTGAAGAAACCCCTCATCCGTCAGTGAACTTGCTTTGAAGGAAGTCTTCGTCTGTCAATGAACTTGCTTTGAAGGAACTTGTCACCCGTCAGTGAACTTGCTTTGAAGGAACTTGTCACCCGTCAGTGAACTTGCTTTGAAGGATGTCTTCGCCCGTCAGTGAACTTGCTTTGAAGGATGTCTTCATCCGTCAGTGAACTTGCTTTGAAGAAACCCCTCATCTGTCAGTGAACTTGCTTTGAAGGAAGTCTTCGCCCGTCAGTGAACTTGCTTTGAAGGAAGTCTTCGCCCGTCAGTGAACTTGCTTTGAAGGAAGTCTGCGTCCGTCAGTGAACTTGCTTTGAAGGAAGGCTTCGTCCGTCGGTCAACTTGCTTTGAAGGAAGGCTTCGTCCGTCGGTCAACTTGCTTTGAAGGAAGGCTTCGCCCGTCGGTCAACTTGCTTTGAAGGAAGGCTTCGCCCATCAGTCAACTTGCTTTGAAGGATGTCTTCACCCGTCAGTCAACTTGCTTTGAAGGAACTTGTCGCCCGTCAGTGAGCTCCACAGTCATTGGTATTTCTTGTGTGCTGTTTGTTACGGCTCAACGTGCCGTTGAAATCTTTCTGACCTCTCAGGGGAAGTCGGCCCTCTGGTCACACCTGCTGCACTACCAGGCCCGAGTAGAAAAGCTGCTCCAGCAACAAAGGCAGTCAGCAGGTAGGACACACACACGTCCAACAAACCGTTTCCAAAATGTCCACAATATCAAACGCATTAAACCACAGAATTTGCATCCTGCTAGAAGTAAAAAGTTAATAGGAGACGTGGGATGGAATGTAGTTTTTCAGAAACATGAGAGATTCTGAGCTAAAAACACTTCCACAGACAGTTGTCCAAATACCTTTGGTCTTTGGACAGTGTTGACTTGATTTAGATGAAATTAAATCTGACATTCTGCATGATGAGGTCATTTTAATTACTGACTTTAACTTATCACATGCTGCAAAACTGTGACAGACAGTGAAAATTAAAGTTTCATTGTCCAAATACTTGTCTGTCTGTGTTTAATGTCTGTCTGTCTATGTCCTCTGTGTCCTCTATGTCTGTGTTTAATGTCTGTCGCTATGTGTCCTCTGTTTGTTTTTAATGTCTATCCTGTATCCACTGTGTCTATGTTTAATGTCTGTCTGTCTGTGTTTAATGTCTGTCTGCCTGTATCCTCTGTCTGTGTTTCATGTCTGTCTGTGTCTCCTGTGTCTGTGGTTAATGTCTCTCTGCCTGTGTCTCCTTTGTGTTTAATGTCTGTGTCTCCTGTGTCTGTGTTTAATGTCCATCTGTCTGTGTCTCCTGTGTCTGTGTTTAATGTCTGTCTGTGTTTAATGTCTGTCTGTGTCTCCGTTTAATGTCCGTCTGTCTGTGTCTCCCGTGTTTGTGTTTAATGTCCATCTGTCTGTCTCCTGCGTCTGTGTTTAATGTCTGTCTGTCTGTGTCCCCTGTGTCTGTGTTTAATGTCCATCTGTATCCTACATGTTTAATGTCTGTCTGTGTTTAATGTCCATCTGTCTGGCTGCTGTGTCTGTGTTTAATGTCCATCTGTCTGGCTGCTGTGTCTGTGTTTAATGTCCGTCTGTCTGTGTCTCCCGTGTTTGTGTTTAATGTCCATCTGTCTGTGTCCGCTGTGTCTTTGTTTAATGTCCATCTGTGTCCTACATGTTTAATGTCTCTGTGTTTCATGTCCATCTGTATCCTACATGTTTAATGTCTGTCTGTGTTTAATGTCCATCTGTCTGGCTGCTGTGTCTGTGTTTAATGTCCATCTGTCTGGCTGCTGTGTCTGTGTTTAATGTCCGTCTGTCTGGCTGCTGTGTCTGTGTTTAATGTCCGTCTGTCTGTGTCTCCCGTGTCTGTGTTTAATGTCCGTCTGTCTGTGTCCCCTGTGTCTGTGTTTAATGTCCATCTGTCTGTGTCTCCTGTGTTTGTGTTTGTCTGTCTGTGTCTCCGTTTAATGTCCGTCTGTCTGTGTCTCCCGTGTCTGTGTTTAATGTCCGTCTGTCTGTCTCCCGTGTCTGTGTTTAATGTCCGTCTATCTGTGTCTCCCGTGTCTGTGTTTAATGTCCGTCTGTGTGTGTCTCCCGTGTCTGTGTTTAATGTCTGTCTGTATCCTACATTTAATGTCTGTCTGTGTTTAATGTCCATCTGTCTGTATCCTCTGTCTTTGTTAAATGTCTGTCGCTCCGTGTCCTCTGCATCTGTGTTTACTTTTGACAGTGTCACATGTTCCTCAGAGAAGAATGTCTGACTGTGCCTCACTGATGCGGTCCCTCCATGTTTCTGTCACTCAGGATCTGAGGTCGGTGCTTTCAGATTGTCAGTTAACACTCATGAATGTCCACCTAGAAAAAAAATTGAAGAACTGCTCTTCAGTCACAGAAACAACCATGGAAATGAAATAAAATGACCAAATATCCTGGAAATAATCTAAAATATCTCGGAGATTTGGAATTGCCTCTTTGTCTTCTTTGACTCTGCTCTTTTTGTCCTTTCTGACTCTGCTCTCTTTGTCTCTCTGACTCTGTTCTCTTTGTCCTCCCTGACTCTAACCTCTTTGTCCTCTCTGACTCTGTTCTCTTTGTCCTCTGACTCTGCCCTCTTTGTCCTCTGTGACTCTGCTCTCTTTGTCCTCTCTGACTCTGCTCTCTTTGTCCTCTCTGACTCTGCTCTCTTTGTCCTCTCTGACTCTGTTCTCTTTGTCCTCCCTGATTCTGCCCTCTTTGTCCTCCCTGATTCTGCCCTCTTTGTCCTCTCTGACTCTGTTCTTTGTCCTCTCTGACTCTGTTCTCTTTGTCCTCTCTGACTCTGCCCTCTTTGTCCTGTGACTCTGCTCTCTTTGTCCTCTCTGACTCTGATCTCTTTGTCCTCCGTGACTGTGCTCTCTTTGTCCTCTCTGACTCTGTTCTCTTTGTCCTCTCTGACTCTGTTCTCTTTGTCCTCTCTGACTCTGCCCTCTTTGTCCTCTCTGACTCTGTTCTCTTTGTCCTGTCTGACTCTGCTCTTTGTCCTCCCTGACTCTGTTCTCTTTGTCCTCTCTGACTCTGCCCTGTTTGTCCTCTCCGACTCTGTTCTCTTTGTCCTCTCTGACTCTGCTCTCTTTGTCCTCTCTGACTCTGTTCTCTTTGTCCTCTCTGACTCTGTTCTCTTTGTCCTCTCTGACTGTGCTCTTTGTCCTCCCTGATTCTGCCCTCTTTGTCCTCTCTGACTCTGTTCTCTTTGTCCTCTCTGACTCTGTTCTCTTTGTCCTCTCTGACTCTGATCTCTTTGTCCTCCCTGACTCTGCCCTCTTTGTCCTCTCTGACTCTGCCCTCTTTGTCCTCTCTGACTCTGTTCTCTTTGTCCTCTCTGACTCTGTTCTCTTTGTCCTCTGACTCTGTTCTCTTTGTCCTCTCTGACTCTGCCCTCTTTGTCCTCCCTGACTCTGCCCTCTTTGTCCTCTGACTCTGCCCTCTTTGTCCTCTCTGACTCTGTTCTCTTTGTCCTCTCTGACTCTGTTCTCTTTGTCTTCTCTGACTATGCACTTTGTCCTCTCTGACTCTGCTCTTTGTCCTCTCCGACTCTGCTCTTTGTCCTCTCTGACTCTGTTCTCTTTGTCCTCTCTGACTCTGTTCTCTTTGTCCTCTCTGACTCTGCCCTCTTTGTCCTGTGACTCTGTTCTCTTTGTCCTCTCTGACTCTGATCTCTTTGTCCTCCGTGACTGTGCTCTCTTTGTCCTCTCTGACTCTGTTCTCTTTGTCCTCTCTGACTCTGCCCTCTTTGTCCTCTCTGACTCTGTTCTCTTTGTCCTCTCTGACTCTGATCTCTTTGTCCTCCGTGACTGTGCTCTCTTTGTCCTCTCTGACTCTGTTCTCTTTGTCCTCTCTGACTCTGCCCTCTTTGTCCTCTCTGACTCTGTTCTCTTTGTCCTCTCTGACTCTGATCTCTTTGTCCTCCCTGACTCTGCCCTCTTTGTCCTCTCTGACTCTGCCCTCTTTGTCCTCTCTGACTCTGTTCTCTTTGTCCTCTCTGACTCTGATCTCTTTGTCCTCCCTGACTCTGCCCTCTTTGTCCTCTCTGACTCTGTTCTCTTTGTCCTCTCTGACTCTGTTCTCTTTGTCCTCTCTGACTCTGTTCTCTTTGTCCTCTCTGACTCTGTTCTCTTTGTCCTCTCTGACTCTGCTCTCTTTGTCCTCTCTGACTCTGTTCTCTTTGTCCTCTCTGACTCTGTTCTCTTTGTCCTCTCTGACTCTGTTCTCTTTGTCCTCTCTGACTCTGCTCTCTTTGTCCTCTCTGACTCTGTTCTCTC